>NC_039269.1:5797898-6163723 GCF_003368295.1 Carassius auratus | reverse complement strand
AAAGAAATAAATAAATATCATCCTAACAAATTCAGTTCATTCTTAAATCGTAATAATATTTAAACTGTTTTTACCGTATTTTTGATTAAATAAATGCAGCCTTTCAAAAACATTTCAAATGCATTTATCCAAACTCTTAAAAACTAAACAAATTGGAAGTTTTCTAATGAGGAGACCTAGAAATAAACCGAACACCAATCTCTAGGTGTGTTTAGTTTCAGCAGATTGTAGTCACCTTTAATGTGGCGCAGGCCGTGTAATTGACGTTGGGCAGAACCTCCACCGGCTCCTTGAACATGACTCTGAATGTGCTGGCGGATCCGTCGCAGCTGAAGCCCGTGTCGTTCTGACCCAGAACTGTGTTACTGTCCGTGTGAATGATCTGAAAGAGATCCCACACTAAACCATGAAAATGAGCCTCTAAACACACCATGAATGCACTGAATCACTACAAAGAAGCACACTGGAGGTTGATTTTTCTTTTCTTTTTACTAGAAGTTAAAATTGAATCAGAACTATGTACATTTAAGGTGTTTAAACCAGTAATTACCTTCCATCATTTATCAGTTCATCCTAAACAGTGGTGTGAAAAAAAATAACTTGATAATGTAGAGATTAATAAGAGGTGATAAAAACTGCTAGTACAATCATTTATTATCGGATTGATGGTAAATCTGACACTTAAGGGATTGTAGTTTTTCACAAAGCTATATATAAATTGTATTTATCAGTGTTTACTTATTTTAGTATCAAGATACTATTACGGTTTTATTCATATTTCTATATATATATATATATATATATATATAATTTCTATATAAAAAAGTTTTTCAAACTTTTAGTTGTTTTTTTATTTAAATTTATATTTTTGTCTTTTTTTATTCAGTTTTTGGTTTATTTATTTAGTACATCAAGTTTGACAAAATGAAAGGAGAAATTAGCTGAATTTAAAAAAAAAAAGTTTTTTTATATATTCTATTTAATAAATTATGATTTTTTTTTATGGTTTCAGTTTTATTTAACTACAATACCCCACTGGTATTTAGTGCAGGGAAAAAAATAATAATTATATATATATATATATATATATATATATATATATATATATATATATTTATATATAATTATGAACTTACAAGATTTTCTGAATTTTTGACAACCCTTTTGCTTTAGACCATCTACAAATATTAAATCTAAAAAAATTAAATTTAAGGCTACTATTGCATTTTTTTGAAAATAAATAAATAAATTAATGCAGCGACTGATATATAGTTTATTTATAATTATTTTCAAATCTTACTAAATGTACTGTCATTACAAATTAAAAAAAAATATTTTATTGTTTATTTAATTCTAACAAATAAGTTGGTTATAAAAAATAATTGGTTTTTAAAATTTCCACACTGGAGAAAACTTGGAGACAAAAAAATAAATATATCGGTATTTGCCAAAAAAAAACAAAACTAAGTTGAAAAATATCGGCATATGGGATAAAAACCGAATATGGTGCATCCCTACAGTGTGTATCTGTAACAATCCACCGAGCAGGGGACAGACGGGTTTGACATGCCTCACATTAAAATGAACTTGATGTGTGGTTTGAGACGCACCTGTATGTTGACCTGATAGTCTGTCGGTCCGTGAATGGATCCATAGAGGCCGAACCCCACGATAAATATCCTGCGATTCACAGAGAACCTGCAGACAGCCGTGACCGGGTTAGTTTGTGTTATCAGTGTGAAGGAGGTCACACACGGGGGTCTCTCTCACCGGATGCGGTCGCTGGTCCCGCTGTACCCCCAGCGGCTCTCCACCTGCCCGAAGCGCGTGATGCTGCACTCCTTCCCTCGCAGACAGCAGCGCGGCCCGGTCGATGAACTCCACACGCGGTTTAGGATTCACCGTGAAGTGCAGGAACAGACTCACCACCTGTCTGTCCGTCAGGATGGCCGACTGAGCAGGACCTGAGTGAAACACACATCCACATAAAGCTACTGCATCATATTTGGATATTCTGATGTATTTCGGGCTTTACAGGGTTGATGAGGTGCATGTATAGAGACCTGCGGCGAACTCCTCGATGGTCATGAGCGGGAAGCGGATGAGATTGAGGGCTTTCCCCAGCACACGTCTCTTGTTCTCCGGCGTGGGCTGCAGCTGCTGTCGATGAGCTTCAGCTTCTGCCCAGCGCACCGCGGCTCCAAACAGATGCACCTCACGCACGCCCAGAGTATCTCTCTCCAACACCGCCACCAGCGTGTCTGACAGAGACCAGAGACACACAGACGTCTGTGAGGACCAGAGGAACCCACGACCACAAACACACACTCGTCTGGAAGCTTTGGGGTCGGTAAGATTGTGTTTCTTAAAGGATGCATCAGGGCTGCATTTATTAGCATTCAATTATACAATAAAGACAGTGACATATTATTACAATGATTATACGTGAATATCTGTTAAAGTGATGCACAGCTGTATTTTCAGCATCATTCCTCCAGTCTTCAGTGTCACATGATCTTCAGAATCATGATGATAACATTTCTGAATATTATAAGTGTTGAAAACAGTCGTGCTGCACAATCTATTCTTCATTATTAACAGATGAATAGAAAGTTTAAAAACAACATTTATTTGAAATATAAATCTTTTATAACATTATAAGCAATTTAATGTATTCTTGCTGAATAAAAGTATTAATTTCCACAAAAAAAACATTGACTGTAATCTTCTGAATTGTAGAGTATGTTATTTTAAAACAATGGTATGTGGCCTTAATTAATTAAGTTCAAGTAAATATAACAATAGTTAAGTAGTTAACCAAGAAAGCAATAACTATTATTAAAAAAACAAATAATTAGCTGATGCACTAACTAACATGAACTGACAATGAGCAATGCATTACAGAGTTTATTCTTCTTCTATAACATACATCGTTTAATGTTCATTAAAATAATAAAGCTCTTCATTGCTTTGTTTGTGTATTGCAAAAACTGCAACAACTAATATTAACTAGGGATACCAGTTTAATGCATTAACTTAATTAGTTACAAAATAAAAAAATAACTTACCTACGTAAGTTATTACGACACCTACGTCATCTTACATTACACACAGTTGACAATTATGACGCATAAATTCAAAATATTGGTGCAAAAATGCCCCGTGTGTGTTTTTATCTTATATGTATATCATACAGTAACACATTAGAAAGAAAAGCAACAGGCTATTACACGAGAGATCATATTTTGTCCTGAATATCAGGAGTTTAAATGTGATTTTATACAACAGTTCAGTAAATAAGAACTTGATATTGTGTTATATTTATAGTATGTGTTTTAGCTCTATTTTGCAAATTATATATTACCTTTAAAGCCATAATTGTTGTGCATCTCCGAGCAACACAGCATGTTTAGTTTCTGAATGAATCCGAGTATTGAACGATTCAAGTGAATCAATGATTCAAAGATCCATTCAGAGAGAGAGCCGTTTACTTCATTCTTGAATGAATCAGCCGTTTGAACGATTCAAGTGAATCAATGATTTAAAGATCCATTCAGAGAGAGAGCCGTTTACTTCATTCCTGAATGAATCAGCCATTTGAACGATTCAAGTGAATCAATGATTCAAAGATCCATTCAGAGAGAGAGCCGTTTACTTCATTCCTGAATGAATCAGCCGTTTGAATGATTCGAATTAATGACTCAAAGACATTTACCGCCATCTGCTGGCAGATTTAGTTTCTTATTTAGAGTTTAACTTTATTAATAAACATTAAAGACATAGTTTACCCCAAAAATGTTAATTAATGTAGTCTCAATTCCCTCAAATCGTTTCAAACCTTTCTTTTGTAAAACATAAGGAAGATATTTTGAAGACTGTTGGTAACAAAGCAGTTTTGGTTACCAATGACAAACAATACAGATGTTTCTCATATTATCTTATTTTATGTTCCAAAGTTAAAGTTAGGCCATTGTAGATAAATTTACATTTTTTTATACATTTGTAGCCAAAACGTTTGTGTAAATCAAACCAAATATTTCTAAAGCTACAATTTGTAGTATCTACTTGATACTTTCTAATTTAACACAAACATATCTTTAAACAATCTTTTGTGGGTATTTTCAGTCAATCTTATTTAGTGATTAATTGAAACCATATGATGTAATTGTAATCGACTGACAGCTTTAATATTAACAGATCATTTTTTATAATGATTTATTAAAATGTTGCAATAAACTAAGATTGCTAAATGCTTTCAAAGTATTGTTAATTTTTAGTTTGTGTTAAGCATTAAGCAATGCAACTAAAAGAAAACAATAGGATGGCGTAAAATAAAACCATTAAACTATGTAAATGACAAAAAACGGATTTGTTTCGGTGATACAGTACCCAGATCAATATCTGTGAATCCCTCAGCAGCCAGAGCGTCTCCGGTGTTTTTGTCGATGTTCTCCAGGCACAAGCTGGCAAGCTGCGGCTCATCGAACAGTCTGGCCTTCAAAACAAACCACACACCAGCCACTTCATCACCAGATCCACAGGAGTCTGTGCAAACCTCCCAGACGTGAGTGAGTGAGTGAGTGAGCTCTACCTGTGTGAGCAGCATGAACGCATTGTCTGCGCGCAGGTTCTTCTTCAGAAACTCCACACAATGGGCCTCAAGAGCAGGGACGGCGTATTTCTTAGCGGTGTAGAGAGTCGTCATCACCGTCTCGGGTCCGATTTGAACCTCATCAGAGTACAGGAACCTGGAGAAAATAAACCTGAAGCTTTCTGGAATGTATGTACATACATGCATGCATGCATACAGAGAAAACCGCTTTTACTTGAGCAGTGCGAGGAATGCAGCAGGCTCTACATCAGGAAGCTCGATCTCTGTGGATGTGGTGGCCATGCCTCCATTAAACATGGCATCAAACACTGCACTGCCAGCGGCCAGGACAAACCTGCAATGGTGAAATAATTATTAGAATATTAATATTACATGCATTTATTTAGTAAAAGTATTATTTCAAAGACAAAGAAGCAGAAACTTGTCAAAACCTAAATATGTTTACAAGATGGCCTTTAACTTATTCTGATTTCACTTTAAAGTCACTGAAAAGTACAAACAAATACAAACAAATGGAAGTCAGATATATAGACATTTTATGCTAATCAAAACTGATTCGTATTATGAATATATTTATGTGGTAAACAATTAATAGTAAAGTTAATACAACAACAAAAAAGTCAGTAATGTAAAATATAGATTCCAGTTTCAAAACGTTAGAATGATGCATGGGAAGTTTTTTTTTTTTTTTTTTGAATGAATAATGTCTTTAATATTGCTCTGTTTCTTACACAAAGCAGTCAAATGTTCTCGGAAGGATTGTTTTATATAGTGCATGAGATTTATAGACTACTGTTAGGATGCATTTGGTCATTTTTTTTCCCGTTCACTTCAATTATAATGAAGCGGGTGCATGAACATCCCGCTGAACATCTAAAGCAAGTCATACGGGTTTTAAGACGATATGGTGGTGAAGAAATGCATTTGGTCATCATTAGCACAGGTGTAATTGTAGCAATAGACCACAATACATTGAAAGGGTGAAAATTATTTTTTTTCTTTTATCCCTAATATCATTAGGATATTAAGTAAAAATCATGGTTCATTAAAATATTTAGTACATTTCCTACCATACATTACATTTTTGATTAGTAATATTATGCATTGGTAGGAACCTTGTTTGGACAACTTAAAAGCGATTTTCTCAATATTTTGAATACGTTTTTTTTAACCCTCAGATTCCAAATAAGGGCATATCCTAACACGTCATACATCAACGGAAAGCTTATTTATTTAGATTTCAGATAATGTATATATCTAAATGTCTATTCACCCTTATGACTGGATTTGTGGTCCAGGGTTACATATATAATGACAGAAGAGTCATTTTAATAATTTGCTGTCTTAAAGTCATCAGTGTTTATTAAGTGCATCACCTGTGCGCAGGTATCCGCTGGACTCCGATGCCTTTGCCCACTAGAAAGTGAACATCACTCAGTACTTCATTATTGAACAAAAACGCAAATCTCTCTTTCACGGTGGTCTTCGTCGCCTGCCAGTTATAAACGGGCTCCCGGTACACGAGCACGGCGGCTGCGGACAGAGACGGGTGTGTCGCCGGGGTCACCGGTGCGTTTGACGGGTTTCCAGTCATGTTCGAGGCGGCCGAAGCCGGCGGCGCCACAGCCGGGAGAGAGTTCATCAGGTTCGGCGGCGGTCCTAAGGCAACGCCGGGGATTTCCAGGCCCGCAGGCCCCGGTTGGGGATTTGAGCGTCTCGTTACGTTTTGAGAGCCTCCGCTGCCGCTTCCAGCGGATCCGCGGTGACTCGCAGCCAAAGCGTAAGGACTGTTGCTCGGTTGGCTGTTACCCAAAGGTCCGGGTATCGACAAATTTAAACACGGAACCCGACCGCTATTGTCTCCAGCAGCCATCTTGGACTGAAGCGCGCACCCGCTGAATGAGTAAACAAATCGCGAGCGCACTACATCCGGGCTACATGTGTAGTGTTGTATATATTTCTTAATTATCAATATTTTTTTAACTACTTGAAATTAGTATTACATTTTTTTTTCTATTAACTTTTCTATTTTTTTCTATTAACTCTGATACTATTAAACAGACTTGAAACTGTTCTTGCAATATCTATAAAATGAAAGTCCTATATATAAATACATAAAATATATAAATTATTCAGTTATCAAAAGGAAATGAATTTGTCAATTCCCTGGTTTAATGCATTAATATTTTTATTTATATTATATATTATTCGAATATTATTTACATTATATTATTCTAGAATTATTCTTTCAATATATTTTATATTTATTTTTTTTGTTGTAAATTATTTTCAGTTGCATTTTTATTACATAAATATATAATATATATAATTGTTTTTAGATACTTTAATTTAGATTTTTTTATATCGTGTATACATATACAATCTGAAAAAAAATATTTGCAAACCTGAAAAAATATTAGCAATTTTAAATGAACTTCTAAAATTAATTATAATTATATATGAAATATATTTGTACATTCAAACATTGTATTTTAGAATTAAGCCATTATGATTTTTAGAATTGCAGAAAGAAGGATTCCTTGTCTCCAAATCCTCATAAACATTACTATTGCATGCAAAAATAAGTTAAAGAATAAATAATCTGTTGTCTCTATATACATTTGATCTGGTTTACCTGGCTGATCGCGTACTATTATGTCCACGTATCCCTGCAAATGACAAAAGACAAAGGATATTTACCCCAACACGATGTCAGAGTAATATGTCATGATGCCCTCATCCGGATGAGAGAGGAAGCGCTGCAGTGACGTCACGCATCCAAAGCTGCATCAAATGCAGTATCTGCTGCGTGAAAAAGCCCTGTCATGAAACTGTATCCCATAACGATGTTGGGGCACTGGAAATGCAGTTAGAATAGTGAATGAACCCACTCAACCCAAAGAGCTTCTCCTACATCTTCGTTTATGCATAGCATTTTATATAATGAAAGAGAAAACTCCAGGATTTTGAATTCGAAACATTTTAACATTTATATTGTTATTACATTCTATCAAAAAAAAAAAAAAAAAAAAAAAAAAAAAATATATATATATATATATATATATATATATATATATATATATATATTTTTTTTTTAATAGAATGCATTTTTTGACACAGATTTTTGACAAGGCAACTGATTTAACAGCCTAAATAGACTGATTTCATGAATTATTAGTCTATTAGCCTACAGAATTATTAAATTGTTAAATAAATAAAATTTTGAAGTAGAAAGTCTAATATAATATTTTATTTTAAAGCCTACTCAAATAAGCTCCAACTCTTTTGTAAAAATAATTCAATAAACAATTTCATCATAATAAATTATTATTTTTTGAAAGGGATATTTATATATATATATATATATATATATAATATTATATTCAGTTTCCAAAAATCGTGTTTTTTTATTATATTATAATGTTTTTATTGTGTTAATTAGCTGTATTTGTTAGCTATGTTTTTACCTAATCAAAATAAATCGACTGCAGTTTGATTGAGATTAACTGGAAGTTATCTGGTTTTACATTAAGCAGATACATAGCAATTTTTTTAAGTATTATATATATATATATATATATATATATATATATATATATATATATTATTACTATTTTGCTTTTCTTAATTGTAAAAAAAAAAATCAATCGAATAGAATAAAATACAATTATTAGGAAAACGAGCAGTTAGTAAATGAATAGAATGCAAATTCACTCTTTTTTTTGCAAATACATCTACGTCTTTTTAATCAATGTAGACGTCTCCCATATAGGCTACATGTGAAATGTTTCCGTTTTCTACACAAATCGTAGATTTATCGTGTAATAAAGGCGGAATTTTTTGATCTGCTGTTATACAACTCCAGTTAACTGGAGCGGGAGTCCCGCATCTAACTCTAGCGCGTGGCGTGACGCTCCGTCTGCTTCTCATCGACGTGACGTCACACCGCGAGCTGAGCTGTCCGCGCGCCGCTGGTGCTGAAGCAAGATGGCAGTTGCGCTAGAGGCGCGAAACGGCCGATGAACTGAGGGACTAACTCACGGGGAAAGTGCTTTATGACAACATTTTCTGTTAGTTCGACCGTTTGTTTACGCGTTTGTTGTGTAAAAGCTGTAGTTATGGCCGTGTGTTGAGCGAGCGCGGCTGAATCCAATCACAGCAAGTAAACGGACTGTCCCGTTCCGGCGGAGGTCGACGCGACGCGGCGCGGCGCGATGTCTCTGCTGTGCGTCGGCGGTGAGTAACAGTCTAACATTTGTCCTTTATTGTAACAGATTGTTATTTGGTCAACATAATACCTTTATCATACAGAATAGCTTACAAAAAGTAGAAGACTGAATCATTACCACACTCATTTAACACGGTATTTACATAGTACTTTTAGCTAAAGACCTGTTTTGATTACAAAACCATGGCGTTTTCACATATACTATATTAATACATGTCAATACAATGGTATAAAACCACATTTCATAGTATCCTTCACAAAAAAGTACTATTGGACTTTACCATGAATTCATTTATCATGGTATTTACATGGCATTTCAAGGCATGATAATCAAAATAATGTGGTATAAGTGAATGTTGTGACCGTGGTCTATAATGATGCATGATATGATGATGTTTTTGCCTTGGTGTTAAGATCTGTTTCTGTTTCTGTTTAGTGGAGGTGTGTGTGTTTTTTCCTTTTAACTTTCATTCATAACCTGTTAGTCATCGACCATTTAAGTGTTAATATCAGAATCTAATACAGACTCTATTAGGACATCGCATTACTATTTCAAGGATCTGATATGTAGAAATGTGTTGTTATGAAGGGGATTGCTCATATTGTTCAGTACAGAGTGGGAATCTCTAGCACGGCTCGGAGGGAATCCTGTGTGTGTGGGTGTGTGAGCTTGATGAAATGAGATTTCTTGTGAAGATTATTCTGGTCACGCTCTACGTGGTGCAATCCAGGGCTTCACGTTTCTTCAGGTTCACATGCATTAGCTTTGTGGATGAAATGATTGATTGACAGGTTAGTTATGATCGATTTGGTAATGAATGGCTCAGATGCCTCAAAACACTGATAACGCTGCGTGTGCATGCTCTGAAAGCAACATCTGTACTCTATAATAGTGTTAGAGATTCCAGTGCATCAAGTGCACTTTAAAAACAAAGGATTGATAGCTGGATGAGTGTAATCCAGCACGGCTGATTTTGCTCTGATGCATTGACACGTGGCTGGCTCATTCTTATTCTGTGCTGCACCAGACTATAAAAGACTAGCTGCTCTCTCACTACTGGTGCTGGTCATATGAGCGCAGTTGTTCAAAGCTGAATCTCACTAAACCTGCCAAGATTCATGCTTAAAAAAAATATAAATATTAAATATAAATAATAATATAGAATTTAAGAAAATACATAAATAATAGAATTGTATATTTATAATAATATATTTATATATATAATTACCCCTAAAATATTATTTTTGCATTACACTATTATGAAAATTATTATTTTTTGTTTGCTTATAATATATATATATATAATATATATAAATATATAGCTAATTTTCATTACAATGATGTAAAAATATATGAATAATAAATATGTTAAAATTATGCGTATTTTTTGTAGTTAAATATTTTGTGAAACTACAGTGGAAAAGCAAATTTCACAATTCTCGTTAGTGTGATGCAAAAATAAATGAATAATAATAATAAATATCTAGGAAATAAACAATTACCATAATGCAATTGTTTTTATATATACTGCATAGACAATTTATAATGTCTTTACCATGTCAGTATTTGTTTTATTGCCCTTCATTTATGTTGATTTAAATAAAAATTATAGTGTTTTAAATACATTAATGAGAATTTGGAGGGGGAGATGCACTTTTTTGTAATGGAAAATAATAACAAAGTGCAAGTAAAGTTAGTTTTATTTTGTAATTTTTATGGTGAAATATATTAGCCAGAAACTTACACTTAAACACAATTTTAGGCTTCTGACAGTAGCTATAATGTGAATTCAAGTCCCTCATCTGGGAATCCCTGCACAGTAAACAGGAATGGTGTGATTTACAAGAAGTCCCTGAGTGAAGGCACAGCGACTGTTCAGGAAAGGAGTTATGGGTTTCTTGAGACGACAAAGCTCTTATTCTTGATGTGCAGTTTGTCATGACAGAGGTGTTGGATCAATGTTCATTACAGGAGAGACTGTGTAGCATGAAGGGTCATGACTGAATTAAGCTCTTTACTTAAGAGATCACAAAGATGTGTGCTTGGTTATATATTCTCAGGCACTCCACTAGTCAGTTTGCATATATATCCCTTAACAGATTGTTTAATGAAATCTAAAGTTGAATGTATTACATAAGGCCTCTCCTTTTTCTGCTGTTGTGTTGAGTGATATAACTCTTATGATGTTCAGTGGTGTTGTCATATGCTGAATGTAGGAGTGTTTTCACACTTATGTAATATTGAAAACGCTTTTGCAGTCAGCATGGGCGGATAACATCCCACCTCCTGTTTCCAGCTAAACATCGCAGGAAAAGCAAGGTCTTCACAGTTAGTAATGTGTTTTGATGTTCACGAGGAGTTTTATTGCTCATAATTGATGCTTTTGGAGAGACTAGACCACAGGGAAATAAAATCATGAATGAGATCTCTTATATTTCTCCGTTATTTCTCTTCGATGGAGAGCAAGTTGAAATGCTTGCTTCATAAGAGGAAAAATAGTTCACCCTAAAACCAAATTTGGTGGAAAATGTTCTCACCCTCAGGCCATCCATATGTAGATGAGTTTGTTGCTTCATCAGATTTGGAGAAATGTAGCATTGCATCAATAGATGCTCTGCAGTGAATGGGTGCCGTCAGAATGAGAGTCCAAACAGCTGATAAAAACATCACAATAATCCACAAGTAATCCATTCCATCAGTTAACATCTGGAGAAGACAAAAGCTATTTGTTTGTAGCAGTGTGTTTATAAGACATTAGTTAATGGACTAATATTACTTGTGGATTATTGTGATGTTTTTATCAGCTCTCATTCTGACGGCACCCATTCACTGCAGAGCATCCACTGATGAGACACTGATGCAATGCTACATTTCTACAAACCTGATGAAGAAACAAACTCATCTACATCTTGAATGGTTTGAGGGGAGCACATTCTCTGCCTATTTCCATCTTTGGGTGAACTAATCCTTAAATAAAGATTAAAACTCTTCTCAGATTTGCCGAGATCTCAAAATCTGCATTCGGGAGTCTGAAATCTCGGTATGAAATCTACTCACTATTTTAGGAGAATCATCTGAGACAATGTTACTTAAATGAAGCAGGAGACTTAATGGAGCTCTAAATTATGAAGGGACAACATCTGAGCAATAACATTTTCCTCGGCATGTCAGTAAAACCCATTCAAGAGGCCTTCGTTCTTCATTTCCTTTCACAGTCAGCTGGTTCTTTCCTCTCGGCTGTGGCGAATAAATGGGGTCTGGGAGTCATTGATTACGATGTGTTGTTTGTGGGCAGCAGATCCAGCTCTGAATTATTTATATTGGCAGTGATTTATGATTCTGAGCTATTATTAAGCACTAGTTTCCTGGGTTCTGCGATCCAGCGTCCTCTTCATTGATCTGGCCTGTATTGATATATTACAGTGGTCTGTTTTAACTGCACTCAGTGAAACACCATACGATAGAGCTGCCCACCTCTCTATAATTCAATCTTAGATGGAGCTGAATGGCAAAGATTGTTTCCGGTTTGCCGCCGTTCTTCAGTGTGTATTTGCTTGAAATGGAAAGAACTCCATGGCTGAAAATAGATCGGGTGTTTCAGCAGAGATATACAGTGGCCGCTCAGCTCGGATCGGGTCGTCATATTTCTGTCCACTATGCAGTTATAAAGAAGCTGTATCAGACCAGAGGATCTATTTTTATGTGGCTCTGGGGACACTTTTAACCAGCTTCACCTGCAAACTGGCACAAGCATGATGAAAGCAGGACAGAGGACAGATGATACTTCTTTTTACTTTTATAATTTCCTTGTATTGTTCTCTCATTCTACTGTATTATTATGTCTGTTGTTTGTCTCGCTACCCATCATCCATCCATCCATCAGTCTATTCATCCATCCATCATTTTTTCTAACATCTATCCATTTATCCATCTACCATTTTGTCCATTGTTTTGTTTATCTATCCATCCATCTTTCATTTTGTCTATCTGCCATCCATCCATTTATCCATTCATCCATCCATCCATCCATCCATCCTTCCACTGTTTTTTAAGTTGTTTTGTCCATTCATCCATCTTTCATTTTGTCTATCTGCCATCCATCCATTTATCCATTCATTCATCCATCCATCCATCCATCCTTCCACTGTTTTTAAATTGTTTTGGCCATTCATCCATCTTTCATTTTGGCTATCTGCCATCCATCCATTTATCCATTTATCCATCCATCCATCCATCCTTCCACTGTTTTTTAAGTTGTTTTGTCCATTCATCCATCTATCATTTTGTCTATCTACCATCTCCATTTATCCATTCATCCATCCATCAATCCATCCATCGATTTATCCATTCGTCCATCCATCCATCCATTTATCCATCCATCCATCCTTCCACTGTTTTGTCAATCATTTTGTCCATTCTTCCATCTATCATTTTGTCTATTTATCATCAATCCACCGATCCATCCATCCATCCTATCCATTCATCCATCCATCAATCCATCCATCCATTTATCCATCCATCTATTTATCCATGCATCCATCCATCCTTCCACTGTTTTGTCAATCGTTTTGTCCATTCTTCCATCTATCATTTTGTATATTTATCATCAATCCACCGATCCATCCATATTTTGTCTATAATTTTGTCCATCCATCCATTTATCTTTCCCTCCATCCACCATTTTGTCCATCATTTTGTCTGTCCATCCATCCATCCAATATTTGTCAAGCATTTTGCCCATCCATCCATCTTTGATTTTGTCTATTTCCCATCCATCCATCCATCCATCCATCCATCCATCTACGTTTTGGCTATCATATTTTTAATCCATCCATTTATATTTCCCTCCATCTACCATTTTTTCAATCATTTGTCCATCCATCCAACATTTTGTCAAGCGTTTTGCTCATTCATCTATCCATCTATCATTTTGTCGATCTACCATCCATCCATCCATTCACCATTGTCTATCATTTTATTCATCCATCCATCCATTTTCACAATAACAAATGATCTACAACTCAAGCTCTCTCTTAAAGCACATGAACGAATGTGTGTATCTTTAACTGTGAGGGAAGAAATAAAATGAAACGTTGGTCAATTCAGGAAGCCGTTGAATGTCGAGTGTGCGATGAGTCTGATAAATGACATTATCTGTTGATCTGATAGAGCAGAAAGAGGATCCAGGATTCATTAGTGACACCTGAAGCCCTGGGGAGAAAACGCTGTAGACTCGATCAGACCACAGAGAGACACAATGAGTCAGAACCCAAGAAAGCAACCCGAGCGAATGTTTTCCACTGAGGAATTTGCTGACGCACTGAAAACAGAATAAAGAGGCCATTGGGTGAAACTGAACCGAAGTCTTTATTTCTAAACTGTGGTGTTTGCTGCTGGAAAGACCAGCATTTATTGTGTTTGGATGATGGTTCAGATGGCCTCTGTTTTTATGACATTTCATTTGACATTTTTCTTTATTATTTATTGATTTATTTCTTGTGCTTTCCAAAAGCTTTTCTCGAAAGCTCAAACATTAGAGCATAACAATGGCAAGATCAATTAAGTTCCAACAAATTTACATGCATGAACTACAAAAAATGTGGATAAATTTGAAAATGCCATTTTCGCTAAAAACGTATCATGTCTATTCCTTGTGTATCATCTGCAGTGAGTTTTTTTGAGGCTGTGCGAATGCGCAGAAGCAAGTGAAAAGTTTTATGACGTTTCAGTGTGGATGAGACAAAGTTTGCAAAACGCTTGTGTGGACGGAGAGCGTTTTAAAATAAAAATGCTGTTTTTAAATGCATCTGGATTAATGTATATGTAGCCTAAATAAAAAAGCGAGGCTAATTGAATTTTTCTCTCAAAATTTAGATTTTTTTTTATGTGTTTCTGAGTTTATATCTAACAATCAAGACTTTGTTAATAATTTGTTTGTTATAAACTCAGAATTGAGATATAAACAATTCACAATTATGACTTTTCATATCTTGCATTTCTGAGTTTACATCTTTCTATAGTGAGTTAAATGTTAATTGTGTCTTTATATGTTACAGTTGTGAATAATGAACTGGTATTTAAGAAAATAAAAATAAAAATTGTGAGGAATAAATGTGCAATTACGAAAAAAAAAGTCAGAATTTGATGTAAAACGTCTCTGATTCTCTCGACAGAAACAAAGTCTGATTTGTGAGATGTTCACTCAGAATTACAAGAAACAAAGCAATTTTAAAAAAAATTCCACATGGCAGAAACCAACTTTCATATTAATCAGTATTTTTGACAGTTCAGAAATTAGTTGTGTGTCAGACTGACTCAGACCGCAATAAAGTGATCAGTTCGATTTGACAAAATCTTCTCTGATGTCATATCCTTTGGCGCTGTCTGGACTCTCGCTGCATGAGTCTGTAGATGTTCTCCTGAGCAACTTCCGTGAAATTAAACTAACGCTGGCACTTTCCTCTCAGATCTCATCATTTCAAATGGTTGTATTGGCCAGAATTCCGGTCAGAGGTGCCGGAACGAATCCGAACACATCGAAATTACTGCAGCACAGATGCCACAATAGCACTACAGTATGATTACCCAGAAAGCAACTCACTTTAGATAAGAGTGAGGATGAAAACCACATGAGGCGTTTATGGAGGAGTGTGTGTGTACAGTCAAGGCTTTATAACACACTCACTTCCTGTTTTAATGGCCATTCAGAGGAAGAGGAGAGAAGAGCAGCTTTGGGTGGGGTTGAATGGGGGTTCGGAGCGGGTTTGCATATTAATGCTACAGCAGGCATTGATAATGCATGGGAACACACGTCATCACAGTACAGAGAGATGGAAAACTTTAAGAAATCCCCTCATTCCTGTACAAAGAGACTTCCACTCATCAAAAATGCACAAGCTCTTCTGTTTCTGGAGTGCATATACATTGTATATGCATTCTCACAGTGGAAAGTTACTTTGTCAGAATACCAAATGCAGAAGCCTTTACTCGTCTGAATGTTGATGCAAAGAGACAAACATAGTTTCATTGTGTTTGTTTAAGCTCGTTTTGTTCTGTTTTACTGGCTCATTTTTTCTCTGATACTTAACTCTTACTCTTCTGTCTGTTTTTTACAGTGAAGAAGGCCAAATATGATGGACCCCAGGGTGGGTAAACATCACAACATGATTTCACAGCTTTTTTCCTTTCAAGATATATATATATATATATATATATATATATACTTGTAAAGAATATTCATAGAGTACAATGCCATGTTTATTAGAAAGCTAGATTAGTGCATAGTTCATGTTACCTCTTTTTTTTAATACTTTATTTTAAGGTTAATTTATAAATTGTTTAGTTTTTTACATTAAGTGATCTGGTTTTATGTTAATTTATATAGATTATATTAAAAAAATTGTCCAATACAATACTTTTTGGTTTTACTGTAACTAACAATAAAAAAAATTTTATTTAGTTTTTATTATTTATTATTTATTCATATCATTTACTTTTTCAAATCCTTTACTAATCTAGTTTAATGTTAATTCATGTGAATTATTTAAAATAAAATAAATGTAATTAAATATATAAAATCATTTATACATTAATTTATAAATTGTTCTGTACAATAATTTTTGGACATTACTATTTAACTAAAAAAAAGTTTTTACATCATTTAGTAATCTATTTAAATTTTGTACATACATAAATGTATCCATTTATTCAGTACAATACTTTTGGAAAACTGTATATGAATGATATGATTGTTATCTCCTTTTTTTTCTCCTGCAGAGAAATTCAACACATACGTGACTTTAAAGGTTCAGAATGTGAAAAGTACGACCATCGCAGTACGTGGCAGCCAACCCAGCTGGGAGCAAGACTTCATGTTGTGAGTCCTTCATATTTTCCTCTGTCTTTTGATTTAATTTTACTTTCATTTCTCTTCATCTATGTGTCCCTCTCATCCTGTAGTTTTTTTCATGTGCCTTGTTTTTGTTCAGTTCTCTCCTGCACTCATTACAGTCAGTGTTTTATTAGTCTTAATCGAAACACATTTACTCTGATTATCTTCATGCTGATTTGAGTTCGGTAACAGAGTATTCCTGCTGCGTTCAGCAAGTCAAGAGAATCTCATTTGCTCAAAAGTTTCTCTCTTCTGACTCAGCACACTTAATGGAGTTTTTAAATATGACTTTATCTAAGACATTTTTCCTAGGTCAAATAAAAATACACATTATTGAGTCGAATAGTTTTAGATTATAGAGCTATACAACTAAATTATAACTTAATAATTTAGTTTAAAAAAAAAGGATTTTAGGAGAATTTGATGAGATATGACATACGGTTGGGTGATGTGGCAACAAATAAAAATATATTTGACACATTTAAGAGATTCAAGATTTTTTTTTTTTTAACCTAATTATGCTATGTCCTGCTACAAAAACTGTTGTAAATATAACATACATGAAATAACCGCCATATAGCATACATGTATCACCTCGTAGCAGATCTATACAGGTGGAGCTGGGGATGGCGGAGGGTTTCTGAAGAGAGCTGCGACTACTATGGAATTCTCTAGTCATATATCTGAATGTTGAGCAGCCAGCTCATTGGCTACTGATACAGGAGTGAACCAATCAGCTGTGCCATGTGATAATGATGTCATCAGGTTAGATTGAGTTAGACCTATTGGACTGCACCATCTAGAGTTTCATGTATTTCTGTTATAAATGAAATTTTGATGTTTCATCTGCTTACCCCCAGAGCATCCAGGATGTAGGTGACTTTGTTTCTTCAGTAGTTCACATTTTATTATTATTGTATTTACATTTTATATATTGTATTTATTTGTGATATGGCTTGCCATTTTATTTCTTCTTATTTTATTACTTGACTGTTCACATTTTTAGATTAGATTACTGTAGTTTAAAAATATGTCCAAAAAATATACCCTAACTCCCATCTCAAAATAAAAAATTCCCCCGTAGGAGTCCCCTTATCACGGCTGTTTTGGGTTTTGGTTTATGTTCATGTCTTTTATTTTGTAGTTTGGCCACAGTCATGTTCTTCCCATGTGATTCTCTTAGTCTGTGTTGTGATTGGTCGTCTTAGTCTTGTGGCTTGTTTCTCATTGGTTTATGTCATGTGACCCTTATTGTTTGGTATTTATAGCCCTCATGTCACCATTGTTTCTGTGTATCTACTGTTTGTGAGTCAGTTCATGTTTAGTAGTGATGAGGAAATTAAGCTTTTCAAATCAAAGGTGGAAAAAGGTGCCTAGGCAGCCAGCGATTTTTGGACTAGAACATTGTTAAGTTGATTAATATTGTTATTAATTAGAAGTGGTTGTGAAGCGGGGATTACTATAAAATGAGCATGCACAGAACTACTCATGCACATATTTATTTGCATTATGATTCATTCTTAACAAAGAGGTGAATGACACTTGAAACCTGTGCACGGGGTTGACGTCATTTGAAACATATTCGAGTTTACATCACACAATTCTGATAAAAGTGTTTTTTCTTTTTCATAAATGCTTCCATAAATCACGCTTTCATGTCTATTTCTTTTTCAGTTTCCTGGTCTCCTCTCATGTTGTGATTCTATCCCTGTCATCTTCACTTTATCTCCCTCTGTCGCCCGCTCACTCGCTCCTGTGTTCATTCACACATCTTTCTCCGTGCGCTTTTGTTCATTGATAGCAGACAGATGAGCTCAAAGCGTTTGCTCTGGTGCAGCACGGCTGTTCTTACGTAACGCCGCTCTGCAGAGAATCTCCTTCTGCTCTCCAGTACGTGACGTGCCTTTGATAGCGCCGATGTTCAGAAGAGAAAACTGTTCTGCAGACACTGCACTAATGACTACTGGGTTTAAATCTTGAATCTGAAGCAGTATGCAGGGAAAAATGTTTCAAACAGTAGTATGCAACAGCCTCAGCTAATATATATGGCTGTTTTGTGTTTTAAATAAAGATTCATATATATTATTGCTTCCAGTTGTCATACTAGAAATTAAATATGAGTACACATGCATTTAAAATTTCTCTGTTGCATTGAATCTTACTTCCAAAATAAGGTGTTTTCAGCTCAAAACATTTTGTTTCATGCACTGGTAAATTTAAATGTTTTGGGCTAATTTGCTTCCATAACATTATCTTCGTTCAGACTAGTGGAAATAAAACCATGCACTTCTGTTATATTGCACTTTATATATTTGTGTCTGTAGATTTATATTCCAATGAATATCTTAGTGAACTTCTGAGGTTTGTTCGTATATTATTCACACACTGATTTATAGAACATTTTATTCCTGAAAAAAACAAATCAGAGATGTATTTCTTCTGAGTAATAAAACAAAAAATGCTAAATATCTCAAACTTTTCACTCTAATATGTCAACAAAATCAAACAAGAATTTTGAACATGGATTTATGACGGGTTCATATTTATGTTCTGGAAATGTATGCAAATGAGTGCATATTTAATTAGATGATGCCTCATTTGCATATTCAAACATAGCTTTTCAGAAATCTCGTAACACAAGACAGGTGTCTTAATGTACTGTTATTAATCAGCTGGGAAAATCGAATGATTTTAAATTAGTAAAAAAATATTTTTTATATTATTTTAAGTAATGGAATGTTTTCTGTCAAGCTTTATATACAGTAATTCATTATAGCTTAGAATTTATAAATTATATGTTCTTATAAGCACTGTATAGCTTTATATATTATTATACGTATCATCTGTGGTCAAGAAATTCTTGTTTGTGTTTGAAAGACATCAGGTTCGGCTTTCACTATTTTAATTTGTTGTACACGTGACTCACACAATGTGTCTAAACCCTGAGAAATGTGGCAAAATATCTGTATTTTTATTGGTATTATAATATTTGAAGCCACTCTGAAACCGCAGCATCTTAGAAATGTTGCAGTCTTCACTTCTCTTGTGGTTTTCTTTCTAACATTGCGTCCTGCTGTTCTGTAAATTAGGTGCGTGTTATATTTCTCCAGGCCATGTTTTGTTTCCTATTCGTTTCCATTTTGCCGTGATGTACTTATGTAAAGCAGTTTAGTCTATAAAATCCTCTCAGTGTGGTGCCAGCAATCAGATGCAAATGTCTCTCGATAAACATCGAATCTTGATTCCAGACGAGCTCTTTATCCTCGCAGCTCTCGGTTTGCTTTCCGCTTCATGCCAGGCTTGATCAAAGCTTTTAACTTTCCTCCGCAGAACATCTCACTGTCTTTATGAAAGTACAAGCAGCCTTTTTCAGTCAGTCTTTGTTCTTTTTTGTTTCCTACTTATAGGTTCATTCAGCGGTTTACTCTGCAGTGCATCACCATTTATCTTCATTTAAAGGTTGCTCTGTTTTTTATCGCTCTCTTTCTTTTTCTGTCCAGTGAGATAAATCGTCTGGATCTGGGCCTGACGGTGGAGGTGTGGAATAAAGGACTGATTTGGGACACCATGGTGGGCTACGTTTGGATCCCACTGCAGAGTATCCGCCAATCAAACGAGGTCAGTGCTGCACTATTGAGTTTAAATAACACGGCTGATATGAGCGCTGTTCTTTATACTGGTTTTAACACGACAGCGAAAACTAGATGCTGTTCGTTTAAAAGATTAATATCAGGTTTATTGAAAGATTAGTATACTTAGGGATTTAATAGAGATTCCTGGAGCCGAATTCACAAAAATAGTTTAAAGAAATTTCACAAGATGAATTCCATTAAGGAAGAATGTTTTTAGTGCAATTCTTGAAAAATTCTCAAAAGTTCTAAAAAGATTTTTGATTTATTTTTTTTTATTAACAAGGAAATCAGGCTTTTATGAAAGCTTGTTTCTTCTACATAATAAAAAATTCTCTTTTTCACAGAATAAAGATTATAAAGATAATTGCAACGGTTTTATCTGTTCTGCATCTCTTTTTTTCTTTTTTTTTTGAAATTTTATATATTAAAAAAATAAAAAAAAATTATTTTGTTTGTTTATATTTTCCAATTCTACTTATTCTTCTCAAGAATTGTAAAAAAAAAAAAACTTTTTTGCAATTGCAAGAAAAAAATCAGTAAAGTTGCAATTAACTTTTTTTATTCTATTTTTAAAAAACTTACTTCAAAAAATCATAATAGTTAGATATCTCAGAATCACAAGAAAAGACTCATAATGCTGCATAATAATCATAATAAGTGTGCATATAATATTTGTTTATAAATAAATATAAGTTAAATAAATATTAAGTAAGAAAATAGAAGTTAAAAATAAATATTAATATTTTTATTTTAACTTTTTTTTTTTTCTTAAGTAAGAAAATAGACGTTAAAAACTTTTTTCACCATTTAATTTAGAGAAAAGACATTTTAAAAGACTGATTAAATTGTTAAGGTTTTATTAATTGATTTCACTAGACCCAGTTTTTATAGATTAGTACTGAATCATAAAACAGAATCAAATTTTTTTTAATTTTACATAGAACATAAAAAAAAATGCATTTCATGTGGCCCTAAATTAGCATTCATAGTTCTAACAAATATTGTCATAATATTTTACCCATCCTGCCCAGCCCTAGTTTCAAGCATAATCTGATCAATTTTTCAAAATACAATACTTAATATCTTAAATAATTTTGTTTCTCAAGTAAATGTATCTTGATTTAAGCTTGCATTTGTATTGGAAAACAAGACAAAAACATCAAGTCATGAAATGTTGTGCAGAAACACATGCCAGATTGTAATATCTATATTTTAAAAGCTATGAAAGAGCCACATAAGAGCAGTACAGTTGTTCTCTGTGGTGAGGTCAGACTTCTAACAAGGATGACCGTAGCTGTGATGTCAGATAAGAGAAGTGAAGGTCAGGTTTTGGATTAGATCTGCTTCAGACACTGGATTTATGGCTGTAATGCACCTCAGATCTCCTCATCTCCTGTCCTGTTACGAAAGCCAATGTTTGCTTTATTTAAAAGCAGCGGTTTTATTGAGCCACCTTCCATTTGCTGCTTTTATGTCCTGTTTTTATAAATGACCCATGAGTTTTTCCTTTTACTTTCATAACGTGACATGAATAATAAATCATCTGCTATCAATAATGAATGAGTATTTTCTGCTCTCAGCCTCTTCCTTCTTCTGATGTTCAGAGAGATTTGTTATTTTTGTGCATTTGTTCTGTAATATATGATTGTGCTTTATTGCTACTAGATTATATATAAAAAAGATATAAAAGCAAAGCAGTGGTGCATTATTTAATGATTCCTCAATTTATGTATCTTGTGCATAAAAGGTTTACTTTATAAAGTGATCGGATGCACAGTTTTCATCAAAAAAAAAAAATATATTTTTTAAATCCCAGAGAATAAGGCTGTGTGTTTCAGAGAAAAAAAAGCTTATTAAATATTGTGAATGTGATTTATTTGTTTATTTTTTTACAATTAAAATAAAAGGCGCTTCAATTTTTGTGATTATATTATCAATATGACTAGATAATAATAATAATAATAATGATTTTGTTATTTATTCTGATCATTAGTATAACTAAACAGAAATATTAAACTTAAATTATATTATAAATATTCCGCTGTAAAATAAAAAATAGTAAAAAGAAATTAATTATTTAAAATGAAATTTAAAAAGTTTTAGGTTCGCTGTGCTTGTTTGAAGGGATGGACAAAATGGCCAAATTTTTGCTATAAAATAATAATAATATATTTTTATTATGATCATTAATAATAATAATTATTAATAATAATAATAATATAAGACAAAATTTTAATATTGTTATATATTTTATTTTATATATTTATATATTTTATATTTTACTTTATTTTAAGAAATAATAATAATAAAAATATAATCTATATAGTCTATAGTCTTCTTACAATTTTTTTTATTATTATTTAAAATGAATTTTTCTTTCAGGTTTGCTGTGCTTGTTTGTAGGAATGGACAAAGTGCCCAAAATTTTAGCTATAAAATAATAATAATAATATTTTTTTATTATGATCATTAATTATTATTATTATTATTATTATTAATATAAATCAAAATTGTAATATTGTTATGTTTTATTTTATATATATATATATATATATATATAATATATAATATTATTTTATATATATATATATATATATATATATATATATATATATATATATATATATATATATATATATATAATTTATTTAAGAAAATCTATATTTTAAGAAAAAATATAATAATAATAATAATAATAATAATAATAATCTTTTTTATTGTAGAACGGAAAAAAATATATTCTTAATTTCTTTATTTTCAAACATTAAAATATAAAGCTTTTATTTTGGAATAAAAACCACATGAAGACCTTAAAGCTTCCCACGCTTCATGTTTAGTTTCCTGAAGCACATGATAAGTGACTGAAACAGATTCAAATGTGAGTTTATGTGAATCAGCATTTACTAAGATGCTGAAAACACTGGATTATGTGCTGCTCATGTGTAACTACACACAGTTCTGCGTTTCACTCTGAAAAACAGTATGTGCCGACTCGTTTTACTTTCATTGATATTTGGCTGAGAAATAAATGAGGAATACCTTTATGTGGTACTTTTAAGACGTCAAGAGAGATTAATGACCTCAGATTAACACTGACCTCAGAGCTCAGCCAATCATTGGAGCTGTCCTGATGATGTCACAGACGAGAGAAGTCTAACGAGTCATCAGAAATCAAGGCGATGATCCCCAACGGCATTCTGGGAAGGAAAGGTTAACAGCTCTCTGTGACCGATCAGAGACGTGTATGAGGACATTGAGACGTTAATGTGCAGTGAGAGACGAAGGTCCCACTTTTTAATTAAAAGAGTCGATCACTTTATTGGCAAAGACATCAGATGATGCATTTTTGCTGAAAAGACTTTACATGCTTGTCCTATAGGACTTACTTGAAAAATAGAGTTTTTAATCTGTTCTAAACTAAAGGAGTTAAATTGGGTTTCAATCAAACAATAGTTTGTTATTAAATTAATGAATGTTATATTAAAAAGCTATCCCTATTACAGTAAATCTAAAGGAAATCCATCTTTTTTCTGCAGCAGGCCTTAAACTCTGAAATCAGGGTATAATTTTGTTACTTGAAATATTAGTTGACAAGGCATTTTCATTTTTATTTTGGCATTTCTTGATCTATGCAAAACCTTGGGTCAACAACTGTTTTAAATGCTTCATAAATAAAGGCTGACTTGAATCAAAAATAGAGTAAATTAAAGTTATTTGTGTTTAACAAAGGCCCATTATAAATAAATAATATACAATATATGCATTGCAACGTATATATAATGCAATATGCAATTTATATTATACATGCATATGTATATACATATATACAAAATGTAAAGTATTTGTATTTAATGACAAAATTATATGCATGATGAGTCTTTAGGTGCATCCCAGTTCACAAGCATATGCACTGTTCTGTGTGTGTGTGTGTGTGTGTGTGTGTGTGTGTGTGTGTGTGTGTGTGTGTGTATGTGTGTGTGTGTGTGTGTGTGTGTGTGTGTGTGTGTGTGTCAGGAAGGACCAGGCGAATGGCTGACTCTAGATTCTCAGGTCATAATGGCGGATAATGAAATCTGTGGCACCAAAGATCCAACATTTCACAGTTTGCTTCTGGACACGCGCTTCGAGCTGCCTCTGGGTGAGATTAAACGCATCACAGCTACAACCTCACTTGTTAAACACTTGTGCTGCCCAATGTTTTGATGGAAACCATCATTAATTGAATTTTTCAGGATTCACAGATGAATAGAAAGTTAAAAAAGCAGCATTTATTTTAAATAGAAATACTTTGTAAACATGTCATTACTTTTGATTTATTGAATGCATCCTTGATAAATAAAAACCTACTCCAGTGACACACAGACAACAGCAAGTAGAAATGTTTGGTAGGTCTGAGATGTAAATTAAAGGTAACTTTGGGCTATCGGTATATCCCATAATACTGTTTTAATAAGAAATGCATGAACAAAACAAAAACAATTGTTAATTTAAACATCATATTCATGTGCATGTTTATTAACGCTGAAACCGCTTAGCAGAACTTTTGCTGAAAGTTTTTAATAGTTTACATTACATTTGTAGTTTTTTGCTACACATGCATTTGTGAAGTCACAGACGGTCCTCAAACATCAGATATGCCCTGTTTTTCTAAACAAATGAGCTCTTGTTCTCAAAAAGAAATACACCTTTATACTGAAGCTCTCTCGCTCAGTCAATATAAATGATGTGCTTTTACTCTGAAGTGGCTCTGCTGGAGTCTATTTCACTCTGCAGTCTGTTCTGGCCAAAGGTTAGACCGTTGTTTTCAACATCACATTTAGGAACTGGTGATTGTGAAACCGGCTTTGGATATCTTGGATGTTACTCAATCCACTGTGTGTGTTTCTCCAACAGACATCCCAGAAGAAGAGGCTCGATACTGGGCAAAGAAACTGGAGCAGCTCAATGCCATGCGAGACCAGGATGTGAGTCTCGTCTCTCTGTGCTGTAGTCTCTGCATGCACCAACACAAAAATCTCACTTAAAATTGACATATGTGACCCTGGAGCACAAAACCAGTCTTAAGTCTCTGAGGTGTATTTGTAGCAAGTAAAGATCATGTTCCATATATTAAAACTTAATTTTTGATTAGTAATATGCATTGCTAAGGACTTCATTTGAACAACTTTAAAGATGTTTTTTTCAATATTTAGATTTTTTTTTTGCACCCTCAGATTCCAGATTTTCCCAATTGTTGTATCTTGACCCTAATGACTGGTTTTGTGGTCCAGGGTCACATGTAAGATTCACTGTGGATTCACTTTCAGAACAGTAGCTGATGTATTCACAATCGCAAATAAAACTTGTTATCATAGTGCTGGGCAATATAACTATTAAAAAAAGCTCAATATTTTTAAAAATTTTGGAGAAAACACTGTTTTTTTTCGTGCTTCCAGTGGAATTTAAATAGTTTACTGTAAAATCAAAAAAATATATTTATTTAGTTTTTGCGGATCTTTAAAAATTCTTGATTGGTTTCAGTTACTCAAATTAATGCCTTAAAAAGGTCTCAAATCAGAGCAGAAAGTCTTCAAATCATAAAGTCATGACATTAAATCTTGCATTCACTGCAGAAATAAATATCTTTATCTGTATTTTTTTTCCCAATCTTTAAATAAATGTAAATTTACTTGAGATGCTATATAAAGATGAAGCCTTGTTTTCTAATAAACTGAACGAAATGAAGTGCTTTTATGATGAGATCAAGAACAAATATCTGTCAATGGGGAACGGAAACTTGTTTCTTTCTGTTTTGATCAAGTGTGATAATAATCTCTCGTAAAGAGTTTGCATTGCCTTTAGAATGTTAATCTGGAAGCATTGCATTAATGTAACAGGTTTCACATGTGTCTGATGATTAGTATGTGTGTGATGTGTGTTACAGTATTCCTATCAGGAGGTTCAGGAGAGGCCTCTGTCAGTCCCGGGAACACAGTGCTGTGAGTCTGATGAATTACAACCTAAACTATTATGAAATTAATCCAAATATTTGCATTCCCTTTCATTCACTTGTGAAATCCACCTGCATGCTTGTCAATGCACACTTAAGCCGTTCTCCTTCAGATAGTTTTCAAGCAAATATTAGTAAATGCTACAATGCACATTTAATTCAAGCTTGCAAATAATGAATGTTTTATTTCAAGTCTGAACACTTTGGTAAAACCATATCTCGACATCTGACATGAGCGTGCAAGATCTTCTGGAGCTATTTCTGAGTAGCCATTGATTCTGATGGTCACTTATGAGAGCATCAGATCAGATTCAGATTTCACCCGTAAATCGGATCATCTTCACAGTTCTGAGCATCTAAACCACTTAGTGCTGTAGCGGTTCAGTCCTTCCCGTATGTGTGTCACCGTTAATGTGATTCATGAATGATGGTAATGATAGAAGTCCTGCAGAATGCTGAATGAGCAGCGGCGTGCATGAATGGAGTTCTGAGTTATGATCTTATTTCACACACACACACATACATAGATTGCTGACACAGCTCCCGGGGGGCGGGGCTAGACTGTGAGACCTTCTGATTGGCTGAGACATGCAGCTGGGAATCATTATTGGATGGCGCCCAGTTGCACAACACTGAGTCATCAAACCCATACTTTACTCTTTAGTCTTTTTGACTATCTGAGATGAGCTCTAGCCCAGAGAACCCAGCTGCATCGCTGCATGTAATTGAAGAATAGCTTTCTCATAGAGTAACATAGATTCAAGTTGCAGTTCTTGTTAAATGACAGTGTTTTTCTGAAGTAGTCCTGAGCCCATGTGGCTATATTTAACACCGCAGCACGACGGTTTCTTATGCAATGCCATCTAAGGGGGTTAAAGGTCAAGCACATTCACCTGAGCTTCCCTGCCTTGCCCTACACAGACTGAGATTCCTCTGTATTCCTTGAATCTTTTCACATTATTATTTATAGTAGTTGGCGGAAGACTTAAATTCAATTCTGCGAAATGTGATTTTTCGAATGTGTTGCAGCCATCACAATTTGTTTTTATTTACAAAATGTATTAATGTTAGTCAATGAAAACTTTGGACATCTTTTCTTTGTACTTTTATCAATTAAATAAAAGTTAAAGAGAATTAAAAAATCACAGATTCTTGTCTGGAATTGGGGTTTTCTGCTCTAGAAACGTCTGATTATTATCAATGTTATAAAAAAGTTTAGCAGTTTTATTTTCATTTATTTATTTATTTTAACTGTGACACAATTTATTTTTCAAGATTTGTTGATGAATAGAAAATTGTAAGAACTGCATTTATTTGAAATATGAACTGTATGACATAGTTTACTAGCTTAAGTGCGTTTATTTATTTTTATCTTAAAAAATATTGAAAAGGAAAGTACAAATCTAATCTAGAAAATCTGCATGGGTATGTCTAGTATTTATTTTAATAGCAATATACTGATAGTTATAAATGTTGTATCAAAAATGATCAGCATTATGTCATCCTTTGCTTACCCTTATGCTTTACTGTTGTCATTGGAAACACTTTCATCACAAACTCAGGTTAAACGTAAACACTGCATTGTGGGTAATTCTCGATCTTCCTTTGTCTCTCACAGGTAACTGGTGGGGCGACCAGCAGAGTGAGTTTTCATATCTGTCATCATCAACTTATTAATCTGACATCTGCTGTCCTATTGGTTTTACATTGAATTAAATGTGCTTGATAAACAAACACACTTATGTTTCATCTGGTTTATGCTTTATGTGAAAGCTGACACAGTTATCACACTGACAGATATTCCACAAATAAACCGATTAATCATCTGCCTTCGTTGCACAAAACTACGTTAATTTACAAAATGTTTACTGTTGAAGGCAGTAAGTTATTTGTGCAGTATGCATTTTTATTTTACCACAGATTCACATATTTTGGATTTGTTTTCTTTTATATGCCATATTTCTGTCACTTTAGTTTAGTTTGTATTTCATGTTTTCTGAAATGTTTAAATATGCAAACAAGGCTTTATCTAATTAAACACGCACTAATTTGTGAATATTTCCAGAAAGGAAATCTGAACATTGTTTAAAGCCAGGTTCAAAATCCTTGTTTAATTATCAGAGTTAAACAGTTTTTACACCGTTTATTTATTTTTTACTGTAAAAAGCCATAAAAATATTCATGTTGGAATATAAAATCAGTGAAATGTGAACAAACTGTTCTCTTAATTCCTTCAGTATACAGAAAGGAATAAAAAGTTTTTTTTGAGAAATGGCCTTTAAAGATATGCATTGCAATTGAAAAATACTGAAGCAAATAGATAAAGTGTAATAAAACAAATGTGTATTTTAAGGAGTTTTCTTTCCACTAGTCTATAAGAAGGCATGTTATCAAAATTGACTAATTTTTTTGTCTGTTCAAACAACACCAGGTCGTCACAGATTTGAATAGTCGTTTTAATAAACACAAACGTGTCTTTGATTTGTGTGTGTGTGTGTGTGTGTGTGTGTGTGTGTGTGTGTAGACAATGATCCAGACAGCGCGATGGATGACCGAGACAGTGATTACCGCAGTGAGACCAGTAACAGCATCCCACCGCCGTACTACACCACATCACAACCCAACGCCTCGGTCCACCAGTATCCCATGAGCCACCAGCACCGCGGTCCCCGCGCCCCATACACACGCTCCAACAACTGCGACCTGGACTACGATCACCCGAGGGGCGTCAGGTGAGATGAGAGAGAAACTACTAGTCCTGTGCTCGTAACGCCAGCAGATTTCTAACAGTGCCTTAACCAGAGCCTTCGTGACCTTTGGTATTGTGTTGCTTGGCTTCTGTTTGTGTTACTAACATATTCCACATGGAATCATACAGAAACATCTCAGTAACCCAAAAAAAAAATCTATATGTATGATATCCCCCAAATATGTAAAAAAAAAAAAAAAAAAAAAGTTCTATGTTTTTATTTTCCTCCATATATACATATAAATTGTTTATATGTATTTTAAAGTATAAAACATTAATATTTATTTTTATATATTTATATTATGTATATAAAGCTTGTGGAAACAATTGTGGAACAATACTGTTCAAATGTTTGGGATCAGAATGATTTTTAATGTTACTAGAGTTTCTTCTGTTCATCAAAGCTGCATTTATTTGATCAAAAATACAGGAAAAATAATAATATTGTGAAATATAAGTATGATGATGTAACATGATGTTTTTCTATTTTAATATACATTAAAATCAATTTAATTTCTGTGATGCTCCGCTGTATTTTCAGCATCATTCCTCCAGTCTTCAGTGTCACATCTTCAGAAATCATGATAATATACTGATTTATTATCAGTATTGAAAAGCTGCTTTATATATATATATTTATTTTGGAACCTGTAATACTTTTTATCAGGATTCTTTGATGAATAAAAAGTTAAAAAGAAGAGCATTTATTTAAAATAGAAATCTTAACAATATACACTACGGTTCGAAAGTTTTTTTTTTTTTGTTTCTTTTTTTGAAAGAAATTAAAACTTTTATTCAGCAAGGATGTGTTAAGAAGTGAAAGCAAAGATTTATGTTGTTAGAAAAGATTTATATTTAGAATAAATGCTGTTTATTTTTATGTTTTTATTCATCAAAGCATCCTGAAAAAGTATCACAGTTTCCAAAAAAATATTTGTCAGCGCAGCTGTTGATAACGAAAAATAAATCTGAAGATCATGTGACACTTTATACTGGAGTAATGATGATGCAAATTCAGCTTTGCATCACAGAAATAAAATATGTCTTAAAATATATTAAAATAGAAACCATTATTATATATTGTAAAAACATTTTGCAAGATTACTGTTTTTTTCCTGTATTTTTAATCAAATAAATGATGCTTTGATGAGCAGAAAACACTTCTTTAAAAAACAAAAGTCATCCCAAACTTTTGAACTTGGACTTATTTATTAACCTAAAATGTATTTTAACATTTATTTGTGTGTGTGTGTAAGTGTGTGTGTCTTTGAAATATATTTGGGCAATCGGAGGTTTAAACAAAAACATATTTTCAATATGAAAAATACATATATATTTCATTAAGCCACACTGTTTCCAACATATTAATTTCAAATATATTTTGGTTAAACAGATACATTTGGTTAAACAGATTTATTTAATATTAATGAAACAACCCTGAAACAATCATGACACAGTGATTTGATGCGGTGTGAGAAGGTGTTTCTCAGCAGGTATGAAAGTGTGTATTTTGCTCATTCTTTCTCTTCGGTTCTCCAGTAATGGACTCATTCATCATGTCTGATCGGCGTGTCTTTTATCTCGCTCTTTTTTTCTGCTACACTTTTTCACCTCACAAAGACCTTTCAATTCGACTGTCTCTTTTGTTTCTCTTCCATTATTCAACCAGACGAGTTTTCATTGATTTATAAAAATACCTGACATCAGCATGACTTGCTAAAGGGCTCAATGGATCTGTTCCTGGATCAGCCCTGTTTGCAATAAGAGAAGCAGTAGTAGCCTGTTCACTCACATTTTTGGCATAGACTTTATAGGGCACAATTCAAACCTAAATTTTTATAATTCATGAATGAAGATATTTTGTAACATGATATTGGTACCATTTACATGGTAATGCAATGTCTGATTTTAAAATGGGTTTTAAAGGATGAATTTTGAGATTTTAAGTTTTCAGTTGATAAATAATTTCTGATGATTTCTAAAATGTGATAGAGAAAAAGGCAAGTCTTTTTTTTAAACAAAGGTCAAAACTCCAGTTATAATTTAGATTTCTGAGGGTGCACTCTTGTCATAAATTAATCTATTACTTTTCCTACATAATTTTTTAACAAAAAACATTGGTAAAATATATATTTGGGAGTCTTAGACCTTTCCAACGATACAGTATTGTTCAAAATAATAGCAGTACAATGTGACTAACCAGAATAATCAAGGTTTTTCGTATATTTTTTATTGCTACGTGGCAAACAAGTTACCAGTAGGTTCAGTAGATTCTCAGAAAACAAATGAGACCCAGCATTCATGATATGCACGCTCTTAAGGCTGTGCAATTGGGCAATTAGTTGAAAGGGGTGTGTTCAAAAAAATAGCAGTGTGGCATTCAATCACTGAGGTCATCAATTTTGTGAAGAAACAGGTGTGAATCAGGTGGCCCCTATTTAAGGATGAAGCCAACACTTGTTGAACATGCATTTGAAAGCTAAGGAAAATGGGTCGTTCAAGACATTGTTCAGAAGAACAGCGTACTTTGATTAAAAAGTTGATTAGAGAGGGGAAAACCTATAAAGAGGTGCAAAAAATGATAGGCTGTTCAGCTAAAATGATCTCCAATGCCTTAAAATGGAGAGCAAAACCAGAGAGACGTGGAAGAAAACGGAAGACAACCATCAAAATGGATAGAAGAATAACCAGAATGGCAAAGGCTCAGCCAATGATCACCTCCAGGATGATCAAAGACAGTCTGGAGTTACCTGTAAGTACTGTGACAGTTAGAAGACGTCTATGTGAAGCTAATCTATTTTCAAGAATCCCCCGCAAAGTCCCTCTGTTAAAAAAAAGGCATGTGCAGAAGAGGTTACAATTTGCCAAAGAACACATCAACTGGCCTAAAGAGAAATGGAGGAACATTTTGTGGACTGATGAGAGTAAAATTGTTCTTTTTGGGTCCAAGGGCCACAGGCAGTTTGTGAGACGACCCCCAAACTCTGAATTCAAGCCACAGTACACAGTGAAGACAGTGAAGCATGGAGGTGCAAGCATCATGATATGGGCATGTTTCTCCTACTATGGTGTTGGGCCTATTTATCGCATACCAGGGATCATGGATCAGTTTGCATATGTTAAAATACTTGAAGAGGTCATGTTGCCCTATGCTGAAGAGGACATGCCCTTGAAATGGCTGTTTCAACAAGACAATGACCCAAAACACACTAGTAAACGGGCAAAGTCTTGGTTCCAAACCAACAAAATTAATGTTATGGAGTGGCCAGCCCAATCTCCAGACCTTAATCCAATTGAGAACTTGTGGGGTGATATCAAAAATGCTGTTTCTGAAGCAAAACCAAGAAATGTGAATGAATTGTGGAATGTTGTTAAAGAATCATGGAGTGGAATAACAGCTGAGAGGTGCCACAAGTTGGTTGACTCCATGCCACACAGATGTCAAGCAGTTTTAAAAAACTGTGGTCATACAACTAAATATTAGTTTAGTGATTCACAGGATTGCTAAATCCCAGAAAAAAAAAATGTTTGTACAAAATAGTTTTGAGTTTGTACAGTCAAAGGTAGACACTGCTATTTTTTTGAACACACCCCTTTCAGCTAATTGCCCAATTGCACAGCCTTAAGAGCGTGCATATCATGAATGCTGGGTCTTGTTTGTTTTCTGACAATCTACTGAACCTACTGGTAACTTGTTTGCCACGTAGCAATAAAAAATATACTAAAAACCTTGATTATTCTGGTTAGTCACATTGTACTGCTATTATTTTGAACAATACTGTATATAGTTTGTCAAGATTAGATTCGATTTAATTGTAATATAGTTAGGTAAATGTAGGCGTCCCGTATACAGGACAGGGTGGCATTTAAAGGGTTAAAAAATGTCAGAGAAATTAACTTAATTTAAACAGAAAATCAGTTTATTTTTTCGACCACATTTAAAAAAAATTCCCCCAATTTTTTTATATCCATAAATTTACTTCTCAATCAGTTTTTTTTAGAAAATAAGAATTTTTATCTTATGTCATTGTGCATCTCAAGAAAATATGCACTGATTTAAGAATATTTAGGTATTTGTACTGGAAAACAAGACAAAAATACTGAGGAAGAACATCATTTAATTTATTAATTTAATTTAATTTAATTTAATTTAATTTAATTTAATTTAATTTAATTTAATTTAATTTAATTTAATTTAATTTAATTTAGCAGACGCTTTTATCCAAATCGACTTAGAGTGCATTCAGGTTATAAATTAAATTAAATTAAACAGCAGCCGACACAGTAAGGGATATAGTCAGGGAAATAAAGTCAAAATTAACCAAACTGTTTGCATAAAATGTGTGCAGACTTTTTTCACTCTTCCCAAAACACAGTGAGCATGCCGATCTATTTCTCTTCTTCTGCATAATCTCTGCTCACTTTCCGTCCTCCTCCAGCCCGACCGGGAGCTATGCATCCTCAGCCGAGCTCAGTCACTGCAGTTCCCAACTGAGCGAAGAGTACGGCGAGCGAGAACTTTACGACGAGAACGACTCGTACCACTCCTGCCACTCGTCCGTGTCCTACAGCAAGGGCTCGCCGGACTGGGACGAGACGCAGGGCGCCTACAGCGATGAATGCGCCTACAGTAAAGATGGAGGAGAAGAAGGTGCTCTATTCGAGGAAGAAGATGCTGACCTGTATCCAGAAGAGGTGGACATGTACGAGGGCGAGGAGGACTTCAACTATGTCGATGAAGATTTGTATCCGGTGGACGAGGACCAAGAGCTTTCGTTCACACCAACTCCAACCAGCATCGCCCCAATAATGGAGGTCCCATCAGCCGCGAGACCCCCTCTGGAGAAACAGGCCTCGCTTCATCAACAGTCTCAAAACGCCAGCCAACCGTCCAATAAGACACAACCCCAACCTCAAACCAAACCCCCAAACCATCAAGTTCCCACCTCCCAAAAACAAGCACCGCCCCAACAGCAGTCCTCAGGCCCCATCCCTTCGGTTCAGTCTTTCTTCGCCATGGCTAAGCCGTTGACTGCTGTGTTTGGGTTGGGTGGATCTACTTCTTCACCAACACCTCCTGCACCAAAAACTCAATCCCAACCTCCACCAACACAATCCCAGCCTCCAGTGACTCAACCTCCTGCTCCTGCACCTACCCAACAGATGCCTCCACCTGAAACCAAATCCCCTGAGCTTCCCGCTCCTGCCCCAACATCCATCTCCAAACCTGCACCCGAACCTAAACCTCCAACCCCGACCGAGGAGAAACTGCCCTCAGTAGAGCCACCGATGGAGGAGGAGCCTCCTCTTCAAGAAGACGACTCTGTCATGGAAGAACCTCCAAAAGAGGAAATAAAGACTGAGAGTCCACCTCCATCTCCTACTTTCGAAGAGGAGGAACCAGAACCTGAACCTGAGAGGTACTTAAAACCAACAAACCTGACAAACTTGGCCGCCTAAAATGCTTAAATATTATTTATTGTATGAATTGTTTGTAGGATGTTTGACCTGGTGTAGAGGGTCGACCAGCTTGTTATCCAACTTGGCCAGGTGTTAAGTGCCAAAACCACTTTAAAACCAGTAAACCAGACTAATTTGGCCACCTTAAATGCACAAACCACAATTATTGGATGACTAAATCTGTGTTTCTTGGATATTTTACCTAGTTAAGATGGTAAACCTGCTTGTCTTCCAGTCTGGCAAGCTGATAAGTGCCCAAAACCACTTTAAAACCAGTAAGCTAGAGTAATTTGGCCACCTAAAATGCATAAACCACAATTATTAGATTATTTAATAGATGTCTTTAGGATATTTGACCTGGTTTAGATGGTCAACAAGCATGCGTTCCAGTCTGGCCAGCTGATAAGTGCCCATAACCTCTTTAAAACCAACAAAACTTGACAAACTTTGCCACCTAAAATGCTTAAATATTATTTATTGTATGCTTTTAAAACTGTTTTGTAGGATATTTGACCTGGTGTAGAGGGTCGACCAGCTTATTATCCAGCTTGGCCAGCTCTTAAGTGCCAAAACCACTTTAAAACCAGTAAACCAGACTAATTTGGCCACCTTAAAAGCACAAACCGCAATTACTGGATGACTGAATCTGTGTTTTTGGATATTTTATCTGGTTTAGATGGTCAGCCAGCTTGTCTTTCCATTCTGACCAGTTGATAAGTGCCCAAAAGCTTGGCCAACAAACCACATTTATTGGTTGAATTAGAGCTGTTTTTAATTACTCTAGTGTGGATGAATCCAAGAGACAGCTCCAGGGAATTGTTAGCCTAATTTTGTTGCATTAAAGATTGCAAACATTGTTGTCTGTCTGTGTAGTGAAGCGGTGAAGGAGGAGTTGAAGGAGCCGGTGGACCCAGCGGTCAGAGCTAAGGAGAACTGGCTACGACTCTTTGAGAAAGTCCGTCAACAGTTACAGGAGGTGAGGCAGTTCACTAGCTTCTGTAGAGCGCTTAAGCTATCACGCTATTGCTGGACCCAGAATCAGTTTATTATGTTGATTTATGTCTTGTTTTTACTTGCTTGAAATGCTTGAAATCAGCATGAATTCAGGAAATCACAATTGACCAGTTTATATCTGAATACCTGTTCTTGATGTTATTGCGAGAGATTCAGTTTACGTTATTTCACAATAAAAAAAAATGTTTGTCTTTTAATTTTTTTTTCACAATCACTGCAAACTCACATTCATTTTCTCTCCGTTTCATTTACATTATGGAAGTATAATGATTTGCAAACAATATTTGTTTTTATATTTTCGTACACATTTTCTGCTTATAATGCGATGAGACACCATGCTAATGCTAACGCCATTCTAACCGCTGTCCTGATTATTTCGCATTTTGCCACGTCCTCTTTGCTTCTTTTTTGTGTGCGTTATTCTGTCGACACTTTATCCTTTTGTTGTCTGTTTGTATCCCACCGTTTTGTCGTCTTTCCAGTCTCTTTTCATTGCTTTAGCGATTTGCATGTTCGCTCAGATGACCCATGATTGGACGAGACTGTCAGGTGGGTCTGTTGTTGTTGGTGTGAACGTTCTGTAGTGGTTTTCTGTACGTTTTTAACTTGTGTGCATAAAACAGCTAAAATATTTGGCATTCATTAATTTTTAAGTAATTAAAAACATCACGAAATTCCTGCATTAGCTAAAAAATCTATAAATCTAAGAACGTTTTGCAAATGTTCCTTTTACGTGATATTTGTAAATATTTTTGGATGAACGTTCTAAAAGTCCAGCTTTTTAAATGTTTCGGAATATTTTTGTATAAATATAATTGCTTGTAAATTGCTGAAACACATTGCACATTTTGTTAAATACTATATTTAATGCCAGTCAAATGCTATATTTATGCAGGAGGTTTACTGAATGATTGATAATCTGTTGTTTTTCTACTTTAGAAAGTAGCTTTTCTACTGTTTTTTGCAGTGGTATTTTAGTGTGATGTACTTTTATAGTTTTTTATATATTTCTATATTTTCTGTTTTTAATTTAATTAAGTTATCATTTAATTTTTTTGTCATTTTGTTGTGTTTTTGCCTTATTTGTAAGGTCTATAATTTGTATTAATATATTTATTTTTATTTATAGAGATGTTGTCTTGACCAAAAAAAAAAAAAAAAAAAAAAAAAAATTTTTTATAATAATTTAAATAATAGTTTATATATATTTATGTTGAGTTAAATGTTAATTTTATTTTAAGCAAAATGTTGATGGTTTTAGTTTAAGTAAGCAATAACCCTGGTTTTTTGTAGTAAACTCTTGTTGTGTTGCCGTGTTTGTGTTGAATACAAAAAAATATTTTGACTCTGATCAAAGCTAATCAGCTAATAAAACTGATCAAATATTCATTTCTCTCTCTTTCTCGGTCATTGTCTCAGGCACGAGGAGAAACAGACTCTCAGTCGCTGTGGTTCGGTAAAGGAGGGTGAGTCTAAGTCAAACTCTTCTCCACAAACTGATTATAGAGCAATCAACAACTAATAAAAGACGTCAGTCAAGTGGAATGACATTGGTCTAATGCACACTTATATATTAAAGTGTTTGTCTAATCATACTGATTCCTCAGACTTCTGAACAAACATAAGACAGTTGTACATGCCGTTAGGCAATGCATGAACTATTAAAATGCATAGCTTTAATGCAATGGTTAAAAGCATCTGCCAAATGCACAAATGCAAAAATAGCTAAATTTCTACTTCTGTATTAATTAGAGATGACATACTGTATCTTGCTCTGTGCATAATGGTTATATTGCTGATGACGAGGCAGTGAATGGATCTGATTTTCTGTGTGCATCTGAGGAAGGGAGGTTATTTTCATGCAACATTACGCTTATGATTATGTCTATTTCTCCAGGATGGGTGGAGCGCTGTACAGCATTGACAGCATGCCTGATCTGAGGAAGAGGAAGACCATTCCTCTGGTCAGAGATCTGGTGAGAAACCAAAATCAGAACCTCCGAAAGTTTATGTGTTACGTTCCTCTGCATTGGGACGGATTGGTTTACTGGTTACAATTACAAACCACAATGCACTACAAACTCAGAAGTACAAAAATGACCAAAATGATCTTATTAGTAAAATTCACCCTTGTATAGAGTAAAACAAGCACACTTTAGTAATTGAGAAGTCAATGCATTTACTGTATCAGTGTTTCATTAGGGTAATACATTCTTAAAGTCTGTGCTTTCTTTTGATTGGCTGTTTGGGACACAGTACTTTCTCTTTTAACAGTTTTTGTCTTTTCTTTTTTCTTTGCCTCTGCTGTCTGGACTCAGGCTATGGTAAGGATTTGTAATGATTAATGCACCATTGTTTTCTTTTGGTAAATGTTACAACTATCAGTGTTTATAAGTTAACGTCTTGGTAAATCTGAGACATTCTTGAGATCTCTTCTGAAGAGGAGACACATGTGAGATTTTTCTCTTTGGTGAAACTCTGTGAAGACTTCATTTGCTCTCTGTTTCATCTAATTGTTGTGAGATATTAATGATCGTGTGGTGTTTTAGTCTTTAGTGCAGAACTCTCGTAAGGCTGGGATCACGTCTGCTATGGCCTCTAGCACTCTCAACAACGAGGAGCTGGTCAGTGATGAGTCTTTCTACAAGAATGCCCTTACTAAAACAAAAACTAAAAATACTAAAAATATTTTTGACTATAATGCTGAAATAAAATAAAATATAAATATTGAAGTTGAAGTACTGAAGTGACAAAAACTTGAAATAAATTAAAATAAATTGAAATTTAAAATAAAAAATGTTAACTGAAAAAAGTTAATAAATATTTTATTTTGTAAAATTTTTTTTTTGTTCCTGTATAAACTAAATATCATTGGTGATGAGTGGAGAGATTTATTCTGATTGACAAAAAAGATGTTAACAAATAAAATATTAAATTAATGTAAAATCAATAAAGCTTTAATAAAGAATATTTTGCATGCATTCGGAAAGCAAATATGAATAAATGGTATTTTTTATCATTTCAATTTTTTATTCTTGTATAAACAAAATGTCATAGTGCTGAGTAGAGATTTATTCTGACGAAAATATAGTTAAACAAATATAAATAATAAATGTAATACCATTTATATATATAAAATAGCTTTATATTTTTAACATGCATTAAGTAAAAAAAAAGACTAAATACCTAATAAAATAAATGTAATGCTGATGAGTGGGGATTTATTCTCATAAAAAAAGCAATTGAGTTAAAAAACAATGTTAATCATAAATATAACACCATTAAATATAAAAATATATATTTATTATTAATAGCTTTATATGTCTAACATGCATTCAGTAAGAAAATATGAATAAATACAATATTTTATCATTTTATTTTTTATTTCCACATGAACTAAATGTTATGGTGATGAGTGGGGAGATTAAAAATATATATATATATAATTTTAAATAATATTTTAACACAAATTATAAATTACTGAATAAATATAATATCAATGTATAGCTTTAAATACTAAAAATGTTTCATGAAACTGAAACATGTGAGTATATAGTTCAGCCATAAATGTATTGGCTCATATATATATAAAAGCCTAAGTAACGCTGGTGTGTTTGTGCTGGTGCAGAAGAGTCATGTGTATAAGAAGACACTGCAGGCTCTGATCTACCCCATCTCTTGCACCACGCCGCACAACTTCGAGGTGTGGACGGCCACAACACCCACCTACTGCTACGAGTGCGAGGGTCTGCTGTGGGGCATTGCGCGTCAGGGCATGCGCTGCTCCGAGTGCGGCGTCAAGTGCCACGATAAGTGCCAGGACCTGCTCAACGCCGACTGCCTGCAGAGTGAGATTTCAATGCTTACTAGGGCTGTCAAAAATATTTTCAAATATTTGTCAAATTGAAATAAAAATCTACATTAGAATGCACGAATGTTGCATTCAAATTTTAGGTTTGCATTAAGTGTATCATTGCATTTTAATGTTTTTGTTAGCTTATACAGTTGAAGCCGCTAAATGCGGCGCAGCTGTTTTGTTAATTACAAATATTGCAGGAAAAGGGAACATCAATGCAGAGAAGATGCCATTTAAGTCAAAACTGAAACAAAGCCATTCATACAAAACACATATTTTGAACATTTTCTAGAGGGACATCTATCACCGTAGCCGTTTAGAAAGCCATGTAAAATTAAACCAAGTTTAACTTTGAAAAAACAGATCTTGAGATTTTATGGCAAGTTTTTTTTACCCCATCACACTACAACACTACAACAACTTTTTAAATAAAAAATGCACCCTGTGTGATACTCTTTGTATTAAACGATACATACATGCATGATGCTGTTTTGTTTATAGCTGTTTAAGCAACATTACATTTTTTCACAGATAGTAATGTTATCCTATGCTTTGAATAAATGTGCATTAGTAATATTTTGCTCGATGACCCATCTTATGGCCTCAGGAGAAAAGCCTGAAGCTTTTTTTCACCCTATCTGAAATTATGCATTTTGAATGTGAATATAATTATAAATTTGATCATATTTAAATTCAAAATTAAAATGTAGTTTTTTTCAGCCATGTTGCCAGCCCTAATGCTTAATGCTACCTTTGATTTTAACATATTTTCTCTTTAACTCTTTCCCAAACACAGAATTTTCCGTTATTCATAAGATAATGCTTCCCCACTAACTACGTCTTAACGTAAACGTCTTAATCCTAAACATGATATAATTTTTATGCATGACTGATGTTGTGGATGTGATGGTCAGGAGCTGCTGAGAAGAGCTCGAAGCACGGCGCTGAAGACCGAACGCAGAACATCATCATGGTTCTGAAGGACCGCATGAAGATCCGCGAGCGCAACAAACCCGAGATCTTCGAGCTGATCCAGGAAGTGTTTGACGTTCCCAAAGCGAGCCACGGAACGCAGATGAAACAAATCAAGCAGAGCGTTCTGGACGGGACGTCGAAGTGGTCAGCCAAAATCAGCATCACAGGTGAGCTCTGAATTACAGTTATCAGGGATTACCATATCTGTAACTAGTGGTCGACCGATATATCTGCCGATATATATATATATTTTTTAAATATCGGCATCGGCCGATAAGTTTTTCTGTTTGGCTGATGTGTTCAAGGTGGGACTTTTATTTTGTACTCTCTCTTGTTCGCTGTCGACATTAATAGTTCTGTCTAATATGGATACAAGCCTGTCTAATAATCCGATAAATCTGTTAAACAAAGGAATTAAAATGTAGACTAAAAAGTATTAAAACGATTGCTTTTATATTATTAGCAATAGAAAGGCAAACATTATTATACTTTCTTGTTTGCCGTCAGCAAATACACATGTATACAGTTTAAACAATGAAAATGTAATTTAAAAAACCGTGCAAACTTAGTCGAATCCTGTTGTGAGATCTTGTGAAGTGTGCATGTGACCGCATAATTGCGTGTTTAAATTAAGCTGTGCTTTATGCATTTTACCACAGTCATATTCATATCATTTTTTCTGTGTTCTGTATGTAAAATGAGGGTTACCTTGGCTTTATTTGAAAAAATAGGATTAAATAGAGTTCCCTGTTGGTTACAGTGTTTACTTCCTTTTTAATTATATTTTTATTAAATATTTATTTATTTGTGAAAAAATAATCTGTCATGTAAAGTATGTTTATTTTACAAATGTGTTTTTTATCCATTTTAAACATTTCTTAAATATTAATCAAAATAAATAAATTTATTTCGGGTTTATATCGGCCATCTACTTTCCAAGATATCGGCATCGGCTGGCAAAAAAAAAACAGTATCGGTTGACCTCTATATGTGAACCATGCTGGCAAAATGAGTCGGAATGCACACGGAATAATTTTGAGCTACAGACAAAATAAGTGAAAATTGTCTATTTGAGGAATTCACAAAAAAGAGCTCATTAAGCCCTTTTCTAGTGATCCCAATGCTCCAAATATTAATTTAACATTAAGAATGATCTTTATTTGTACATTTCTGAGAGGAGTATCAACCTTTTGAAGGAGTATCAACCTTCATAAAGCATGAATTAGATTTTTCTCAGAATTGAGTTTGTTGACTCTTATGCCTTCAAATAGATGTCCAACAAAACATGCATGCTTTTGAATGTATTGTAATAGGGGATGTGAAAATTTAAGTAACTGAAAATGTGTTCATTGTGACTAATTTTGCCAGCACAGGCACATGTGTTTGCATCGTCTCTAAAGACATGATTTTCTCTGTGTAAGTGGTTTGTGCTCAGGGTCTGCAGGCGAAGGATAAGACGGGTTCGAGTGACCCGTATGTTACAGTACAGGTGGGAAAAACCAAGAAGAGAACCAAGACCATCTACGGCAATCTCAATCCCATCTGGGATGAGAGCTTTCACTTGTGAGTTCATGAATGTTCGACTTGAAGCAAAATGTCAAAACAAAATCAAACCCTTTAGTTTCTTTTTTAAATTACTTATTTATTATTATCCAACTCTTTCTTAAAAGATGTACATTGATTATATGAGGTACGTAAGGTTTTGTTTTACATATATGTACATAACAAAAATAGCTTTATTACAATAATAAATATTAATGGGCGCTTTGTTGTGTTTTCGTTCCCCATGTACTCTGTGTAACCTAGTTTCTGTCTCCTGTTGATTATGTCATTTAGTTCAGGTGTGTCTTGTCCATGATCCTCATTTACTGATGTAATTACTGTCCACACTGCACGATTTTAGCCCAATTTTTCACTCACTGACAGGTTGAGTTTTTTTTCCAAGCAGTGTTATTGTAGTACCACTGAAATGCTATTGTAGTTTTTATAAATATTTTAAACTAGATTTTTTTTTTGCATTTTCATTTTAGCTATATTTTTTTGTAATTTTCTTGCATTTTTAAATTTTTTTTAAATTGTTTTTTTTTTTTTATTATTTATTTATTTATTTTTTTATGTCATTTTTGGGTATTTTAGTACATCAACTTAAAATGATATATATATATATATATATATTTAAATGTAGTTACAAGTAATTAAAATGTTTGTGTAATGTAAATGTTTTTAATTACCGATAATAACCCAGGTTGTGTCTCTGGTGTGCAGTGAGTGTCATAACTCTTCCGACCGGATAAAGGTGCGCGTCTGGGACGAGGACGATGATATCAAGTCTCGTGTGAAGCAGCGGTTCAAGCGGGAGTCTGATGATTTCCTGGGACAGACCATCATCGAAGTGCGAACGCTGAGTGGAGAAATGGACGTCTGGTACAACCTCGGTGTGTCTGAGTCGTTGCATAGATATTTTAGTTACGTCTCTATGAATATGATTTTGGAGGAATGATGAAAATCTCTCTGAACAGACAAGCGCACGGATAAGTCGGCTGTGTCCGGAGCGATCCGCATGCACATCAGTGTGGAGATCAAAGGAGAGGAGACTGTGTCTCCGTACCACGTTCAGTACACCTGCCTGCATGAGGTACATGCAAACTTTGAAAAATGCCAAATATCGGCCGATATATCGGTCGACCACTAGTTACATATATTGAAATCCCTGATAAACATATTGACATTATAGTTAGATACATATGTTTTTTGATGCATCAACCCAGCTAACAGGAAACACTCTCACAACTTTCACTAAGATTTTTTAAAGGGTTAGAACAAAATGTTCTTAAAGTAATGTTTATGTGGAGTATTAATATTTGATATACGTTCTCATAACAACATTCAGATCAACATTCTCCCCATCTTCCCATGATGCTTTGCAGCACATCTTCCACTACACCACAGAGAAGCAGAACAGCGGCGTGGTGAAGATCCCTGATGCCAAAGGTGATGACGCCTGGAAAGTGTACTTCGATGAGACGGCGCAGGAGATCGTGGATGAGTTTGCTATGAGATATGGAGTGGAATCGATCTATCAGGCCATGACGTAAGCTGAACGACTCCATGTTTACAATACTGATAATTACATTACTCACTTGAATGAATGAAACAATCAAACAAACAAGTGAATGCATCAAAGAGAACCTCTTTGAGGAAATTGAACAGTGAAAGTAGATGTTAATTGTCAAAAGTTGTTGACCTGTGGAGCTCCTAACAGGAAACATTGATGGGAATAAATATCAGATAGGAGGAAAAAAAATATTTTAATGCTTTTGTGTTTGAATGCAAAAGTTTCAGGTTTTTCCAGAAAAGCTTTACTTGTGCTTGTAATTTTTCGGCGTTCTCTCTGCAAAGTTTTGCTGATTGAAATAAAATGAGATGGGAGGAAAAAATATATATTTCCATCACCTTGTCACTTACGGGGCTCCGTAATGATCAAATAATGATTGTTATTTTATTGAATTACAAAACAACATGTTGATCGTTTATCTTGTGTAACAAAAGAAGTTACACTAAATCAGATTTGTTAAAAAAAAAACTAAATCAGATTTGGTCGAATTTGAGGTTTTCACAAAAATGAGTTAATAAAGCCCTCTCCTAGAGATCCCAATGCTCCAAATAGTAATGAAACGTCTAAAATTATCTTTATTTGTACGTTTTCTAAGAGGCATACATTTTTCTCTGCTCACTTGTGGACGACTGCTGCTTCTTCTCAACACAGGTTGTAGGGCTATTGTTTCGAAGTACAGCATTCCAGCTTTGTGAATATTCAGATCGAATTCTCAATAACAGTATCTCACTGGTACTAAAATAGCACAGCTGAAGAGCCATAATCATCTGTTCTGTCCTCTGGTTTCTGATGTTAATGAGTGTTACTGAGCTGTTCTTTGACCCATGCGTGTATTCAGAGCGCTGCTGGAAACACCTCATTAGCTTCCTGCCACCAAAGACGAGGACATCCATAATAATGAGGATATGATTCATGTTCTGATCAGTGGTCAGATCACCCTGAGTCTCAGGAGACTCTTAGTGTAGTGTGTGTCGTGAGCTTTAAAGACAACAAGCAGACTCTGCTGGAATGGGAAAACTCAAGCCTTGTTTAATCAATAAACCTCATTAGCTGGACACTATCACAACCTGTCTCTGAAATTATGATAAATTAGATATATTCCATCTTTGAACTTAGCCAAATATAAGTATTTGGGAATTGTAAAACCTCAATGAGATACGATTGGTTGTGAAAAATGTGAGTTTAGCATTTTTAAATTTAATTTGTCATTATGTGACATTGTTGAGAAATATAGAGTCTGACATTAAATTGAATTAGCATCTCTGATTTCAGGAAGAATTACTGTAATGTTAGGTCATTCCTTACTGTAGTTGAAAATGATAATCACTGTAAAAATTTTGAATGAAAGATATTGTGGAAAATATTTTGGTTGTTGTGTATTATTGTAAAGATTTTGCTAAAAAAAAATCGATTTTGAATGAAAATTATTTTAAATGTCAAGTATTGTGTAACATATTTTGTTAAAGTATTACTTTTACTGTTGTAAAGATTTTGATTGAAAATACTTTTGTGTTGAGATTTTAGTTTAAAATGACTTCTATTATTGTATATTGTACATTTTGAAATTTAATTAGGATTTTGGTTGAAAATGTAATTATGCAAATGCTTTTGGTTCAAAATGACTTATATTGTTGAATAGATTTTGGCTGATAATTACGTTTACCATGATAAAGATTTAGTTTGAAACTTTTATTATTGTAAAGATTTCAGTTAAAAATAACTTCCATTATTATTATAATAAAGATTTTGTTTGAAAATGACTTATATTGTGAATATTTTGGTCATAACGTCCACCTCTTATTTAACAGTCATTGCATTACAATCTTAATTATGAATGCATAAAGGAAATGTGTTTATCTTCAGTCCTGTAAATCTAAGTAACCTTGTCCTCTGTGTTTGTGTTCAGGCATTTTGCGTGTTTGTCATCAAAGTACATGTGTCCTGGTGTTCCTGCGGTCATGAGCACACTGCTGGCCAACATCAACGCTTACTACGCCCATACGACACAATCCTCCAACAACGTCTCTGCCTCCGACCGCTTCGCTGCCTCCAACTTTGGGGTCAGTTCAGATTTCAACCATTTCAAAATGACCTGCAAAACACTAGTGTGAAGTGTGTAGATCTTAAACTTATGGTTGGGGTCAGCAAGATTTTTTTTTAAATAAGTTAATACTTTTATTCATCAAGGCTGCAATTTCTAATTGATCAAAAGTGACAGTATAAGATGTTTATAATGTGACAAAAATCCTCATTTTGTCCTCATTTGTAAGCCGCTTTGGAAAAAATGTCTACTAAATGTAAATATAAAAGATTTTAATGAGGACTTTAATGCAATAAGAGCTTGCTCAAATACTGAGGTGCTAAACCATTTAGGGCTTTATAAGTAATAAGCAATATTTTAAAATCTATACAATGTTTGATAGGGAGCCAGTGCAGTGTTGACAGGACCGGGCTAATATGGTAATACTTCCTGGTTCTAGTAAGAACTCTAGCTGCTACATTTTGGACTAGATATATTTCGGAGAAGGTAAAATGCAGTTTTACAATTGCTAGAAATGTGATAGAAATGTTTCCTGATGATATCTTCCAAGGGGAACATGAAAAGCGTAAAAAATGTAACGGCCCTAGTACTGAGCCTTGAGGTACTCCATACTGCACTTGTGTTTGATGTGATATCACTGCTACAAACGGATGGCAGTCAGATAGGTACGATTTGAACCGTGCTAATGAACTTCCACTAATACCAATAAAGTTTTCTATTCTATTCAAAAGAATGTTGTGGTTGATTGTGTCAAACTGTATTTGCTGTATTTTTGATCAAATAAATGCAGCCTTGATGAGCGGAAGAGACAATTTTTTTTTAAAGATCTTACCTCAAACTTTTGCTTAGGGTAAAGCAAAGATACATCAAAATGTATATAAAAAAAAAAATTCTAAGTGTAACAAAATAAACAAAAAAATACAGCAGCCAGTCACATCATGTATACAAATAAACTACTGTATTTTTGTATTTTAAAAATACTAAAACATACTTTTACATGGGAGCATGAAATTTCTTCGCAAACCTTCCATTAATTGGCCTGTTCGATCTGTCGCTTCACCATTACACTGATTGATTTAGTAAACAACATTTGATAGTAACAGTTTTTCTCTGCCCGAGTCATGCAATAAATCTGATATATGCAAAAAATATTCATAACTTGTTAATTATTTGATTGTTAATCATAAATATGATAATATCTGTATGTGTCAGGCAGTCATTCATGCAATAGTATGCAAAATCATGATCCTACTAAACTACTAAGCTACTTAAGTTAGAGTACACTATTCAGCAACTAAATATTTATTTATCAGTCATATTAAATGATCACTGTGTTTTTTTAAATATAGCCAGAAACGTAATCAGAACAGAATTTATGAAAGAATATTAACCCAAATCCAACTCAGTCTATTGCAAACCACTGAAGCATAGACATCACATTAATATTATATTAACAAGTCTTTGCAAACTAATGAGAAGACCAATCAGAGGCTGCGGTTTTATGATTTCATCATGTAGACTTCTCACAAAGCATTTTGCAATACAAAACATTAAAGTATTTTGATACAAAATATGAATCCGATTTATCAACCATATCATATACAAATTACAAAGTTATGTATTTTATATTTGAAAAACATGCATCATAAATACTGCCCATCCTTGCTTTTGCTCCACAGTGTATATTGTACTTTTTTTTTCTGTGCAGAAAGAGCGCTTTGTGAAGCTTTTGGATCAGCTGCACAACTCCCTGAGGATAGACCTCTCTATGTACAGAGTATGTTCACATATTCAATAATATATCATTGATATTCAATAATATACCTCTATATCCACTGCTGAATTGTGTGGTAGAATGTGTATCTGTGTTTGTCACAGTTGTGTGTGTTTGTTTCAGAATAATTTTCCAGCTAGTAGTCCTGAGAGACTGCAGGACCTGAAGTCCACTGTAGATCTTCTGACCAGCATCACTTTCTTCAGGATGAAGGTTTGTTCTGATCATAGATCCTCAATTATTTAATGACATGCTTTTTACATTAAAATAATTTAACGACATGCTTTGTGAGTATTTGTGTCTTTTTTCCTCCTCTGAACATTTTATTCATATTCTGATGGTGCTCAGTGTTTTATAACTCTTCAGCAACATTTAAAGGCCTTTAAAGCCTCTATGTGTAAATGTGCATCTCCTCTCTGAGAGGAATCACTGTTGTGTGTTTTCAGGTGCAGGAGCTGCAGAGTCCACCGAGAGCGAGTCAAGTCGTTAAAGACTGTGTGAAAGCATGTCTCAACTCGACGTACGAGTACATCTTTAATAACTGCCATGAGCTCTACAGCCGGGAATACCAGAATGACCCAGTGAGTATGTGTGTGTGTGTGTGTGTTAAAAGGCACTGAAAAGTGCATGATAAATGCCATTTAAAAGCAGTTTATGGGAGAAAATCAAATGTGATACCTGAGATTTGCATTGCTTTTTTTAATTTGTAATATCGCATTGTATTTATTTGTTCTGTTGCTTACTAATTTGTTTATTTATCTTGTTTACTTGTCTTTAATAGTGGTTGAACTCCATATTAGCCTACAGTAGTTTTTGGAGTGGTATTGAAATTATAATTGGTAATTGTGAAATTTCACTAAAACATTGGTGTCTTAATAACCTTATTTATTAGAATACAAGGTTACATGGGTATTAAAAACACTTTATATTTCACAAATCAAGTTTATTTGTACATACTGATTTAATATAGCGTGGAAAAATAAAATCCTCTTAAATGCTGTCTGTCTGAAAATAAGTATTTCTCCTTTAACTACCATCCAAATAGTGACATATATGTGACGGGGTAGCTACCATGGTTTTTGTTAACATTTTAAATTAGGTTTTATTTTTATTATTTTGTATTTTAATTTTGGTTAAAAGTTTCAGTAATTGTTCTTGGGTTTTTATGATTCGTACAAAAAAAAATTTAATATGTTTTTTCAGTTAACATTTAGTATGAAGTAATAAATGCTTTTTATTTTAATTTAAGTTAATGATAATAATCCTGCCCCACTTTTTTATCTTCTGTTTGAACCTTTTTAAATGCTTTGAACTTTTACATTTGAAAATGTTCTGTTGGAAACTTTTAAATGCTTTGAACTTTTAAATTTTAAAATGTTCTGTTGGAAACTTTTAAATGCTTTGAACTTTTAAACTTTTGAATGTTCTGTTGCAAGCTTTGGTTTAACTGAGAGCATCACATTTGACTGAATGAGTTTGTGTTTGTCTCTTCATGCTAATTTGATTCTGTTTAGTAATTTACATTCAGGGCGCAGTGAGCGCTGAAGTTCTTCTCATAGAAAATGAAATATTGATTATGGTGGAGGTTTTGTGGCAGTTATGAATGTAGAAGAGCACAGTGTGACGTGTGTTTATCCCTCTCGCTCTCGCTCTCTCTGCATTTCCACTGCAGAACTTTATTAATAAGATGGAAGACACGTCTGGAGTTTGTGACACCTCATAACCACAGCACTGACTGATGCTCCTGGTGTGTGTGTGTGTGTGTGTGTGTGTGGATCTGAGATGATAATGGACCGTACACACAGGAAGCATTCTTGCATGCTCTCTGCATAATTTTTTTAATTGCCAATTTGTGCAAATGGGCGTCTTTCTTCAGTAACCATAAAAAATGACGGAAAGAGATATGTAAACATACTGAAGTCAAGATATGTTTACTACACAAAAAGGCACAAATAATTGTTTTCTGAAAAATCTAATCGAGCGTTTTTGCAAATATCTGCCAATGGGGTCAGACAAAAAAATCCACTTATTTTCTCTTTAACTTGTTTTAAAAAAAAATTCCAATTATTTTTCTTTTCTTGTTTTGTATAATTTAGCTGTTTCCGTTTGTCTGAATCTCTGTTTAGAGATGTTTAATTGCATATTGTATTATATTTTATTTATTTTGTATTATTTTATTGAATATGTTTATTATTTAGATACTTTTTTATCTCTGTTCACTTCTTTTCTAATGTTATGTTTTTAATTATGTTGTTATTTGAATCTCTATCTTGAGCTGTTGTATTTGCATTTTTCTAATTCTAAAAAAAAAAAAGTAATCTATTTTAAGACAATATAAATAAATAAATTGCTTTTCTAATTTTTTTTTTTTTGCAATTTTTCCAAATAACAAGATATAACATCTTATGTCATTTAGCATCTCAAGTCAATGTGTCTAGCTTACAGGATTGTTTGTTCTGGAAAACAAGTAAAAATACTGAGGAAGTACACCTGTTTTTGCAGTGCATGTGTCTTATGTTGAAGTATGTTTTCTGTTAGTATGTTTTACACTCTCATCTGTGTTCATATCCAGTCGAAGACGGTTCCTCCTGAAGAACAGGGTCCGAGTATCAAGAACCTGGACTTCTGGTCCAAACTCATCACCCTCATCGTTTCCATTATAGAGGAGGACAAGAACTCTTACACGCCCTGCTTGAACCAGTGAGTGTGTGTTCAGACCCGAGTTATCCCAGCATGATCCTTACCCAACCTGAAACCCAATGGTTAGAGTAATATAGAATAACAAAAGCGAGTTATATAACCTAAGAGAGATGTGTTCCTGTGCAGGTTTCCTCAGGAGCTGAACGTGGGAAAGATCAGTGCGGAGGTGATGTGGAACATGTTTGCTCAGGACATGAAGTACGCCATGGAAGGTAAAAACAGAGTAGTGAGCTACTTGTTAAAATCTTATTTTCTCTTATTGTTTATTAATTCACTTATTAATGTGTGTACATATATGTATTTATTGTATGACATACTCATTTTTTCTGTTATTATTATATTATATTATATAAGTTGTTTTAGTTCTTTTGTAATCCAGGTTCATCTTAAAATGTTTAAATGTATTTTTTATTATTCATTTATTTACTTTCACTTCTTAATGTTATGGTTTTAGTTATGTTTGTGTGATTCTCTCTCGAAATGTTCAACTGAATTTTTCTATTGTTTATTTATTTTATAATTTAGTATATTTTTATTTATTGATTTTTCCACACTTCCTAATCTATTATTTCCTCTGTCTTGATGTTTGAGTATTTTTTTCTTTACTTTTATGTTTATTTGATATATGATTTACTTGCTTGCTTTACTGTTTTCTTTTTTTTTTTTTTTTACTTTTTTTTTTATATTTTTCACAAAACAAAACACAAGAAAACATCCTCCGAGACAAGTTATATATACAGTATTGTTCAAAATAATAGCAGTACAATGTGACAAACCAGAATAATCAAGGTTTTTCGTATATTTTTTATTGCTACGTGGCAAACAAGTTACCAGTAGATTCAGTAGATTCTCAGAAAACAAATGAGACCCAGCATTCATGATATGCACGCTCTTAAGGCTGTGCAATTGGGCAATTAGTTGAATTAGTTGAAAGGGGTGTGTTCAAAAAAATAGCAGTGTGGCATTCAATCACTGAGGTCATCAATTTTGTGAAGAAACAGGTGTGAATCAGGTGGCCCCTATTTAAGGATGAAGCCAACACTTGTTGAACATGCATTTGAAAGCTGAGGAAAATGGGTCGTTCAAGACATTGTTCAGAAGAACAGCGTACTTTGATTAAAAAGTTGATTAGAGAGGGGAAAACCTATAAAGAGGTGCAAAAAATGATAGGCTGTTCAGCTAAAATGATCTCCAATGCCTTAAAATGGAGAGCAAAACCAGAGAGACGTGGAAGAAAACGGAAGACAACCATCAAAATGGATAGAAGAATAACCAGAATGGCAAAGGATCAGCCAATGATCACCTCCAGGATGATCAAAGACAGTCTGGAGTTACCTGCAAGTACTGTGACAGTTAGAAGACGTCTGTGTGAAGCTAATCTATTTTCAAGAATCCCCCGCAAAGTCCCTCTGTTAAAAAAAAGGCATGTGCAGAAGAGGTTACAATTTGCCAAAGAACACATCAACTGGCCTAAAGAGAAATGGAGGAACATTTTGTGGACTGATGAGAGTAAAATTGTTCTTTTTGGGTCCAAGGGCCACAGGCAGTTTGTGAGACGACCCCCAAACTCTGAATTCAAGCCACATTACACAGTGAAGACAGTGAAGTATGGAGGTGCAAGCATCATGATATGGGCATGTTTCTCCTACTATGGTGTTGGGCCTATTTATCGCATACCAGGGATCATGGATCAGTTTGCATATGTTAAAATACTTGAAGAGGTCATGTTGCCCTATGCTGAAGAGGACATGCCCTTGAAATGGTTGTTTCAACAAGACAATGACCCAAAACACACTAGTAAACGGGCAAAGTCTTGGTTCCAAACCAACAAAATTAATGTTATGGAGTGGCCAGCCCAATCTCCAGACCTTAATCCAATTGAGAACTTGTGGGGTGATATCAAAAATGCTGTTTCTGAAGCAAAACCAAGAAATGTGAATGAATTGTGGAATGTTGTTAAAGAATCATGGAGTGGAATAACAGCTGAGAGGTGCCACAAGTTGGTTGACTCCATGCCACACAGATGTCAAGCAGTTTTAAAAAACTGTGATCATACAACTAAATATTAGTTTAGTGATTCACAGGATTGCTAAATCCCAGAAAAAAAAAATGTTTGTACAAAATAGTTTTGAGTTTGTACAGTCAAAGGTAGACACTGCTATTTTTTTGAACACACCCCTTTCAACTAATTGCCCAATTGCACAGCCTTAAGAGCGTGCATATCATGAATGCTGGGTCTTGTTTGTTTTCTGACAATCTACTGAATCTACTGGTAACTTGTTTGCCACGTAGCAATAAAAAATATACTAAAAACCTTGATTATTCTGGTTAGTCACATTGTACTGCTATTATTTTGAACAAAACTGTATTAAAAAAAAAATAATAATAATTTTTTTACTGTTTTCTAATGTTATGTTTTAGTTCCTGTGCAGTTTGTGTAAATTAGATGTTTCATTTCATTTCTCTATTATTTAATTCCATCCTGATGTGTTTTATTTCAGTAGTTAATTTAGAGTCTGTATGACTCTCTATCTCTATATTTAACTGCATTTTTCTAATAATAATTAATTAAATAAACAAAGCGTGTGTTAAAAGGACTGGAATCATACTCTGCTTCTGTTCAAGCAATCATAACAAGTGTCTTGTAATCACATCTGTGATGAATATCCTGTTGTCTGTGATGTACTTCCTGTCTCTCAGAACACGAGAAACACAGACTGTGTAAGAGCGCTGATTACATGAACCTGCACTTCAAGGTGAAGTGGCTCTACAACGAATACTGCAAGGATCTGCTGTATTTCCAGAAGCGTGTGCCAGAGTATCCAGCGTAAGAGCAAACGTCACTATCACTGGGGATGACTTGATGGTCCTCAGTGGTCCTCGGGGAATAAAAATATCTGCACGCTGCAAATAGTTTTGTCTTTGTCTTGACAGATGGTTTGAGACTTTTGTGATCCTGTGGCTGGATGAGAACGAGGAAGTTTCCAGAGATTTTTTGCACGGTGCTCTGGTCAGAGATGCAAAGGACGGGGTAATTATCAGGAGTATACTGTTGGGTTTTTAATAGTGAGATGTTTGGGTGATAAGACACACAGAGAAGAGTTTAACACCAACATTAGCCTGAGAGTCCAATCACAATAACATACACACACACACACACACACACACACACACACACACACACACACACATTGGTCTGTCTGATGCATACTGGATAAAAACATCTGCTATAATTCTGTCTTCTGCTCATCAAGGCTGCATTTATTTGATTAAAAATACAGTAAATTTGTGATTTTTAAAAAAATACTTTAAATACAGTTAAAAGTGTAATTTATTTCTGAGATCAAGGCTGTATTTTTAGCATCATTCCTCCAGTCTTCAGTGTCACATGATCTTCAGAACTCATGACAATATACTGATTTCTGATTATTATCAATGTTGAAAACAGACAGTATTTTATGAAGACTGTGATGCATTTGATTTTTCAGGATCACAGATGAACAGAAAGTTCAGAAGAACAGCGTTTATTTGAAATATACATTTTTGTAACATTATAAATGTCTTTACTGTTAGTTTTTTTCAGCTATGTAATGCATCCTTCCTTACCGGCACCAAACTTTTGAACAACCAAAAATTGAATATGTAATATTATAAAAAATATATATATATTGAAAATATATAATGTATTCGATGGTAATGATTTTTAACTTTTTGCAATATGCCTCGTTTAGACAGATATTTCTCATTTTGAAAGCAATGCTTCCCAAATGTTTTTCATCAGCCGAACCCTGTTGATCAAAAATATTTACTTGAAGTCCTCTTGAAAAAAGTTAATATTTCAGTAATTTAGCATCACATTTGCATGCATCTTTTTTAGTAAGTGTTTCATTTTGTTCTTTTATTTACTGTGCATACTTAACAGCTTTTCATCACCTCACAGACCAAGTGTGGTCAGCTTCAAACGATGCTCTTTTATCCTCCTGTAGTTCCAGCAGACGTCGGAGCATGCGCTCTTCTCCTGTTCGGTGGTGGACGTCTTCTCCCAGCTCAACCAGAGCTTCGAGATCATCAGGAAGCTGGAGTGTCCTGATCCGCAGATCGTTGGGAATTACATGAAGAGGTTTGCTAAGGTGAAGTCAAGCATCACTCTTACTATTATTGCATGCACTAAGCTTTGACAGATCAGTATGTGCATCGTCCTTCATCGTTTGTGAGATTATATAAAACCTCTTCCTTTCTTTCAGACCATTGGAAATGTTCTTCTTTCTTATGCCGACATCATTGCCAAGGATTTTCCCACTCACTGCAAGAAGGAGAAAGTGGTGCGTCACATTAATGCATTTAGTTATAATATTGCATTAGAACATACTCATAATAAAGTCTGTGTGACTCATTAGATGGAGTTACAGTAACTGAAATGCTCCCAGAGGAAGAAAACACACACACAATGACTCTTTCAGCTCACAGCTCTTAATGAAGCTGTCACATTTAACACTATTCCTCACTTTCTATTGCTGCAGGCATTTCTTTTAATAGTGTGTGTGTGTGTGTTAATGTCGTTTAACCTTCTCTATTCTCTTATTTTCAGCCTTGCATCATTATTAATAATATCCAGCAGCTGCGAGTCCAGCTGGAGAAGATGTTTGAAGCCATGGGAGGGAAAGACGTGAGTTCATGCATGTTACAACATACCATTTTGACCTAAAAGTAGCATCAATATGATAGTTTTGTGTGAAGAATGGACACAAATATCAGGTATTGCAGCTTTAAAATGGTATTTTTATTGTAAGAAGTCTCTTCTGCTCACCAAGGCTGCATTTATTTAATTAAAAATACAGAGAAAATTTTGAAATATTATTATAATTTAAAACATCTGTTTTCTGTGTGAATCTGTGTTACAATGTAATTTATTTCTGTGATGCTCCGCTGTATTTTCAGCATCATTCCTCCAGTCTTCAGTGTCACATGATCTTCAGAAATCAGAATAATGATTCAAGAAACATTTCTGATTATCATCAATGCTGAAAACACTTTATTTTATTTTATTTTTTTTATTAGAAAGTTCAAAAGAACAGCATTTATTAATGTTTTGTAAAATTCTGCCACTTTTGATCGATTTAATGCATCCTTTCTGGATAAAAGAAAAAATTATTAAAAAAAATAAAAAAAAGTTCAAACTTACTTAGCCCAGACTTTTAAACAACTAAAAAAAAATATCTAATATAATAAAATAAAAAAATATATATTTTAGTAATCGAGTATTCTACCAAAAATTCCATCGATTAATCGATTAAACTGTAAAATGTGTTTTTGCTTAATTAAAGTGCAATATTAATAATGCAAGAGAAAATAAGACTCCTGTGTCTCTTAAAATGAACAACTAAGTTTCCTTTTTTAGAAAAAAAATATTTATATTTTCTAAATGCATAGAATGCAATGCATACATCAAAAATAAGCATTTAATTATTACCCATTTCTTTGTCTGTACTTGTACTGTGAACAATGAAAATAAAGTTGACAGATGAATTTAGTGCATTTAAGTGCCATTCATTTGGGGTTTTAAATAAAGCATTTTCTGAGATGCACATTAAACATTAAACACAAAACATTAATTTAATTTATATTTTAATTATTGAAAATTAAGCAAACTTAGCTTTTTGGTAAACAATGGGGATTTACTATTAAAAATAAAACATGGAAGAAATGTTGTGCGATTAAACCTTAAAATATGTACATTCTGCCGAACAATAGTCTTTAACCGGACTTTTATTTTGACGGGTTGACGTACCTTTACAGCTCTGTGTATGTGACGCTAGTTTTACTCAAATCTGACATCCACGTAGTTTGCAAATGAGATAAACATCTTGCTATTTACATAACAAGCCACTCCATTCATACTCTTCTGTATTTGCATTATGCAGAAATGATTCTTTTAGTATGTTAAGGTTTTGTATGTTGCACACATGAACCAAATATGAAAATAATGCAGATCCCAACATTCAAATCTAATAACGATTTCCATCATCTATGCTATTTTCATTCATTTACTGAATAACATAATCTCTGCCCTCTGTTTTCATCCGTAAATCTCTCTCATTTAACAACTTTTCCATCATCAGTCCATCCATTCATCATCCCATCCATCCCCTCGTTCTCTTCTGAGTCATCCGGCAGTAAAACATCCCACGCTCCATCTTTAGCACCATCTCTGACTCATTTCTGTTTTACTTCCTGTTCACCTCTCCTCACATCAGTCCCGTAATCAAACATGTTTGCCTGACAGCTCATTATTCTTGCTTTCTCACAACATTTGCATCATTTATGACTGATATCATGAATGCTGCCTGACAAACAATCACATTCATGAATATTTATGACGTGATGCATAATTCAGATGCATTATAAATGTTGGTCAGCTTTAATAGTCTAATTCACCGCAGGCACATTTCTGGAAACCCATTATTCACTGAATATTCAATAAATCAACAGCTTCCTCAGTGCATACTAAAAAGGTTTGCTGGATTTCACAGTGGGGGCGGAGCCTTAGTGGTAAACAGATGCCATTGGCTGGAAAGAGAGGCGTGATGTCATCAGTCAAGTCACATATATTTGCATACTAAACAGATGGTTTCAAAGCAGTTTCACATTAATAAACAGGAACATAATAATGTTAATGATGTAAACTTCATCAGTTATGAAACAAATTCAGATTCAGCTAAAAAGTGACTACTGAAGATAGTCATTATTCAGCTCAGTTCAATTCAATGTTGATTTAATTCAGTTCAAATGACAATTTAAATGTTGCAAAACTAATTAATAATACAAATTTAACTCTACTATAAAAGTATAAAATACAAATTTAGTTCAGGTTTTGTTCTCATCTGATAGTTAGTCAAAATTAAAAACAAAGTTTTTTTTTACTGGAAAACTTCAATTTATTTATTTTTATTGTTTATTTTGTAGTCAAATAACTTAAACTAAACTAAAAAATATGCAACAAAAAAAAAGATTAAAAAACTTGGTTAAAAATTACATTAAAAACATATAAATAGAAAAATAGAAAAAACTAATCAAACTATTAATAAAAAATATAGTAGTATAAAAGTGCAATAATAAATAAACTGAAATAAAAAAACAATAAATAATAAATAGACATTTGAAAAAATATATATGACAAAAAAATAAAAATATGCACAAGAACAATACAAAGCTAAAAATTACTAAATGAAATTAAAAATTTAAATTAAAAAATTTAAAACTTATTAAAACTAACTTTAATAAAAAGTGTAAAAGTATCTCATTGATATTAAAAGTATCTCTGGTGTCAGTGTAGTTAAATAGATAATATTACTGAATATTAATCATCTTCTAAACCTCAGCTGAGCAAGTCTAATTTAAAAAAATGAAATCAGACTCATAATTGCGTTTTTATTTTATTTTTTTGCAGTTAAACACGGAGGCCAGTGACTTTCTGAAGGATCTACAGGTCAAGCTGAACAATGTGTTGGATGATCTCAGCAGGATATTCGCAGTGAGGTTGGTTTAGAGTACTGGAATATTTACAGCGTTTATTTGAAACAGAAATCTGTTGTCACATCATAAATCCGTGAGATGTTTCTGTCGTGTGTCTGCAGTTTCCAGCCGCACATCGAGGAGAGCGTGAGGCAGATGGGAGATATTCTCAGTCAGGTGAAAGGAGCAAACGTTCCTGCTAACGGTAACGGCAGCTTAGCGCAAGACGCCGACTACGTCCTGCAGCCCATCATGGACTTCCTGGACAGCAAGTGAGAACACACAAATCACGTGATCACTGTGATCAGAAACTGCTGTTTGTCAGCTTTTTAGTGCTTTGTGGTGTGCTTTAGTTATTAAAACTGTGCCGCGTTAGAAAAAAGATGACTAGAAGCAACTTACTGTGCATTCACTGCCAGATGACATTTTTAACATGTAAGAAAAGTCACTAACAAATTAAAAACATGCAAGAAAAAAATTCACATTTAAAATTTGCATTAAAACAGACTTTTTGTGAGTTTCCTTGTAGTGTTTACCTACATTTTAAACATGAATTAATGATTAATTTTTTTTTAATAAACAATAAAAACATGCAATTTAAGTTGCTTTAAAAAAATGTTTTAATTAGTTTTATCTACATTTTAAACATGAATTGATTATTAACCTATAAAAGTTAAATAAAAGTACAAAATTAACATGCAATTTTTAAAATAGCATTAATTTTTTTTTACGTTTGCCTACATTTTAAATATGAATTAACAAATTTAAATATAATTAAATCAAACACTAAATTAAATTTCAGAAATTAATAGATGTTGCTTTTTAAAAAATATATTAAGATTTTTTTTTTTATAATAAAACATGCCATTTTAAGTTGCATTGTTTTTTTCTTTCATTCATGTGTTTACCTTCAGAACAGTTTTTTACATGAATTTTAAATCTCTTTTTATTTGTCAATTTTAAAAGTTATTTATATGGATTAATAATTAATTAAGAGATACACTATCTTTTTAAATATTGGACCATTTTAAGTAGCATCAGAAAATGTGATTTAATTGTAAAATCAGACTCCGGACATTTTTTATTGCAGTGTCAGGATCAAACTTGAACAAAGACTAACGCAGAATACAAATAAACAGCAGTAAAGGTTTCATATGAATGAACTAAATATTTTCCGGGACTCACTTTAAGTGGTGGAGACAGATGTTTAATATGGCATAGCTCATGAATATTAATTATGCTATGCATAAACAATTTTATGATAGTACACCTCAACTGTGTGCTATGCTAATCCAGAGACCAGGCCTGTAATCTGTGTTATTTATTCTTCTTCTCTCAGTCTGACTCTGTTCGCTAAGATCTGTGAGAAGACGGTTCTGAAGCGTGTGCTGAAGGAGCTGTGGAAGCTGGTGATGAACACCATGGAGAAGACCATCGTCCTGCCACCGCTGACCGACCAGACGGTGTGTGTTCATACACACACACACACACACACACACACACACACATACACACACCAACATAGACAGACACACACACACACACGCGCGCGCACACACACACACACACTCACACACACACACACACACACACACACACTCACACTCACTCTCACACACACACGAGCACACACACAAACACACACTCACTCACTCACACTCACACACACACACACACACACACACACACACACTCTCACACACGCACACACACTCACACACACACACACACTCACTTTCACACGCACTCACACACACACACACACACACACATACACACACACACTCACTCTCACACACGCACACACACACACACACACGCACACACACACGCACACGCACACACACACACACACACACACTCACTCACTCACACACACACACCAACATAGACAGACACACACTCACACACACACGCACACACACAAACACACTCACTCACTAACACTCACACACGCACACACACGCACACACACACGCACACGCACACACACACACACACACACCAACATAGACAGACACACACTCACACACACACGCACACACACAAACACACTCACTCACACACACGCACACACACACGCACACACACACACACTCACTCACTCACTCACACTCACACACACACACACACACACACACACACACCAACATAGACAGACACACACTCACACATACACGCACACACACAAACACACACACACTCACACTCACACACACACGCACACACCAACATAGATAGACACACACGCACACGCACACACACACACACACTCACTCACTCACACTCACACACACACACACACCAACATAGACAGACACACACTCACACATACATGCACACACACAAACACACACACACTCACACTCACACACACACACACACACGCACACACCAACATAGATAGACACACACGCACACACACACACACACTCACTCACTCACACTCACACACTTACTTAAAAGTCAATTAATTAATCTAATAATCTAATAGTTTTATAATCAACACTCTCATAAAAAGCCAAGAGAGTCTTTTCTTTGTGTAATAAAATATATATTTATCCACTATAGAAATTCACACGTTTTAAAATATTGGTTTATTTTCACGGCTTTTCCGGGGCTTATATTTCCAAGGTGATCTACAGTTTATTTTCTAGTGATTCTACGGAAATTATTTTACAGAAACACCAAAATAAAATAAAACAAATTTTTATTAAGATGAAAACTTAAATTAAATTAAGTAATCGATTTAATTAATCAATAAAAAATCCAAAGTAAAAGAGATTTTAAAAATGTATATAAACTATAGAAGTGTAAGATTATTTTGAAATTTAGATTTCTACCCATGAGTATTCCAGGTTATTATTATTATTATTATTTTTTTTTTAATTTAAATTTTTTGCCAAAACACTGAAAATGAAATTAAAGTTGTAAAGTAGCTGAAAAACAAAAACAAATATAATAAAGAAATTATAATAAAAATAATTTAATAATCAACATTCAAGTTATTTAATCTGAACACAAGACATACATTTTTTATCACCTTTTTAAATTACATTTTTTTTAAACCTTTTTCATATAACACTAAATAAAAATAGCCGAGAGCTTTTTCTTTGCAGAATAAAAAAATAAATGTTTACCCAATGTTTTTTTACTGGAACATTGAAACTGAAATGAATGTTTACATTTAGCTAAAAAAAAAAAAAAAAAAAAATATATATATATATATATATATATATTTATATATATATATATATATGTGTGTAATTTTTTTTATATAATTTAAGTGTTAAAACACATGGTTGGGTTCTTTGATGAAGTGGGTTCTGGCTCAGTGATTGGTCAGATGTCTATAGGAGCCCGTGTGTTGCCATGGTGACACGTATGATCCTGTACTTTAACACGCTCTGATGAAGGCAGGCATCATAAGTCCTCCATCCAGATCAATACTAACCGCTCACACTCTCCTCCTCCTCCATTAACATCCATTAATCCATCAGTGTGAGTCTGCATTAATGACATCACAGCCTCACAGCCAACACAAAGACTAGGGAAGAAACATTGTTTAACTACATATGTATATGTGTGTGTGTGTGTATATATATATATATATATAAATATATATATTATATAGCTTTTATATATTTATGGTAACAAATTTACTAAATATCTTCATGGAACATGATCTTTACTTTACTTTTGACACATACAGTCTATTTTCCGCTATTGCAACAAATATACCCCATCGTCATATAAATGTATTTAATAATACATATATATATATATATATATATATATATATATATATATATATATTATATAAATGTAATTATAGGTTTAATTATTATATGATTTAAATATATTATATTTTTATATTATACTACATTAAATATTTTATTATTATTATTAAATCATATTATTAGTTACATTCTTCAATTACCTAAAAACGCATTAATATATATATACATACATAAAATATAATTTAATTTAATTAAATGTAATAGAATTTAAGTAGGTAAATATAATTTAAGTAATAATTACATTTAGAATTAATTCAGTAGATATAATAACTAGTATTGAATAAAGAAGCAAATTGTTTATTTTAATAGCACATTAATTTCATATTTTTTATTGCCATAAAAAGTTTGTTGGATACAAATAATAAAACAATAAAAAGTAAGAAATATATTTTGTGGGGTTAACATGAATCCAATATGGTGGACAAATGCATATATTTTTAATTTAAATGTCTTTATTATATTATATTTATTATATAAATGTATCAGTGTATTTATGATAATATACATTTAAATTTATTACATTTATAATTTAGACAATACTAATTCAAAAATAAAATGCAATAATTAGATATTATAATAAATATTTTAATAAAATATCCTAATTGGAAAATGTATATTTATAAATATTTGTATGTGTTGCAATATTTATGTGAAGTTGCTGTCTGCAAGAGCATTTCTAATCCATCATGTGTTAAAGTTCTATTTGCTGCCTTAGAAGTCAGCTGTCTGCGTAGGGCACTAGGATTTGGAAAGTTACCATCTCAGCATCTGATAAACAGATTGGTGTCCTTTAGAGAAGTGTGTGTGTGTGTGTGGTGATTTTCATTCTTCTCTTATTTCTTTCATCATTCATCTTTCTCCAGATGATTGTAAGTATAACAGCGTTTGATTCTGTTGCTCTGTCTCCAGTCCGTCTGTGTCTCTGTGAAACTCTAGCATGATGCACGACAGACTGTCTTCTTCATTTCCTGTCAGCACTCAGCCTGGACTTCCTGTCTCCCTCTCACAGCTTCCTCTTTCTCTGTCCTTCACGCACATGTAACTCTAATCCAGCAGATTGAGACTGCATCAGGATTATTATCCAGAACTAAAAATACAATCAAATTATAATTTTACCAATAAAAACGTATTTATTACTTGAAATAAGAAATAATACTAACTGAAATAAAATCTTAAAAAATATATAATTAACTTGAAATATACTAAAATAATTAAAACTGAAATAAAAATGAATAAGATCATATAGACTTTTTTTAAAACTGATACAGATGTAAAAAAAAAACTGTATAATTATTAAAACTATAACTCAAAAAAACTTACAAATAAAAATGTAAATCAAAATATTAATAAAAAAATTATAGTATGTAAATTATATATATATATAAAAAACCTGGTCTGGATGCCACTGTGTAGTTGTGAATGCAGCATATATCAGAAAATAATTACAAAATTATCTAAATAATAATAATAATAAATGCATGCTTCAGTGTTCATATTAATCAGTAGTTTTTATAATTTTTTTTTTTTTTTTACATCAACAGTTTACATTTTCATAGTCTTGTCTGGATAGTTATAAATTAATTTTACATAAATTATCATCTAATAAATATTTTGTATGGTAAAATACTTTAATCATAATAAATAATCATATTAAATTAAACGCTAATAAATATAATTATATATTTAATTTCAACATTAAATATTTAGATATTAAATTGTATGTATTTATTTAAATTATTATTTTGTGATTTAATCATTTATTTTAATTTAACATTTTTATAATTTAATAATTAGCTTTTCATGAACTCCAAATGGTCATATGACATGCAGGTGAACAAATAAAATATTTAATATTTTTTTTAAATGTTTTATTTTGATCTGTTTTTTTTATTTTAACATTTATTTAGATTTAACATTTTTGTTTTTGTAGCTTTTCTTGAACTCAAAATGACACTAATGTGATCTGCTGTAATCGTAGGAAGCTTCTCTTTTCAGTATCTGTGAGAGAAAGTGTTGGTGTTTGTGTAACTGATCACAATTCTTGAATACAAAATATGTTGATAAAAATGCTTTGCAATGCCCTCTGATGTGTGTGTATGTGTGTGTGTGTGTGTGTGTGTGTGTTTGTGTCTGTAGGGCACACAGCTCATCTTCAACGCTGCTAAAGAGTTGGGTCAGCTCTCCAAACTAAAGGTGCGTTCAGCTGGACTTCACCTCTCTAAACTTTTATAAAGACACAGACGAGTAAAAGCTCTTTGTGTCTTACAGGAGCACATGGTGCGAGAAGAGGCCAAAGCGCTGAGCCCTAAACAGTGTGCAGTCATCGAGCTCGCTCTGGACACTATTAAGGTACGAGTGAATCAGATCTGCCTGTTCTCAGAGTTAGTTTTTGTGAAGGGAATCAACACTAATGCTGATGGTGTGTGTGTGTGTGTGTGTGTGTGTGTCTGACAGCAATACTTCCACGCAGGGGGTGTGGGTCTGAAGAAGACGTTTCTGGAGAAGAGTCCTGATCTTCAGTCTCTGCGCTATGCTCTGTCTCTCTACACGCAGGCCACAGATAAACTCATCCGGAAGTTCGTCCAGTCGCAGCACACTCAGGGTACACTGGAAGTTCAGCGCAAACATAGATATCGTCTTTTTAAAATTAAGGCAGTTTGATGACTACAAAAATGGCTTAAGGAACTATAACGAGCTACTTCCTGGGTTTGTGACATCACAAACCCTCATAAACCCCGCCCCCGAGAACATGCAACAAAGCTCCTCTTCACTTATATTGATGATGTCATTGTTTACATCACAAGTAGAGCACAAAAGCACAAAAAGCTGAGGGGTGTGATGTATAGATGCACTCTGGCAGATCAGCCAATCACAACACACTGTGGGCCAGCTAACCAATCAGAGCCCACCGCATATTTCTGAGGGAGGGGCTTCATACAAACAGTATTTACAGTATGACATTTACTAAATTTCTTCAAGGAACATGATCTTAATATCCTAATGATTTTTGCCATAAAAGAATTTTTTTTTAATTTTGACCCATACAATGTTTTTTTGGCTATTGCTACAGATATACCCCAGAGACTTGAGATTGCTTTTGTGCTCCAGGGACACATATATATGCTCAATATTAATTTTGGTATTTACTGAATCTAGGAGTGGCTGTACATTGCAATAATTAATTAATTATGGATAATTAAAATGATGAAATCCCATAATCTTAATAACTGAATGCTCATAATGGTTCACACTTGTTATTCCCAATGAATTTATATGACTTGTCTAGTATGCAATTTTTTGTTTAAACATATTTTTCTAGTCATATAGGTTATTATATAAATGGTTGTATAAAATATATTTCGTTAAACTTTTTGTATTTTTCAGATTTTTTTATTTATTTATTTTTTACACAGAAATTTACACAAACATTCGCAAAAACAATATAAATTTGATTACATTAATGTATTAAGTTATGGTATATTTAAACATATTTTTATATAAAAGACAAGATAATACTTGTATAACTTTATTTAAAAAATATGTTATAACTTTTTATTATATATTTTCTTTTTACATATATATATATTTTTTTTTATTCTAAGTTGATATAAAATATTTTACAATATTTATTTATTTCTATGGCAGAAGTCACAAATCCTAGGCCATCCTAGAACATGCGAGTCCTGGTTCTTAAGGGAATTAATTAAAATAAAAAATATAATTTTAGATTCCATCTTGTTCTTGCTTTTTTAAACCTTTTTTTTTGTTTGTTTTATTTAAAATAAATGTAAGGCATCTTGTTGCCCTTTTGGGAAGCTCGCTGAGGCCCCCTAGTGGCCCCCGCTCCTCTGCTTTAGATCCACAGCACAGATTCAATGGAGATTTTTGCAAAGTAAAGTTCAGACATTTCTCACCTGATGATCTGAGCTCTAAACTCTCATTACTGACTCTGTTTTCCTGTTAGTGATGTTTACTGCTCTTCTCTTGTGTGTAGTTCACGGCGGTAAAGGCGTTCGATACACTCACAGTGAGGATGTTTATCCAGAGAAGGGTACGTATCTGCGGCTCTACGCTCATTTATATTCACGGATGCAGATATTAATCCATATTCATGTGAAGATCGTCTAGTTCTCCATCTCGAGTGTGAGGATTTACACAAAACTAAAAGATGTTTGCATGGTTTACCTAACAAAGAATGTACTCTGGTAATAATAATTTCTAGGAAATACAACACAAATGCTTGTTGTTATTATTATCATGGTAAACTAAAATTATTACTCATACTTCGGTAGCTTGAAATTGGCCACAATTGTTATAAAAACAAATTAAAGAAGATAAATTGTTAAAATTTCATAAGGAGTTGCATATAAAAAATAATTTTAACTAGTTACTATCAGTGTTGGGGAAGGTAATAGTTAATATAATATGTAAATATTTCAATCATTTAAAGAGACATTCGCATGTTTACAGTTCTCTGGTTAAAGGTTAAAGGTGAGATTTCATGCAAGTTAAAAAATATAAAATATTTAATATTTTAGTAAGTGTTGAATCCTATTTTTATATAAAAGTATTATTATATATAGAACTGCACGACTTATTTTCTCAAATATTTGATTGTTTTTAAATTAATTATAGGACTGTATGAGCATTGTGATTATTCCATCATACATTTTGAGTTTAACTATTAAATGACAACTGTTGTATTATAAAAAAATGCATTTTTGTTATATTTTATAATATTCATAGTAATACTAATATCAATGTCTTAAATTCTTCACTTTTCACAATGTTCAGACCCTCAAGAATTAACATTTGAAATCATAACGCTTTTATTTTGCCATAACTCATGTGAAATGCTGTGAACTTTGCTTCAACAGAAATGTTGGAAATAAAAGAAATACTGTAGAAATAAAGGTGCTTAAAAGATGCCATAGAGATTTTTGGAAAAGGTCGTTCTATAATAAAGCATCTTTATTTTTAAGAGTGTAAAGTGAATGCAGTGCACAATATGTTCCTAAATGCACTTTAAATCTTTTTTAAATGTGTTGTGACCTTTGACCTATTGCTCAGCCTCAGGCGTGGAGGACGCGGTGGGTGAGGTGTCTATGACTGTGGAGATCTTCAGTGACCCGAGCACAGGAGGACACAAGATCACAGTTAAAGGTGCTTGTGTTTCTGCTCTGTTTCTGTTTCTGTCTGTGTCCGTGTCAGGATCATGTTAATGAGGTGTTTGATTGACAGTTGTGGCAGCCAATGAGCTTCGCTGGCAGACGCAGGGAATATTCCGGCCCTTCGTGGAGGTTTACATCATCGGGCCGCACCTCAGCGACAAGAAGAGGAAGTTTGCCACCAAATCCAAGAACAACAGCTGGTCTCCGAAGTTTGCCGAATCCTTCCAGTTGTACGTTTGTAACCGTATGATTAACTCTGCATAAGATGACATTTTTATGAAGCGACAATATTTATCCACTATCCTGATGATTATTATTAATTTACGAGGACATAGTTTATTATTGATTTTTTTTTATGCTTTATCCAAATAATTGATTTTCAAAATGGTTTTATGATGCCATTAATTTATGAAGACATCGTCTTAAATATATTAAAAAATACATTATAAAATTATATTATTTATTTATATTTATTAAATACAGTTGTTTTTATTTATTTTTACATTTTGTAAAAATTTGTTATAATTGTTTAGAAATTACAATTTGAATTAGAAATGTTTTATAATTTATTCGTCTGCTACTAAAGGTTTTTAAAAATAGGATTATGATGGCAGTAATTGATGATGGCATTTTCCTAACAATATAAATATATAATGTATTTTTAGTTATTTTCTGTCAAGTTTTTTCAGTTTTATCAATAATTAAGTAATCCAATCCATATTTTTATAACGTAACTGCATAAAAATTAACTTTCATTATTTATATGTATTGCCATGCACATTTTATGTGCGATCTTCATCTCCGTCTCTCTCACACTCTGTGTGTGCATCAGTTAAAGCAGTGCATTAATATAGAGCAATGATTAAACTAACTTTGTACTACCTGTGCATTAAACAGTTTAACTGCATATCCGCCAGCCAATCAGAATCCAGCATTCAAAGAGACCGCGGAGTGTGTCTCTGATGTGGTTCTGTCTCGCTCCCTCTCTAGTGTGCTGGGCAGTGAGCTGGGTCCCGAGGGTTACGAGCTGCAGGTGTGTGTGAAGGATTACTGTTTCGCGCGTGAGGACCGGACCGTGGGGATGGCTGTGCTTCAGCTGAAGGAGCTGACGTCCAGAAGCAGCGCCGCCGTCTGGCTCCCGCTCGGCAAACGCATCCACATGGACGAGACGGGGCTGACCGTGCTCCGCATCCTCTCGCAGCGCAACAACGACGAGGTGGCCAAAGAGTTCGTCAAGCTGAAGTCAGACCAGCGCTCGGCCGAGGAGGGAAGGGGCAGCTGAGGTGGAAAAGCACCAAACGAAAGCAAACTGTCCCACAGCACACAGCTGCTAAACCCAGACACATGTGCGATCCCACGGGATTCATGCAACATCAACTCCTGACAAAGATACGAAGAGTTGAGATCGCTCACAAATCTAGTTTTGTCATTGTGCATTCCAGTTAATCTCCATCAAAGTGCAGTTGGGTTATTTTGATTAGGAAAAAAATAACTTAAAAACACTAGCTGACTAGCACAAGTAAAAACATGATAGAATAATAAAAAACAAGATTTTTGACATTAAATAAAAGGAGTTATCTGGTTTTGCAAATAAACTCTTCATAACTTTGACCCCCGTTTACTTCCATAACAGACTATTAGGATAAATCAAAACATCATTTAAAGTTGTAATCATTTTGTTGTGTTTTTATAATTTTTATTTTTTTTTAAAGTCTATGTAGTTTTGCTTTTATTTCATAAAATCATATTTCATTTGATCATAAAATAAACTAAAACTTAAGTGAAATTAATAAAAAAGGGTGTAGAGATATTTTTTACGAAAATGACTAAACAAAATGAAACTAAAATTATAATTATATAATTGCAATTATAAATAATTTAAAAACAACATTGCGAGATTTAATTCATTACATTTCGAGAAAAAAGTAGTGTTTCAAGAAAAAAAACTTGTGAGAAAAATTTACTTACGAAAATAAAGTCTAAATTAAATGTAAAAAAAAAAACATTAAATTACGAGACAAAAAAGTAATATTTCGAGAGAACAAATCGTTACATTTTGAGAAAAAAAGTGACAATTATTTGCTGAGATTAAACTTGTTAAATTATGAAAAAAAAGTCATCGTTTCGAGAAAACTAAAATCATTAAATAAAAAAAGTCAAAATTAAATATTGAGAATTAACTCATTTTAAACTCAAATTTTTATAATTAATTGTTTCAACTTTAGTGAAGTACATCGAGTTAGTTAAGTTTAAATGATAAATGTTTATTTGTTCAAAAGTCCTGCCCTTTTTCTCATTATAAATCCTGTTTTTACTTAGAAATGTCACATTATGGAAGTAAAGTGGGTCTGAAAATGCTCTTTCATGTTGACTGTAACATTCTCAAAGTAGATTTAATTCTACACACTTTGTTTTGCACTCCAGGGCCGCGTTTAAGTTTTACACACAGCCCTAACCTTTAGCACAACGCTGGTTTAATGTTACGCTGTCTCTTATTGGTGCATTACAGACAAACCTGACCAATCAGAGATCACAATACTGCTGAAGGTTCAGTTCACGTCAAATCAGAGTGTGCGCAATTTTAACAAGTCTTGAAAGGTACTGGAGCTGCATGATTTATAAAATATTAAATTAAAATGCAATAAATAAAGCGCAGCACTGTGTTCATTTACACGCGAGCTGCTCGTGATTTTAGTGTCTCACAAAATGCTGCTCCACATTAACATAAGTTGCTTATAATGTGTATTAAAAAATGTAATTTATACGAAACTTATGAGAAGCACTTATAAACCGGCTTTTGTTTGCTCTATCAGATCGATTCTGACTTGACGTGAACACACAAGATGATAATGTTGAGAGGATGCAATACTCCTCGTGATAAAAAAACATTTGCCTTCACATGCACAAATGTTACCCACAATGCATTGCGGCCTTGAGACGCCCAGAAGCATATCCGCTGACTCGGGCTTCGATTGGTTTGCTCTCTCTGGAATATTTTGCACTTTCTGCATGTAGTCTCGTGCTCTTGGTGTCCGTCTCTCGTCTCCAGCATGTGAAGATGAGCCTTACCTACACTGTGACGCACTGCAGAGCACACGCTGTGCATTATGGGCCTTTTGTTTGTTTGTTTGTGGAGCTACATGGCCAATCTTTTCTCTGCAGAGCATCCAGAAACACTCAGTAATGATGGAGGAGGAGGAGTTTAAATTCTTCCAGGCTGATGTGTCAGAAGTGATTGTTGAGCTATATTGTTCATTTTTATATTTTAAAATTATGCTTTAATTTTTTGTTTTTAATTTTTTTGTGTTCTTTATACATTTTTGCAGTAGATTTAATGAATTTTTATTTAAGTTTTAGTTATATTGGTGAAGTGAAAATGTTTTTTATAATTCATTTTATTTCAGTTTTTTTATTTCAAGTAGCGCATGTATATATGTGTGTGTGTATATATATATATATATATATATATATATATATATAAAATGTATTTCATTTATAGTTAGCAAAAACCGAAACCATAATTTTTTTAAGTTTGTCTTCGTAATTTTGTGTTGCCTCTGAAACAGTGTTTTTTTAGTATCATTGATATAATATTATAGTTTTTGTTAATATTTTTATTATATATATATATATATATATATATATATATATATATATATGCTGTTTTCATCTTAATTTTAAAGTTTTAGTAATTTTTTTGTAATTTTTATTGCTTTTTGTTTACATGTCTACATTTTTTAAATACTATTTTAGAACCAATTTTTTTTATATACATTTCTTATCTAAATTTTAGTTATTTTAGTACATCACGTTACACTAAAATAAATGTTCCCTTATCAACTAGGTGAAATAAAATTATAAAAAAAAAAAATTCCAAGTAACAGCAATTTTTTTTAAGATTGTAGTTTTGACTATAAAAACCCTGTTTGTTGACACTGCATCGAGGTTTGAAACACAAAAGGCACTTCTGACATTCAGTCTGATTATTATAAGGGCAGAAATGTTTTCGTCTTCATGTTTTTGACTGCTGTGTCGTGTTGGAACTGCTTTGTTGTGAGTCTTCTTAAGAAATGCATAATTCTGGAGCAATACACTGGACTCAAACTCTTTATGAATGCATTACAGGAATAATTCGCCAAAAACAATCATTCACCCTCATGCTATTCCAGAGCAATATTTCCTCCGAATTAGAAAATAATCTGCTCGTGTTCTCTCAGAAAACTAGAAGTCATCAGATGGACTTTAATGGCACTCTTCATGAGGGCGAGGTGTGATTTTGAGGTGAACTATCCCTTTAAATGAGAGATGATCAGTGTTCACCATTCGTCTGCTGTTTTAGATTAAACCACAGTGCAATTAAGTGTCTTTGTAAAGTTAGTTTCCGGTTTGATTTAAACTGATTTCACATGTTTACGATGTCAAGTGTTTGCAGTTGTTATCGCTGTACATACATGCGGTTATTAGAATGAATCTCATGGCTGTGAGTCTATTATTTACTTCCTTTTGACATGTGCCTGTTGTAATTCACAATGATTCAACTGCACTAAAGAATTTTTTTTTTTTTTTTAAGTTTGTATTCATAATTTTGTGCTGCCTCCTTTATTTTATGGCTGACATCATCAAAGCCGGTTATTTGTTTATGCCATACAGGTTTTAAAATATATATATATTTTATCATAATTTTTTTAAGCTTCATGATTTTGTGCTGATTGTGTAATGACTTTACAGATGATGTCAGGTTTAAAAATATATATTTTAAAATTTATTTTCATATTTTTAAGTTTTTCTTGTAATTATGCACCACTTTGGAAACTTTACAGCTGATTTCCTATTTTATTTTCTTAAAGATTTTTTATTATTTTAGTTTGAAAACTTTTTTTTTTTTTTTTTTTACAGCCGATTTCATTTTTGTTTTATTTTAATTTTATTTTCTTCAAAAATCTATATTTTATTTTCGAAGTTTGAAACAATTTTTTTCTTTTCAGCTGATGTCATCTAGGCTGGCTACATGTTTACATGAAATAATTTAAAAGATAATTGGATTTTAAAAAAATCTAATAATATTAGCAAATATAAATATTTGGTTAAACATATTTAGTTAAAAAAAAAATTTTTATGAATTTTATTTTTTAGGTTTGAAATTACTTTATGGCTAACATCATCTGCTTGCTATTATTATGTTACATAATATTATCACTGATGTTTTTTGTTGTGTGAAATATGATTTCCTCTGAATCCAAACGCAACGCAGCCATTGAATGTTGATTCACACAAGCCTTTGTCATCAGAGAGACGTGATTTAAATCACATTACACACACATGCTGAAGCACAAACAGGCATGAAGAAACTCATATGCATGCGTGCATGAGCGCAGACACTGCAGTGCATGCTGGGAAGCCAGTAAACAGTCTCAAAGTGTTAAGTTGCCACTTATTGACCATTGACTTCACCGTTGATTTCCCAAAAGAAGAGCTTGTGAACTGTGTCTCTGATATGAATGTCGCATGAACGGGTGTTTTTATACTGAGAACGTTTCTAATTTCATTTTTAACCATTTTGATTGTTCTTAATGAGGATGATCGTGGATTACTGCAGCATTTGCTCCCTATTAAAACAATAATGATCAACCAACTGTTTCTCTTCTTATTAAAGTGTTCCTGTAGCTCAAGTGGTAGAGCATTGCGTTAGCAAGCGTAATGTTGCGAGTTTGATTCCCAGGAAACGCACGATAGGTAAAAATTGTTAGCCTGAATGCACTGTAAGTCGCTTTGGATAAAAGCGTCTGCTAAATGCATGAATTTTAATTTAATTAAACACCTGCATCAGCAGGGAGCTCAATGCTTATATTTTGTTTATGAACTTAATCACATTTATTTATTATAAAATGTCCCAGTCATTATTGGGAAAATGGGTCTCCTTTAACCCGTCTTTTCTGATTACATTTTTCTCTTATAAAATTTCCTTTGGTAATAATACTTCACACTGGTTAATCTTTATGCGTTGTATATTGAATATGTATGTGATGTTAATGGAAATGTAACTGAGAATTTACTTGCTTTTAAAGCATTCTACTGTGATATTATATGTAGCTAATATTCTGTTGTAATTTTTAATATTTAAAACTAATTCAGTAAACATCTTATTGAGTATTTAAGAAGACAGACCTTCATAAGGTTATTATAGTTGACTAAAACTATCAAAAAAATTTAAATATAAAAAAAAAACTAGTTGCCGAAGAAATTCATATTTTCATTATTTTAAATTTGAGTAATTAAAAGCATGTAAATGGCTAAAACTGAAATAAAAATACAAACGTATATTAAAAAAAACGTAAAATAAAAAAAAATATATATATATAGATGGATTACAAAATTTTAAATGATTAAAAATATTTACATAACCTTCAAACGAAAATGAATAAAAACTATATAGACTAATTATTTTTACTAAAATGCCCCCCAAAAAACATTTAATAAAACTTAATAATAATAATACAAATAAATAAATAGTACTGCAAGATAAAATAAAAATTATAATAAGAAATGCATTTATTTTACCTCAAGTACCAAAAGTTTGGCCGTTTTAGTTTAATTTAACTTTAATAAGACTTTTCTTACTAACGAACAAGGTAAAAAACAATAACTTGTTAAATGGATTTGAAGGCAAACACTAATCTATCATCACATGCGCCATACAGCATTAATAATCACAGAAATAAAGACACGGACACAAAGGATTATTGTTTTACAGTACAAAAAACGAAAACAAAAACAAGATTTTATTAAAGAAGCATAAAAAATAAAACTCTTGATACATTTCTTATAACCGTCAAGTCAGCTCAAATTATACGTGTATACAATTGTTCCAGCTCACGGTTAAAAGGTCCATAAACTTTCAAATAAAATATATTTCAATTTTAAATTTCTTCAATAATTTTTTCTCATTTTGTTATAAATTGCCTATATGTTGTACACAGGAAACAGAAATATGGAAAATAAAGATAAATTTGCTGTAATAAAAGGGTCACATTATAATCTGGGATATTTACGTCAAGATAAGCAAATAAATTGTAAAAATAAAATGTGTAAAAAAGTTTTTTTTTTTTTGTCATTTTCATTTTTAGAAAATTATTCGCTAATGCCTCACGGCTTCAAGACATGCAGAGAGTTTAACTTACAAATAATGATACGCGTTTTAAAAACTACATTAACCTTTTCCATCATACGTTTGAAAACAAATCCCAATGATTGTAATTCAGAATATTTACAATTAAGTCTGAAATCCGGTTATTGAAATCGCTTTTGGTTCTGCGTACAAAAGAAAGCGAATGTAAAAGCCGAGCGAGTTAAGGGCACAAATGAATCATGGGAAAACAGCGTCTGACGTCTTTCCAAAAAGATCGTCCTCAGCGAACCCTGTTTGAGGAAAAAGAAACTAAAGGAAACCATTCGACTTCAGGCCAATTCTTCACTAGTAACATGACCTTCATTGCCACAACCAAAACACGTCACAAACACACAACCGGAAAAACTACTTGCTTCTTGTACCTTTCAACCAATTACACTACTTTTAACAACGTCTGGGGACAAAAAGAAGATAACGAGCAGCTCTGATTCGACACGGCTCTCTATAAAAATCACTAAAACTGGAAGAGCGGAGAGAGATTACGTCACAATCTTCGTTCCCGGCAGTGAGAGTTTCACCACCAAGGCACCGTTAGCTCTCGAATCCTGGCACGTTTAATATATTAGACACGCCAAAGAAAAATCTAAAACCGCATCTAGAGGAAAAAAAAACCCTGTACAAACCGAAACGCATTCACGCCCTTTAAGACGTCGGTGTCCTGCGTGTTCAAGGAAAAAACAGCTCGTGGATTGCTAAAACATACGGAAGCCCTGGTGATTTAGCTGCCACGCTGACTAGCATCCTGTTTATTAGGACAACCTGAAGTGTAGTGTGTAACCGGAAGCCCTTTAGAGTGTGAAAGCATGGCTTGTCGTGTAAAAACCGTTCGGCAGGACTACAGATTTGTTCATAGGCAGCGTACGGGGTCGAGCAATCGTTAACGAAACGCTCTCGCAAGGACCGGAAGACAGACGCAAACTCCAGCGAAAGACATTTCTGTGTGTCGCATTCGCTCTCGCGCACATTCACGACTAAACATTCGAAAGATAATTCAATATGCTGTTTGATTCGAAAAGTTGTAACAGATAAAAACTCCTTGTTAAATACTATCAACCCTGTTTCTGGAGTGCAGGAATGAACCGACATGTGAATGTTTTAAGGTAGTGTGGCAAAATGAGAAAATGCACGGTAATCATATTCATAACATGTACTATTCTAGCGATTTCAGATCCTACATCCACTAGCACGTTGCGTATCGACTCGTAACGCGTATAAATATTAAGTGTTCGACAATAAAACAGGAATATCTCATGTTTTGGTCTAAACGAGCGCAGCTTTCGCATTAAAAAAACGCAAAAATAATTTAAAAACTACTGCATCGGCAACACGGAATACGCGTTAGAAAAAAGTGCAGCGTAAAAGTTGAAAAATCTGCGAGTAGAAAAAGTCGGAAGCATGAATGGAAAAACAACCCACTGAATATGAATAGCTAAAGATAAGACGCAGTTTGACAAGTACTTGAGTGGGTAATAAAGTCACTGTTGTTGCTATTATTATTATTATTATTATTACTACTACTGTCAATAAATCGGAATAGTGTCATATCTAATAATTACTCAAGGCAGTTTTCGTTTTAAGAGAAGATCCGGATGCACTGTGTGGCAGGAGTGTGGCAAACGGGACACTCGGGATCCGGCGACTGGCAGATCTGCCCGGCGCAATCCATGCAGAAGAGATTATGACCGCATGGAACGAGCGCAGCGGTCACCTCGCATTCGCAACACACAAAACAATCCCGAGACACCATCCCAGCCAGGCCGCCCGCTTTGAGGCGTCCCAACATAGTGGAAGCGATTCCCACTCCGCTTCCACCTCCTTCTGAATCAGTTGGCGAGCCACCCGGGAGCGACGACGCAGAGCAAGATGAGTATCCAGTGCTGCTTCCACCGCTGCTGCTGCTTCCGCCCGAGAACGAGCTTCCAGTGCCCGTTTGGAGCCAGGAGAGCGTGCTAAGGGGGTCGCTTTGGGCCCGGCGGGCGAGCGGGTGATCTGGGTCGGGCGAGAGGCGCGGGGTTACAGCTCCTCCGCTGAGGACGCTGCTGTTGCGACGGACTGTCTGCGTCTGTTGCTTACCGCCGTTCGCAAACGGCGCCCAGATATTCGCAGCACTGAATTCGAAACCCAGATCTTCAGACGCAGCCGGCAAATTCTGAGTCGAATCAGCCGCGAAGGAGAAGCTCCCGCCGGCGCTGCTCGTGCTAAATGGACTTGTCGGGCTTCCCCCGCCATCTGCCGCCCGTCGAGTCGCCGAGAATGACTCTGTTGACATTTTGCGCGACGAATGGTTAATCTGTGGCGGAGGTGGAGGCGCCGAGTGAGTCGCACGTGACCAAAGTGCACCGGCCAAACCGAGTGACCCGAGACCCTCTAAACTCACATCAGTCCCATTGTTGTGGAAGTCATTATCGCCTTGGAGGTCAACGAAAGCACCGGTGCGCAAAGTAATGTGCGTTTCGATCTCTTCTCGCGCGCGATCCACGTTCTCAGGCATGCCGGTGACTTCAAATACAGGGTCTTTCTCGCGGCTGGGTGTCACGATGTAAGTGTGCGTCTGCTGCTGGATGCGTTTGATCGTGGCTCCTTTGGGTCCCACCACTAGGCCCACGACGCGGTAGGGAACGCGCACCTGGATGGTGGTCTGTCCTGGGAGATTGGGAGGGCCGGGAAGCGAGCCGCTCGATCCGGGGCCGTTTGCGCCGGCTTTGCAGCGCGAGGCGCGGATCATGGAGAAGTGCTCAGCCGCTGAGACAATCTCACGTTTGGCCATTTCCACGTCCTCGCGGCGGCCCGTCACGATGAACACGGGCTCTTCTCCTCTCACCGGGGTTTTGATGTAGGTGTTTGTTTTCGCACGGAGTGCTTTGATCTTGCAACCTGCAACAAAATGAGAAAAAAACATTAAAATTGCATTTGAATCAAACCAACAAAGATCTATTCATTGTAACTAGTTGAATACAAAAAAAATAAAAAATAATCCTGGAAAGTTTAAAAAAAATATCTGGAATATTTCCGAAATATACTAGAAATATTCCACTACTTTATGCAACCCTTATTGTAACAATTTAATTTAATTTGTTACAGTAGTATTATGCTTTAGTATTATTAGTTACAACAAAATTACAGTTTTTACTAGAGCTGGGACAATAAATCGACAAACTCAAATGCTCACGAAGAGCACTTGTGTGTTCGGCTGAGTTGAGGAAGTGGTTAAATGTACTTGCGCCTTGGCTTTTATACTTTTATAATATTAATATAATCCCCGTTTCAAGAGAGAATCATAATGCTTCCCGATAATCATAGAATCGATGCAAAACAATTTCTCAATTCTCGATGCATCGATTTATTGTCAGAGCCCTAGTTTTTACTAATGCGCTCATTAATTAAAAATTATTTGAGAGACATCGTGGTATACTGAACTTTTAAAAATATGTATTCATCACACCACAGAAATGAAAAAATTAACTAGCAAGGACAAAAAGAGTGAATAAAAAAAGTAAAGCCAAATTATGAGAGATGTAAATTTATACATCATACTTGAATACAATGATTACATTATAATACAATGAAGTTATCACTGCTTAGAATACTATGTTGCGTGCCTTTTTCTGTATCATCTCACAGAAGGATTTATTTTAAACACTCGACTGACGTTATGAAGTGAATTTGGAATAAAAAAAACGTTATTAAATGTGGTATTTTCACGTGTTCTCAGATGGAACAACATTTAAAGTATGTCACCACAGGAGCACTGAAAGTGAACTAGCAAATACAAAAGGTTGAGGGAAAAGAAAAAAAAAAGTAAAATGCATATTATGCAAATTATATGTATATTTCATATAATAATTCCAGTATGTTATTAAAAGTCAAGTGACTTTGACTATCATAAATGTTTAACCAAATCAATAAAAGCCTTTTTTTGACTATATTTTACAATACCATTTTAGTCGTCATTATTTAATTTTTATTATACAACTCTGACATGCTACAAGTAAAATTTATATTTTCCGCAGAGAGAAACTGTAGCTTTTTTTTTTTTTGTAAACTCATTCAACACATCACAAGAGAATTAAAAGTAGCAGCGAGGATAAAAGGTTACAGACATATGCAAATGTATGCATCATTAATGAATAAAAAAATATGTAATATAATTAGTGTAATTAAGACATTATTGTAATTGAGAATGTGGTATATCTCCAGTTTTTCAAAATTAATTTGTAAGCACATCACGATTTAAATTAACTAGCAAAAGACATACGTAAAATTACACATCATCATACTGGAATTATTATATTGAAAGTCATCACTTCATCATCACACAGGTCATTGCTGATTATTATACTTATTATATATATAACCTAAATAAACTTTTCACTTTTAAATTAATTAATGTTTCTAAAATATGCAAGTATTCTATTTAAATTAGCCATTATTTAATTTATTATAATGCTGAAATTATTCCAGTAGTATCATGCTAGAATTCTTAAGTGGAATTTTTAAAAAGGTTTTAGGGAAATATGTAAATCACAATAATTCCAGTATATTATTGATCATTTAAGTCAGTATCAGGTACATCTTTGCCTGTAAGAAACCATAAAGTGAATATCCACATCATATTATATCATTTCAGTAATGGATAATAATACATGGATATTTTATTAAAAATATATATGTAAGAATAAATTGTATATTCTTGCCTTCGAGATCATAAATATTATTTTGGTTCAGGTTGGGTTATCTGAGCAGCTGTATTTAGAATACATTTATGATTATTAAAAATGCAGTTTAGTAATGAGCTCATTAATTGAAATGGTATATATGTACTTTTAAAAGGTCAGGACATTTAACATTTTTTATGAATTAGAAAAGTCAAAAAGGTTGAATACTTGGGACATACTTGAATATAAAAATTATAAATTCGATTCAATATTAGTAACACTTTCTTGGACTATCATATGTGACTCTGGAGCACAGAAGCAGTCATCAGTGGCACAGACATATATTTGTAGCAATAGCCAATAATACATTGCATGAGTCAAAATTATAAATTTTTCTTTTATGCCAAAAATCATCAGGATATTAACTAAAGATTATGTTCCATGAAGATTTTTGGAAATTTCCCACCATAAATACATAACTTAATTTTTTATTTTTGAACAACTTTAAAGATTCTCTCTCTCTCTCTCTCTTTATTTATTTATTTTCCCTAACAAACCATACATTAATGGAAAGCTTATTTATAAAGCTTCACTTAAAAAATAAATACATACATACATGCAAATATAGTGTTTTAAATAGTTCATAATTTACTTAAACTAATCCATACAAATGGTAATAAATTGCACACAAAAAAAAAGAGATTTAAGTCACTGGCCTGGATTGTTTTCTACACTCATCAAGCGGCCGAACAGAGGTGCGCTGTTCCTTTAAATCCGCGTGACTTATTTCACTCAGCCAATGGCGCGGTCGCTCTGTGACGTCATCGCGGGAGCTGAACGCATGGCATTTCAAACAAAGAGAACAATGCCGCGCCGGACCAAACCTCGCGCCGCTCGCAGAAATAACGCTCGTTTTACATAAACCAAATAATTTAAGATGATTTCTCGCGGGTGTTTAACAGATAAGAGCATCAGAGCTGAAATGCGCGAGCCCCAGCCCTCTACACTTGCATAACTCGTATCCTCACATGACCCCTGCCTGCGTTCATATAACACGGATTCTGAACTAAACACAATCAGAGATCGATCATCAGCAGACAGAGAGATGGGCGGGAGAACCGGTCGATACGAGTCTCTATTGTCTGGTGTAGACCTGAGCAGACCCCCTCCCAAACCCCTCCTCCACCCCACAGCCACAACAACATCCATCCACCCACCCACCCCCAACACACTACTTAGGTTTATGAAGGAAAACATCCGCCAAAACGACAAAAAGCACCAAAACACCCGTGCACGCGACCAGAGACAACGACAGAAGCATAAGTTAACACATGTGTAACACGCAGCAGCTCACTTGTGCTCATAACACCAGCTTATTGTTCTGATGCACTGCATTGCTTTGTTTATGATGTCCAGGAACACAGAACAGTTGTGAATATTCAAATCACAGCTTTTGCATGCAATCTCAGACGATTTAAGTGACCATGTTCCTGTTGCTCAAATTCAAATTTACTATTCCAGAACAAAGAATTTAGATAAACAATCATTTTTCAATGCAGCTAACCAGTAAACAACCTCATAGGGGTCACATGACTGATCCCAGTAAGGTTATACTGATGTATTGTTCGACTGCCTTATTTTTTTTAGCATATTTTGGAACATTATTCATTGTACATTGCATTTATTCTTTATATATCTTGAAACAAAGAACACTACTGAATGTTCCCATTTTGTATGCAAATAACTACCTTTAGTGCTTTCATACTGTTAAAATGCATTGCATTTGTTTATCTTTTGGAAAAACTTAATATGTTGCACGCAAATAACTACTTGCAATGGTTTCCTATTGAGAAAGTGCATTGAATTTGTTTGTTATCTCTTGTAATATAGTATTAAAATACTCAATTTAAACACAAATAACTACCTTTAATGCTTTAATATTGTTCAAATGCATTGCATTTGTTTATCTTTTGGAATAATTTAATATTTTGCACACAACTAATTACTTGCAATGCTTTCCAATTGTTCAAATGCATTGCATTTATTGTTTACCATGTCTCATAACACTGGAGAACAAAATATTCTTATTTTGCAGGCAAATAACTACTTATTGTTCTACTGCATTGCATTTATTGTTTATCATGGTTGGTTTACTGTCGTAAATATTACCTTGCCTGCCGACGATCTCGGCCACATGCTCTGAGGTGGGCACCGGGACGCACTCTGTCATGTTGACGCTTCTCTTGCGGAGCACCGAGCTTTGTTCTCCGAGGATGGAGGAGTGCGGGCCGGCCATGTGGTATCCCCCTCCTCCCGGGCCGTAGTACTCCGGAGAAGGCGAGCAGGAACCAGGGGATTCCCGGGAGCCATTGGTGTGCTCGAGCATCTGCAGGTCGACGTATCCAACTCCTCCATTACAGTTCTCACCGGCCGAGGTGCCGTCCAGACAGTCGACCTTCTCCATTGCTATGAGTGACAGCTGATCCAGAGCGAAGCGCAGCGCCTCCTGATGGTCCTCGTCCCTGGGCTCCTGCTCGGTGACCCCGCCGGACGGTCCAGTGCTGCTCACAACCATCTCGTGGTCCATGATGTCAGGGTGAAACAACGGGCTTGGCATAGTCGTCCCCGCGTGTGCATCAGACACCGAACCAAGCACGCTTCCTAGAAAGAAAATACACATAAGTGACTCTGCAGCACACAACAGTCATCAGTAGCACAGGTTTATTTATAGAAACAGACAACATTACATTGCATGGCTCAAAATTATTTACTTCTCTTTAATGACAAAAATCATTAGGATAAAGTTATGATAATGTCCCATTAAGATATTGTGTAAATTGCCTACCTTGTTAAAAAGATCAAAACTTAGCGCGATTTTCTCAATATTTAGATTTTTTTTTTTTGTTGCACCCTCAGATTCTAGATATTCAGATAGTTGTATCTCATACAAATATCGTATTATGCTAACAAACAGTTTGAACTTATTTATTCAGCTTTTAAATAATGCATACATCTAATTAAAAAATATATATAAAAAGCCCCTTTTTGACCGGTTTTGTGGTTTGGGGTGACACAGAGAGCGAGTTCGCGTGTTGTTCTCGAGCGCTGCACGCCGCGCGCGTCTCTTTTGTCTTCATTGTTTCTGCTGCTCATTAGCTCCGCGCTGAAGTCTCACAACGCGCTTAACGTATATTTCATGACAAGTGGCCGTTATTAAGACAGCTTTGCGGCGGGAGTGTGCCGCGTACACCCGCGACTCCAAACCGGCGTATTCGTGAGTTTAAACGGAGATGTTGGAGTGTTGTTAGCCGCGCCGCTAACCGGAGACGATCAGTCACATTGTCGCCTTTGTTTGTGGATCTCAGCCGCGCGCCACGCGGGCGATACGGAAACCGGCGAACAAGAAACCGCCACACAGATGCGTTAAATAAAGCGGAAAACCCTCACCTGATGTGCTCCCGTCCCGCTCGCTGCTCGTGTCGGGTGTTTTGTGGAAGATGAGGGAGATGGTGATGATGGCTAACCGCTAGCGGAGCTGCTAACGTTTATCGTTGGGGGGCGTTGGGGAAAAATACTCGTTTCAAAAGCATTCGCGGTCAAATTCGACCCCCAGCGCGCGCTCGGATCACGCGTCCCGCCTCGGCACCGCTCACTCGCGCGGTCTGCTCATTGTTTTCCTGGTAGTTTTCACGCGTGGAATGCTACAGAGGTATTACAGCGCTTTCTCCCGTTCGTTCCGCCGTGTCTTTGTCTGTCTGTGTGCAGTCTCTCTCTCTCGCTCTCTCTCTGTGCGTCGCTCGCTCGCTCACGGCGCTGACGTCACAGACGCACAACAATGGGTTCAAAGGCCACTTGCAAATGTTTCTAGTCTTACAAACGTGACACACTCCTGCGTCCTCAAGGATGTTATTGTGTATTATGAAAATCCAAAGCAATTGTCTGTTGAATATGTTGTTAATTTCATTATATAGATTACAAAAGTCTTCATTTATAAGTTAAAAATGGCTTACATCTGCTTGGTCTTTCCTTCTGTTTCTTTCAAAATTTGATTTTTTCCCATCTCTTATACTTACAAATAACAAAGAGTGCCACATTTTTTATATATTATCACACCTTTTCTTTCTCTGTGTGGGTTTTTCTCTCCTTGTTTTGTAGGATTGTACTTTATAAATATACGTCCGTGTCTTTTCCCTGCTCTTGTACATTTTTACAGATTCTGCAATAAAAATAATTATATCTATACAAAAACTATTATATAGTATTTTACTATTTGGTTTTATAGTTAATTAAATATTAATATGATTTAGACTTCATACATGTATTTTATAACTCTTTGTTCCACAATGATTTCAAAATGCAGTAAAATGTAGGTATAAACATTTAACTATTAAATACATGTAACAAATATATAATGTTAACTATGATTACAACTTCAGAAATATTTTATACATTTATAAATGTTTTCATAAATACGTTGTATCCTATAAAACACATTTAATAATAACAGTTAAGTACATTTTAAATATAAAGAAAAACATTTGCTTTCTTTGAAATGTGAGATATCTGCGTTAAAAGAAAACAAGAATGTGCCAAAATGTGTTGATTTTTATTTCCCAAGTTTACAAAATGACGTGTCCTTTAGCTACAAGGTTCGTATTTCCAAAAAAACATTTTTTCCAGATAAAGGGCACCGTACAGAAAAAATAAAAAACACCTCTCCTGCATATTTCAAATATGAGTGTACAATGCAACCATTTGTGAAGAACAAAACATCAGGGTATGAGTCAATCCTCTATTAAATTCGATCATGGGTGTGTGAAGTGTTAGTGTAAGTGAAAAACAAGAGCAAACACTGATGCATCGTGTAGATCTCTGTACTGTACCCATTCAGTCCATAACAATAAACCACGCTGCATCAGTGAATGCTGACAAATACACACAGCTTGATCCAATCTGGTGCAACTAAAACATATTCAATGATATCAGCTATGCATTGACAAATTCATGAATACAAAAAACCGAAGCACCAACGTAAGAGCTTATGTCATGTCTACTGTAACGAAAGCTAAAATATAGAAGTACAAGAAAGAATTGAGCACCGTATTTGTAACCAGTATGTACTACTAGCACATTATTTCCAGAATCAGTCATAAAAACATGCCATTTTGATTGTATGAAAAAACAAAACAAAAAAAAACTAATTTGTGTGGAAATCATGATTTGAAACTAGCTTACGATGTCTGAATAAAGCCGGAAACCCAAACCTGACGGAGCACAAGCCCACACTTTAAGCTCATACAGTACAAAAATAGAGCAAATCCAGTTCAAACGAGTTCAAGATAGAAAAATAAAACTGTTTGAAATGTTCTGGGTCAAACAAATGTTCACAGTTGAGTTGGAGAAGAGAGAATCAGCTCGAGTCTGAGTGCGTCTTTGGGTTCGGGAGGAAATACTGTCGTCCGGACGCTTTCCTGCAGACACAGAGATGAACAGCATTACAATCAGACTCAACCAGATCTTCTTCAAAGCGTTTCTTCCGTGCCGAATCGGTCAATACATTTCCCTGAACACAGATCTGACCCTGGCCGCCGAATATTGGTTTAATGCAGCTGCACTCGTTCACTAAATAAATATTAACTTAAGATACAAAAATCAATAAAAATGACAAAAAAAACAAACAGAACAATGAATTGCAAATTAACTAAAAATACGTTGTTGTTTTTTTTTTTTTGCAGATAATTGCAAAGTGGATTTTTCCTGATATTTAATACACTAATAATACATTTCTACAAGACTAGGAAAAACTGAGCACCTTCTTTATACCAGTTATCACAAACAAGAGTGCACTACTAGTCCCGATAAACACTTTGTTGTGAGATGTATTGCCCTAGAAATAACTGCAATAAGCAATATTATTATCATTTTAAGCCACTGAATATTTAATCATAATGTAACAGCATAATAATGCAAGAATGCATAAACACATGTCCATGACAAACTTATTTTTAAGAATATTTAGATCATGGAATTAAGGATCAAAATAGTAGATACCTTAAAAAACCTGAATAAATAGTAAAACATTTTCTAACAAGTAGAAAAAAAAGCTGTTTTTAAATTTAATAACGTTTAATAAAATTAATTTTTTAAAAGACACCGGTGCAAAAAAAAAAAACCCACACAGACTTTCATTTTTAAGTAAATATAATGCTTAAATATAGTACATCAAGATATTAATCATAAATCCTGTATTGCATCATTGTTACAATACAAGTGATTTGTGCAAACATGATGTTACAGACTATCATGATTTAACAAAGAACAAAAAAAAAAAGTTTAAAATCACAATTTTACTGTGCACATGAATTAAAAACAGGCTTGTTTTGTTATAAACCTGGATTTAATTTTTAACTGATATTTACGTCCTAAACTGAAAAAGACTGCAAACGGTGCATTTCTACAACCATTCTAAAATAGTCAAGTATTTAAAGAGACATTCGTATTATTAAATAAAGTTAAATATCTAACTCAATCAATAAAAACTGGATGGAATATAGTTATTTATTGATAAAGCATCCTCTTATTAAAGCCTTTAAACAAGTTTTTTCTCTTACAGCTATACAGACTCCATTTCCTCGTCGTTGGACTCTTCCTTCAGAGATTTGGCCTCGATGGCAGCTTCCTCGATGTGTGCGAGCATGTCTGCCATGAGCGCTTCCTCCAACCTCTTCCTCACGCTGTACACCAGATCCTCCTGCTTCCTGTGGACCACAGAGAGCGTCTCAATCCAGCATTCAGACATCACTCATCCTCATCCTTCTACTGTAACATACTGGAGACTCCTCACATCCTTCCCAGACTGATGTACCATTACTATTCTGGATTACCCTTCATTTCAAATGTTAGTAATTTTGTTGTTGTTGTCTACATAGTTTGTTATTTTATTTAGTTTTAGGTATTTTAGCAAATCAAATTTATTTTTATTTTGTTGTAGTTTAGATAAGACAATTAGAAATGTCGCTAAAATAGCTCAAATAAAATGCATTAAAATTATTAAGTTAAACAAACTTATTTTACACTAGCTGAAATAAAATAACCTTTTATTATTTCAGTTAATGCTTTAATATTAACTTTAGTTTTCATAAATTAAATCCTCGGTTAGACAAAAAAATTCCTAAACAGCAGAATATATATATATATATATATATATATATATATATATATATATATATATATATATATATATATATATATATATATATATATATATATATATATATATATTTCAATAAATCAAAATATGATTTTTAAACATTTAAAATAATTACATAGTGTTTAAAAGTGTTTCCCATTCATTGATTTGTGGCGGTTGACTTTAAAATAAAATTCTGTTTTGATCAAAGAAATAAATTAAATTTTCAAATATATTCAAATAGAAAGCAGTTATTTTAAATGGTAAAAATATTTCAAAATATTACTGCTTTTGCTGTATTTCGGATCAGATAAATGCAGGCTTGGTGAACAGAAGATAATTCTTAATAAAATCAAAACCTTTCGACCTGTAATGTATTATTAGCCTATAATTTGAAATTTCAAATATTAATATTAATAAGGTGAGTCTGAGAAGTTAATTTGACAGTGACTTCTTGTTAGTATGCATGTTAAACACAAATAAAAGGTGAACGGTAATTTATTTGTGTGGTTTTCTTTTCCTAAAACATTATAGAGTTTATTAAGAAGAGACTTGGCAAATTCATTTTTCATAAGTTTGTATGTCCAGACATCCTTGACAGTTTTTAATGAGGATTAATTTTTCAAATCGATATCGGAATTATATCGTGTCAACTGAAATTAAGAAATATATTTGTAATATACATTTTGGCAACATCATCCAGCCTTAAGAATCATACAATAATGTACAATTAAATTCAGAAGATTCTCATCTAGGAGGAAGAGGAAGGAGGAAAAGCTCCAGAACAGCTGTTTGGGAGTTTCTAGAAGCTGCTTCAGGCTGTGTTGAACTAGATCTAGAGCTACACTGGAGTGTCAGCTTGTACCTGATGTCTTCGTCCGTCACCATGAAGGCTTTACACAGAGGCTGTGTGGTGTTGAGCCAGACCCCGGGGTTCTTCTCCACCGCAGACGACAGCTGACCGGTGATGGGAGCCGAGCTGGTGTGCAGAGCGCTCGCTAGAGCCGAGAGCAGCGTCGTATCTGTGTAGCCCGGACCCACACCTGCCAAACAGTTACAAACACAACACAGCATTAAAGAGTGTGCACTACTGACAGAGTAATAATAAGGACACCTGAAGTTTGCTCCAACACTGCTCCTGCAGTGCTGTGTTTGTATGCAGCTGCTCTTCCAGGTTCACCTTGCAGTCCTTTAGGAAGATCCATGGTCTTCACCAGCTCCTCTGCGATATCATACGTGTTGAGTCCGCTCAGCTTCTTCTCCCAGAACAGCTGAGAAATAAACAGAGCAAGAGTGTTTCAAGTTTGCATCACTTTGGATGTAACAGGCACTAATGGACTAGATTGACGTTTATGGATCTTTTTGATCTAATTGGAGCTAGCCAGCTGGGGCTTTCCTGCTAAATTCGTTGCAGTAAAGCCTTGGTGAGCAGAAGAGACTCTAAAACTCTTACCGACTTCAAAGTTTTAAATTTATTTCCTCTGTAAACCGCTGAGCATCACATGTGATGTGTACCTGTCTGGGCTGCTCGACTGCTTTCTGAGGGTCCGTCTTAACCTTGTTGCTAGGGTGATTTGTGACCTTAGTGACGGGCTGTTTGAAGATGGATGCTGTCTGTCGGACCGGCAGTGACGTGTTCAGATCCGGTTTACCCTGAAAACAGTATCCAGACACAAACATTACAAACAGCTCAAAACAGAAAGCTGCAGCGCACATCTTTGGGTCAGTCTTGACCTTGTTCTGACTGTGATCATAGCGCATCTGCTGCCGGTTCTTGTTCAGTTTGCTCATCAGCATCTTCCCCGTGCGGAAATCAAAGGAGCTGAGGTCCATGGAGTTTCCCAGATATCGGACCAGCTGTGGTTTACTCCGAAACTTCTTCCCTGTTGGACTGGGAGCGAAAGGAACAATCAAAAATTTTGCATTTTTGCATTGTATTGTTCCTTATTGCATGTTTTACAGATAACTCTAGTGTTAAACAGGAAAGATAGATTATGCATGAACACAAATCACCACAGAACACACAACCCATTTTAGATGTCAAAAATATAGTAAAGAATTAGAATGAATACCTAGAAATATCCTAAAAACTGTGTTTCCCACAGTAAAGGGAGTCTCTAACGGTGCAAATGATAACTGGCATTTATATATAAAATCTACATTGTATAACTTTAATAGTTCAGCTCATCCAGCGATTCTCGTAATAAATAAAAGATAATAAATAATAAAAAATACGTCATTAATTGAATTTTTTAAAATCCGCTGCATCACTTACCGGTTATCCGTTAAATTTAGCATTTTAAAATCGTGAATACAGTGTAGACTCGAATAAAAACGATAGATAAACTATAAGCAAATATGCACCCAGCTGAAACTAGAAGAAAACACCAAGATAAACTAGATCAACAGATAGTAAACGGAACCAAAACATTGAGCTAGCATGGGTGCTAGCGGAGATTAGCGCACAGTGCTAATTCGCAGGAGACGCTTAACACTATTAATTTAACAAACGGTAATAATCTGGAATAATAACGCACTAAGAGTACTCAGTTAGGCAACTGTGGTCGGATTAAAGATGGTTAATTGATATATTAAGAGAGTTTCTGTCTGTCTCGGCTCGCTGGTCTCCGGCTAATCCCGCTGCAGTACCTAAAATAATAGACATCGCTTTTCCCCGCGGACAAGCCCGACTTTCTGGTCACTTCTTCCCTTTTCCAACCATTTGGGAGAGCCGAGCACTCCCACCTTTTCCTCTCCATGTTTCTCCCGGAGTCTCTCTGGAGGAAAAACTGTGGATGTTTAGGGTTAAAGACGGCGATGCTGCTTCTTCTTCTTCTTCTTCTTCTCCTTCTTCTGGTGTGATTCGAGGAGGTTTACACGCTTCAAAGGCGTATTGCTGCCCTCTTCAGTTCATCAGAAGAACTCCATCTCATATGTTAAAACTCAAATAAAGACCAGTGTGGAGTAAAAAACTTATAAAAATCTGTTTACATATTCCTTATTTTCAGATTTTAAAGATAAAGATGACACTCCAACTGATCAGAAAACAACCCATAATCCAGTCATTACCACACTATCCCTCCTCTTTATATTACTTAATTAAAAAGATTAACTTTATATAGCACTTTTAACCATTCATGGCATCCATTTGTGTGTGTGTGTGTGTTCACATTCCATAAATCATAAAGTTTACTAAGTTTCGTACGATTCTGATGAAGCTGAGAATTAAAAAAATTCTAAAAACCTTTTTCTGTCAAAAGTGAGCGAAGAGCACCAGAGGGTTAAATTATATTTTTAAAGATCAGTAATTTAATATAAAAGAAATATCTGAAATCATATAGTAACAAATAAAACTAAATCACATTCATAACTTTCAATAAAATTAACATCAAATGTATTATATATATATATATATTAATAAAACACTTAAATACACTTCATTATGTCTAGTTGCCAAAGCAATATTTCTTATTTTCATTTAGTTGAAGTACTAAAAGTAAATAAACTTATATTATATAAATAGAAATAAAAATGAGTAAAAGTTAGAAACACAAAATAAAATGACTAAAACTTTAAAATTAAAACAGAAAACGTAAAAAATTAAATCATGCACAATATTGACAAAAATCATAAAAGATTTTAACCCTGACAAAAAAAAAAAAAAAAAAAAAAAAACTTTACTCACATTAACCCAAGAGTTTAACTGAAAATAAAAATCTATTAATTATTTATAAGAATCAGGTGACCTCAAAAACATGTTAATGTTGGTAAACTCATGCATATGTATAACTGTTGATCATAAAGCATATCAGACACCTCAGATTTTCATCTTTTCTTTGATTTATTATCAAGCATCACCAGTAACCTGCGAATGATCACAACAGAATTCAACAGCAGCTCTCAATAACAGAACCAGTGGTTTTATTCCTCCAGGATTCACAGGAAAGAACTGAAGAAGCTCTTCATAGAAACATAGAAAACATCCCGGCTTTACGTCTTTATAAGATTGTGAGACTTTTCATGAGGGACAAATGGATGAACACTCCAAAAAATAAATATGACATTGTTCATTAGCAGTGATGGTGGATTCAGACGGTGGATTGATGTCTTCATCTCCAACAGGGACAAACATCTCCGTCTTCAGTCCATCAGGAGCACGACTGACCAACAGAACACAGAAGACAACAGAAGTAAGAAACAGCAACGGGCGAATCAGAAGAGACTGGCTTTGTTCACAGTGGAAATAGTTATTGGATGAAAAAATTAAACTAAACATGAAATCTGATTCATCATTTCATACACCACCAGTCAAAAGTTTAGAAAAATATGATTTTTTATGTTTTTTAAAGACATCTTTTTAGCTCACCGAGCTTGAATATTAAATCTTAAGTACAGCAAACACACTTAAACTTTGAAATATTTTTACTGGTAAAACAGCTATTTTCTGTGTGAATCTGTGTTAAAGTGTAATTTATTTCTGTGATGCTCCGCTGTATTTTCAGCATCATTCCTCCAGTCTTCAGTGTCACATGATCTTCAGAAATCAGAATAATGATTCCAGAAATATTTCTGATTATTATCAAAAGCAGAGTATAATTTTTTCAGGTTTCTTTGATGAATAGAAAGTCCAGAAGAAATACAATTATTTTGAAAACATTATATATGTCTATAACTTCTGATCAATTAAAAGCATGCCTGCTGATTAAAATTATTAATTTCTATAAAACCACCAAAATAAATAATAAACAAACATACTGACTGCAAGCTTTCAAATGGAAGTGTATAATAATAATTATTAAATATATTTTTTATTTTTCAGATAGATGCTGATCTTTGAAACGTTCCATGCAGCGGTTTTGAATACTGATAATAATACTAATCAGAAATTATCAAATCATATTATTCTGATTTCTAAAGATCATGTGACACTGAAGACTGGAGGAATGATGCTGAAAATACAGCGGAGCATCACAGAAATAAATTACACTTTATTATATATTCAAACAAAAAGTAATAATACAAATATTTCACAATATAACTGCTTCTGCTGTATTTTTGGATCAAATAAATGCAGGATGGGGAACAGGAGAGACTCTTAGATTGGTGGTGTACTGTAGTGTCCATGGAAAAAATAATCCCTTTAATGAGATATCAACATGACAAACCTTCATCTAATCTTCCTTCTTGAACTTTCCATTGATGTAAGGAACGTAGTCCATGATGAGCCTCCAGTCTGTGAAGTAAACGAGAGCGACTCCTCCAGTTCCTCCCCAGACGGCGAGCGTGGGAACCCTGCAGAACCAGAGATTCATGAGCACACATACAGCGAGAGATTTCATATTTCATACGCAGAGGTTTCTATATGATCAGTCTGTATCACACTCTAGAGGTTACTTTAAAGCAGAACATGAAGGTTTTAAGACAAAGGTTATCAAACTGAAAGTCAGACCGGCTGTCAAACAATCCTAAAGATATTCCTCGTTGTTGTTTTTATCTGACTGAACAGTTTAAGCATCTTTATATCGTTTGTTTTGATGATGACTACAACAATCACGCCTATAAACATAGGTAAGAAAAAACACAAATAGCTGTCACAAACACACACCATACTATCAAATACATAATATTTGCACTATAACGCAAAATAAACAGTCAAGTTTAGTGTGTTTTCTCGCTAGCTGAGCTCATTAGCATTAGCAGCTACCATCAGGTCGCCACAAGGACAACGCTTTTAATACAAAACAACACATCATATTCATAAAAGAGCAAGGTTCTGCCGCTGTACTGGGCTTTACCATGTTCTTACCATGATTTGGCGATAGACAAGTATTTCTGTCCGATTATTTTGCCCAACATGATCAGACGTCGTGTGTGAGGAGAAGAACGGCTAGAGAGATCGCGCCGGAATCTACGGAAGACGCGTCATCGACAAAGCGACGTGTTACAAATTAAAAGTCTTCGTTGAAATAATATGTGTGAAAGGGAAATTGTAGTTTTTAAGTGTTCTTTTTATCTGTGTTTTTCTTAAAGGTTTAATTTAACACGTCACAAAGAAGATGCGTATGAATAATAAGGATTAATATAAATACAAAGAGATAAGTAGCTTGATGTCCAGTAGGAGGCGATGTGTAAACAACACAAAGTTACTTTTAACACGAATGCATGCATTGCATTACTCCCCAAAAGCAACTATTTGCATGTCTCAAAATTATCAATTTCTCTTATGCCAGAAACCATAAGGATATTAAGTAAAGATCACGTTCAATGTAGATATTTTGTAAATCTCCTACTCTAAATATATAAAAACTAAATTTTTGATTAGTAATATGCCTTGCTAAGAACTTAATTTGAACAACTTTAAAGATGATTTTCTAAATTTTTTGATTTTTTATGCACCCTCAGAATCCAGATTTTCAAATAATGTCCTCCTAACAAACCATAAATCAATGGAAAGATGATTTATTCATTTTCAGATGCTGCATAAATCTCAAATCTCACCAAACGTACCGTCATCACTCCAGATCTGACTCGAGCTGAAGCTGCCCGAACAGAAAGAACACGAACAGATCCAGGTTTACAAAGAAAGTACTTTATTTGCTCGGAGGAACAGGAATCCACTTTAACATACATCTGGAATTCTCTCGTCCCTCCTCATGTGGATTTATAAAATATTCTCAAGGTCGAAGCCACGAGACGTGACGTCTGAATAAAAACCTGACTTGACTCCAGGATAAAACTGAACAAAACCATGCAGGCACTAGAACAGAATCACTCTCCGCCGCCGGAGAATGAGGAAGGCCACGCTCTCGCTCCTTTAAGAGTTTACATTTTTGCAATACATAAGAATAATTCATATAACCATCTTTTAGTTGTAAAAGACGATGTTAGTACTAACGAAGAAAAGAAAAAGATCTCTAGAGATAAACTCGGAACTGTGTTTCCTTTCAATCTGGATCAAGAATGAAATCACTGATGCACAGTGATCGTTCACCTCATAAACAACCAGGAATATTTTGGCATCGAATTATTATTTCCAAGATCTCCGGTTATAAAATTGCAACAGAAATATGAAACACAATTTGTTCCTGGCGTACTCCAGCGCTAGTTTTCGCCATTTATCTAACATTTAAAAAAAAATCAACATATAGAATAACAAAAACAAGTCAACAAACGTTTAATAGAAATTTGTAAAAGAAGTAAAAACAACAACTCCGGGGTCGACTGTTGCAATCTATTTTTCTCTACTTTGTGTAGAAATATTGACAAGAAGTGGCAGCAAATTCATAGAGTTATAACTTTAGCAATGAATCGCTCATAAATCTGAGATTGTTAACTACGTACGAATCAGATTTCGTATCGTGAGCAAAATCTGCTCTGAAGAAACCAAATTCGAGTCCAGTTTATGTCAAATCCAAAGCAAATTGATAGCTGCGTGTTAAAACACGGCTGAAATGCTCAGATTCTGCATAAAGAAAGCTTTTCTCTGTGATAGAAAACCAGTTGCTTTACAAAGAAAATATTATCCAGGGTAAATCCCACAAAAACCATCAGATATTTCACCACAAAAATCAAAAAGTCTACTTTTAGGATCATTATGACATTTTTGTTATTTTTATTTTATTTGTGTAACGTGTCCAATTGTTTTATATTCAAGTGTTTATTCTTACATCCTTATATATTTTTTAATACAATACGCTAAAATACTGTAATACAATTATTTGCATTCAAATAAGCAAAAAGGACACGAAAATAAACAGGAATAGTTAATATTTAATATTTTTCTGCAATATAATTATGCAATTTTGAGGCAAATGTGTTAAAAAGTCGAAATAAAAATAATCTAATGTCTTCTAAAACAGGCTTGACTTTCCTTAAAAAAAAAAAAAAAAAAATTAAATCAACAATAACATAATAAAATATAAAAATATATTTATCTGAAGAAAATAAAGCCTGTTTTTAAGGATCATTATCGTAATGTGTCCAAAAGTAATATTTGTGTATACTTATATCCTCATATATGTTTCTATAATACAGTATAAAACAACTGTAATTCAATTATTTTATTTTAAATAAGCATAAAGGACACACAATAAACACTCATTTATGTATAATCTACATTTAGATTGTTATTTTTTATTTCGTGTACTAATATATATATTTATATATATAGGTCATAAAAATGTAAAATCTAAAATGTTCCATTTAAAACAGGCTTCACTTTGCTTAAAAAATGAATTTGATATAATTTGTTTGTTCGAGGTGAAATATGTGCAGTTTTGTGGGATTCACGCGTTAGTGGCGATCCCCGAACAGAATCACGAACATTGCGTATCAAAACTGAACATTTCTCTCTACATCATAAACACAAATCGGTACAAAAGAAAGTAAAAGTGGAGTACATGAACTAGAAAAACAAAGAAGGAATCTGTTCCCGCAGCGGAGTGTGTGCTATATAACAGCACACTGTAAATCTACAGCACAGCATCAAACACCGCAGACGCTGCTTTCCACCGATGGTCCATGATCACGAGCACAACGAGCGGCTCGGGGAGTTACTGTGTGTGTGTGTGTGTGTGTGTGTGTGTGTGTGGACTAAGAACGGGAAGATAAGGCCACGTCGACGGAGAGCTTCCTCATGTCTGGATCTGTGGGGAAAAGCACAGAGACATCATCAGAAGCTCATCTAAAAGCTGACTTTCATTCATTCAGAGTAAAAGCAGAATGTATTATGCATTAAACTATCCTCAGATACACACACACTCTTCATGAGCTCTTCTAAATACGAAAGGAATTGTTAACTTTTAAAAAGTTGTAAAAAGTTCAATTGATTATTACCATTTTTAATACTACGGTATTAAACCATAAATCCAGAAAAAGTCAAACAGACAAAACAGAATTATATAAATAGTGTATAAATTATATACAGAATTTAATAAAGAAATACAGAATTTTATTAAAAATGTTAAGTTTTCTAAATTCAATTGATTATACATTATCTTTGACTATTAAACACAATTTGTAAAAAAATAAATAAATAAAACGGAGGGGGGGGGGGGACTTGGAGGGAAAATAAATAAATAAATAGTTAAATTAATTAGACACGTTTTTGATTCATAATTTAATTTAAGCATGAAAACAGAATCCATAAAAAAATAAAATGGGGGAAAAAAAGATTTGGAATTTTCAAAGCCCTAAATTTTCATTTTTTTTAATAACATGTTAAATTATGTAGGTTTCATGATTTTAATTAAAAATACTCATTGATTCATAAAAAAAAAAAAATAATACAGAATGATAAAAAAATGCAATATGGGGGAAAAAATTGTTCTGTTTTTTGTTAAACCTTTATAACCCTGTTTAATCAAAATAAAGAAAAAAATATATAATAATAATAATATTAATAAAAAATTCATATGCACATTTTTATGTTATTTTATGTCATTAATGTCATTTCAGTTAAACATTAAAATGATTTTAGTTAAATTCAAAGATAAGTTTAAATGTAAAGTTTAAAATAACAACAAATTTATTGAAATCCAGAAATTTGAAAAATGGAATGCAGAGTAATCAAAAGAGAGAGAGGAGAAAAAAAAAGGAAATTTGGAACTACATAAAATAATAAAAAAAAGAATTCTGGGAATAAAATAAAAATAATTTCATTGAACTATGAACATTGTACCTACGTGAACTAATCAAACTGACACATTTAATGCAATGCAATTGGTTTTGGATAAAAGCAGCCCCCAAGTGCATAAACACAGTGAATCTTCAGCTGCTTCATCATCATCATCATCATCCCAGGAGCTCACCTGAGCGTTAGATGTGTCCGTGTCCGTCTCCTCCCAGACAGTCTCCAGACACCTTCTCCTCCTCTCTCCTCTTCAGACACGCTGCCTTCGGGTTCAGATTACGCTCTGAGCAAAACAGCCATTCACATCAGATATTAATATCTGCTGTCAAACATGTTTAATGAAGGAAGAAGCACAATCTGATTCACTTCAGTTACTGATGTCTGGATCATAATTCATCCCAAAAACAAAGAACACACAAACTCTCTTTACTGCAATGTGACCCAGAAGACATACTTGTATAAACAATCTATTTTATATAATATATTATGCTATTAAAAAGTAATAATTAAATTGTTATGTACCAATATATGTAAAAAAAAACACTTCTGTTATTTGCTAAAATATAAACAATAGTTAACTATATACATTTTATTCTATATTCTATACACTGTATTTTCATATGTAATGTACATTTTATAATATAGATGCATAATGCAAATATGCTATAATATAATATGCTATTCTATACTCTATTGTATTATTATATACTGTAAATTTAATTCTTATAATATTTTTATATAACAAATTATAAATATATAAATATATATATTCATGTAATTAAAATTATATATAAATATTTAATATATAAACAGTTTTTCTTAAATATATACATGCATGTATGTCTGTATATATACACATGATAAATATACACAATGTAAACAAAAACTTTTATTTTGGATGTGATTAATCTTTGACAGCAAAATTTAATTTAATGCAAAATATTAATATTTTATATATATTAATATATTATAAAATATATATTTTATTTGATTATCTTTATAATCTATATTATTATTTTAAGTATTTATACCTCAGGTAACTATTCATTCATGATAAACAGTAAAGGGAATCTAATAGCAATTAATTTTAACAACAAGGAGAACTGAAAAAAAAAAAGTAAAAATATAAAAATGTATTATAAATAATTAGAAATGCCACAAATTGTAATGGATAATTAACAAAAGCAATAATATCGAAGCCTCATTGCTTCACCATGGTAATACCATGCTTTTTTATTTTTTGGGTGAAATATGATCCGTGCATGTTTTTGTGAGATTAACCCTGACATATTTAGTTGCTCCAATCATAATCAACAACTTTAAATGGAAGCACTGATAGGAAAGACTGTTAACGAGGCAGAAGTTGTGCTGGAGGTCAGCATCACACAAACACTGCAGCAGCAGCAGAAGAAGAAGAAGAAGAAGAAGAAGAAGAAGAAGAAGAAGAGAGGAAAGAGACACGGCTCTCAGCAGCAGAAGCATGTGTGTGTGTGTGTGTGTGTGTGTGTGTGTGTGTGTGTGTGTGTGTCTGCTGGCTCTGGGCAGGACGGTGGCGGCTCACAGGGGTTGGTCCTACCTCGCACCTGTCTCTCCAGGCCCAGGATGACCTGCACGGCCTGCTGGAGGATGAGGAGTTTAGTCTGAGCCTTGTCGCTCTTCAGGTGCAGCTGCACCATGCGGCCGAGCTCCCTGAAGGCTTCGTTAATGTCGCGCACACGCACCCGCTCACGAGCGTTATTAGCCATGCGCCGCTCGCGCTCGCGCTGCTCCTTCTCCTCCAGCGTCAGACACTCCTCCGACACGCTGCTAACAGGAGCAACCGCCGCTCGTTAGTCATTAGCCTCTCGTTAATCCATACTACATCAACCGTCTCCGCTTCATCAGGTTTGAAAGAACCTTACTAATCAACTACTGAAGACTACAGAAGAAAGGGTTAATTGCAATTTGTTTAAAAATAGTTATTTAGTGTATATGTATATGTGTGTGTGTGTGTGTGTGTTTAAACAAAAAATGATTTATATAGTAATAAAAAATATTTATTTAGTTATTGTATTACATAGGCAATTCTTTAATTCATTATACTTTGATATATACAAGTATACAATTTATGTAATTAATTGATGTTAAAGTATTACATATATAATTTATCATTTTATAATTCACTATATATATATATATATATAATATATATATATATATATAATATATATATATATATATATATAATATATATATATATATATATATATATATATATATATATATATATATACACTTTATATACTTTATTATATTAATTATTTTTAAAGTAATAAATCTAATATTTTTCATATTATAATGTATTACTATCATGAATACATAACATTATTTTTTTGCATTATAAATAAATTATAATTTCCTAAACTTTAGTAAAAAACTATAATAAAAAAATAATTTTACATTGTAATTACCATTTTAAATGCATTTTTTTTTTTTACATAAATTTAAAAATGTTCAAATATTACCTAATTAAAACATGGAAATAAATATTATATTAAATATTTATATATATATTTTTATATATATATATATATATATATATATATATATATATATATATATATATATATATATATATATATATATATATATATATATATATATATATAAAATATTTATTTCAATCAAGAAAATTTCTCCAATTTTAAAATGTTCTAAAAGGTCCCTGCAATACCCTCTTTACATGTTAATCAATACAAAGATATTTTCAAAAGCAGAAACAAATGCTGCATTTTAAACTCCATACCAACTTGAAGTGGTCTGAACCGACTAAACCAATTAAAAACTGCACTGATTCCAGTTAAACGAGGATTGCAGAGAGGGATCCAGTGGAGATGCGGAGAGAAGAGCGGGACGCGGCCGATCCAGAGCATCTTTCTTACATCGTGACCGGACTCGTTATTTCAAAGCTACGCATTAAGAGTCAGTGGCGTTCAGGAGGCCTGTGGGATCTGCCGCGGAGCGAAAGAGCGCAAGACGAGAGGACAGCAAGATGAGAGAGATGCACCGTCTGCCAAGAACCGAACAGAAACACACACTGCCACTGAGAGAGCCAGACAGAAGACAGGATGAGGTGAATGCGACTGTCTCATCCTAAACACATCCCGCTGCTGAGATGCATTTATGATGCAGCATGAGAATAAAAACCACTGCGGCCATCTGCAAAGAAAACGGCTGAAGAACAGATGGAGAGATGGGTAAAAAGAAAAACAACCTGGCAAACAGAGGGTTAAACATGACATGCAAGCGTTAATCAGACCATTAGAGTCTGAAGCGAGTAAAACGTTAAGAAGGAAACACAAAAGAAGGAGTCCATCTCTTCTAATCTGCGGGATTAATGCGGATGGGAGGGGGGCGGGGCTACAGACATGCAACAGTCAAACTGGAGAGAAGAGAAAACCATGAGGTGTATGAACGTAGATTTAAAAAGGATTGAACAGCTAGAAAGAAAAATAGAAGCATCGATGATGTCCACTGTGGAAATCAGGATGGTTGCATGCATTATGCACGAAACGGCTGCATTCATACTAGTCTTAAAGGACTAATCAAAATGCCATTATTTACTCATTACTCAATTGGGAACAGATGCTGCCAAACTGCAAAGATGACAAAAAAAGCACCATAAAGCAGTCCATACGACTAGGGCACTACATTTCAAGTCTTCTGAAGTCAAAATAACGTGTTCTAAAGAAAAACGACTGAAATGTAACACTTTATTCGCTGAAAAGCTATTTTGTTCATGCGTTTATTGATACTTGTCATGCCAAGACGCATTTGGGATGTTACTCTTAACTAATACTTAAACCATTAAAAACATTTTTTTAATTATTGAAATTGTATTAAAGTTGAATTTAACTTAAGTTGAAAAAGTTAAATACAATATTTATGCTTGTAGTAAAAGCCAACAATACATTGTATGGGTCAAAATGATACATTTTTCTTTCATGAAAAAATATCATTAGGATATTAAGTAAAGATCATGTTCCATGAAGATATTTTGTAAATTTCTTACCATAAATATATCAAAACTTAATTTTTAAGTAGTAATATGCATTGCTTAGAACTTCATTTGAACAACTTTAAAGATGATTTTCACAATATTTAGATTTTTTTTCATCTTCAGATTACAGATTTTCAAATAGTTGTATCTCCAGGCAAATATTTTCCCATCCTAACAAACCACACATCAATGGAAAACTTAATTATTCAGCTTTCAGATAATATATAAGTTGCAACTTCAAAATAATTGACCCTTATGACTGGTCCTGGGTCACAATTGGCGTCAGGGCTGACGGTACGAGTGAGATCTCTGATTGGCAAATGAGTCACTGTCCCAGAATTAAAGCAAAAACTAGTAAGTAGATGAAGGCAGCAGAGAAAAAAGCCTGTTCTAATTTTACGTGATCTTTCCGAAGCATTCCAATATGCAAATATATTTTATAACATGACCCGCTTAAAATGAAGAACATAATTGATATTAAAAATGGAAAGCCAGCGCTGCTTTGTTTACAATTCGTATATGTGCATATATTTTGGTTTCTCCTAATAATTGATGAATATATACTATTCATAGCTGCTGATATAGTTAGCTATTTCCTCTCATACAAGCGCAGAACGCATGTGTTGGTTTGCAGTTGGCTGTAGTCTATAGGGCTGTCAAAATGGCTGAAAAAGTAAAATAATTTGCTACTTAAATATTATGAATTTTTTAATTTTATTCAAATTAAAAAAGGCATAATTTCAGTTGGGGAGTTGGGGGGGGGGGTAAAAGTTTTTGGCTTCTCTCCCGAGGCAACAAGAGTAAGCATCAGGCAAAATATTACTATTACACGTTTATTCAAAACAATAAAATAACATGACTAATTGTGAAAAAAGTGCCATATAAAATTAAGTTGCTTAAACAATTAGAAACAAAACAGAATCATGTATGTATGTATAGTTTAATACAAAGGACTGGAAACCAATCACAAAGTACTTTCATCATTTAAAAACATGAGATTGCAATGGGATAGGAAAAGCCGCCATAAAGTCTTGAGACACGTTTTAAAAAGTTGAACTTACACTAATTTTACATTGTTTTCTAAACATGCGGCTCTCTTGTGCGAGACACGAGCGTAACAGTGAATAGATGTCCCTATAGAAAAAGCGCCACATTGTGTCTTCAAATGGATAGGCAAAAAAAATACAATAATTTAAAATGCAATGACACTTACATCATCATTGTATCTTTTATGCTACTGATAAGGCTGCCTGATAAACACCTAAAATTCAAATTCAACATTTTTACATTTAAATGTGGTCTTTTATTTTAAATTCGATGAATATTCGAAATTCCTTTTTTTTTTTGGAAAGCCCTAGTAATCGACAACACGTGAGACAACAACACCGCTGGATTTTGTCGCCGCTAGCTCTTTGAAGTTGGCTTTAAAGTCATGTCTGTTTCCGAAACAAAACATAAGACTTGAGAAGAAGGAATATGGTGCACAAGAGGGTTGGGATACTTTCATGATGCTTTTTTTTGGGTTGACAGCGGTTTTACATTTACTCTAGCATCCTTCAAAATGTTCCTAGAGTTAGTAAATTACAATTTACATTTATACCTTTAACTATTCCATCTAGCTTTAAGCTGAGTTTGTTAGTTGCATGAATCTTGCAAGCAGGTGAGATGAACAGAAAACAGGAAGAGACAAGTGCTAAACATGAAACGACAGACAGAAACACATGCACAGTTACAGAAAGTGCAGACAGTCCCACAATCACCCTAAACAGACACCTGTGTGGGCCGCGAGGAGACAGCAGGCTACATAATGCATCTTGAAAGAATTACCACCAAGATAAATAACTTACATCTTTTAATATTATATATTTACATTTTAATAACTTAAGATACTATTAAAAGGAAACATTCTTGAGTTTAATGCAACTCGGCTGGTTGCCAAATGTGGCTAGGCTGTTTCTAGGGCTTATTTTAAGGCAAGACACCACATGTGAAAAGTGTAAAACATATAATAGATTTTACCATACTCTCCCAGTTAATTAATTACATAAAGTTTTCAGAAAATATGTGTTTAAATACACAATTGAGGCATTATCTAATTAAAGATGCACTAATCTGCATACATTTTTCTTAATATTGGATAAAGTCAGGTTCAAAATACTTATTTGATTGTCAACACATTACAGCTAAAGGTTTATACAGAGGGGATTTTGTATTTTTCTTTTTCTCTCTTCATTAATTAGAAAATACGGTCATTACATTACATTACATCATGTTTGTAGGGATAAAATGCTCTACAAATCAGTGTAAATGATTTATGAACAAAACCTTCAGTGAAAGCCTTCATAACATAGATATAAATAAAACCCTAAGTTTTGGTGTATGTGTATGTGCTGCTAAAATAGAGAAAAACCCTCAAAGCCTTTAAATATAAGCATTTTTGCCATGTTTTTAGGATTAAATTGTTATATAAATCAGTGTAAATGATATATGTACAAACCCCTCAGTACAAACCTTCAGAATAAAGTTAGGAACAAACCCCTAAGTTTTGGTGTATGTAAGTGTTGCTCAAGTGGAGAAAAAACCTTTACAAATATGTTTTGTAATTAAAATCTATAGAATCAAATAGGTAAAAGTTTAATAAAATCAACACACAAAAGTGTATTTTACATGTTTTCATTCCACTAGTTAGAAAATGGCCCAAAAGCTCAAAACTAACAATTGAATTTTTGCGTGTAGTGTCTTGCCTTAAAATAATTTAACTTGTATTGAACCCTAGATGCATATGCATTTATCCATCATGCATTTAATATTTCCTATCAACAAATCCGTCCACCTCCCCTTGCACCCACTCAGGTGTCCCAACCACAGACGAATCTCTGCGGTGTCTGAGAACTAATCGGAGGTCAGCCACACACACTGACCTCGCACTTGCTGCTCCAGGTTGAGAATAACATTTACGGCCTGGTGAAGGACGAGCAGTTTGGTCTGAGGTTTCTCATTGTTCATGTGCAGCTGGCACATGCGGCCCAACTCTTTGAAGGCCTCGTTGATGTCGCGAACGCGCAAACGCTCACGGGCGTTATTGGCCACGCGCCGCTCTTTCTCCCGCTCCGCTTTCACCTCAATCGGCAAGTCCTCATCATCTTCTTCATCATCTTGACTTCATGGGTCAGAGGAACAAAGGGGTGAGAGGGGTTACAGGCAAAACAATCAGGGCACACTCACAGGGAACGACGCGTACCTTACGTCAAGGTTTTAAAATAGACCAATCAGAAGGTGCTGGAGTTGGGAATGTCGAGTATATTGAGTGTGTTCTGATGCAACTTAACTGGCAATCAAAAGTTTGGAATAATCATGACTTCTTAATGTTTTTAAAAGAAGAAGCTGCTTCTGCTCACCAAGGCTGCATTCATTTGATTAAAAATACAGTAAAATCAGTAATATTGTGAAATATTATTGCAATATAAGTGTTTTTTATTTGAAATATGGTAAAATGTAATATATTGCTGTGATCAAAGCTGAATTTTCATCATTCAGTGTCACATGATCCTTCAGAAATCATTGTAATATGTTGATTTGCTGCTCAAGAAACATGTTGAAAGTTTATGCTGCTTATTTTTGTAGAAATCATAATATTCTATCATTCAATAGTTTGAAATTTAGGAAATGTATATTAATACTTTTATAGACTTAAGTGAGTGAAATTGAAAACATTAATAATGTTACAAAAGATTTTCTTTTTTTTTTATTTAAATGTTTTGAACTTTCTATTCATCTGTGAATCTTGAAAAATAAAATGTATCACGGTTTCCACAAAAATATTGCGCAGCATGAGTGTTTTCAACATTGATAATTATCAGAAATGTTTCGCGTCGCAGAAAATTTAGCATATTAGAATGATTTCTGAAGGTCTTGTGACACTGAAGACTGGAGAAAAAAAACAAAAAAACAAATAAATTAGTTTAACATTCACATTTAGTCATTTTGCAGACACTTATCCAAAGCGACTTACAATTGGGGAATACATAAAATTCACACTGAAAAGTTATATTTATATTTCACAATATTACTGTTTTTCGGTCAAAAATGCAGCCTTGGTAAGAAAAAAAATCATAATTATTCCACAATTTTGACCAGTACTCTATATGAATTTCTTCTGGGATTAAATGATGGTTTGCAGGGCATGCAAATACCTCGATCGTGTGCGGCTTTTCCCATCTTTCTTCTCATCCTCTGATTTATCTGCAATAGACAGGTTCTCATCGTCTTCCTTATCTTCCCGCTTTATATCCGAGCTAGATGAGTGAGAGGAGTGAGGCATAGAAAGACCTAACAGACAAAAACAAGAAGAGATTAAACGCTGATCACACTGTGCGATAGCAGCACTCTGAAATCATCCTGTAATTCTTCAAAGGTGATGTGTTTTGATTTCTGGATGTTAAAATTAGACTCATAAATGCTGAACATTTATGCATTTGGCAGATGTTTCATTCCAAATCAACTTGCATCGCATTCAAGGTATGCATTTTATCGGTTCATGCATTTCATGAGAACCGAATCTATGAACTTGATGTTTCTAGCACCAAGTTTGAGCTACAGAAACACTTTATATATCAGAAAAGCATGCATGATACAAAAAACGTTTTGCATGCATGTCTGCTAAAAAAAGATCTGCACGGAGCACATTTATGAATCTCAATCAAATTAAAACTCAAAGAGCAGCACTGACTGGTAAAGGTGTCGGACTGGGAAGTGGGCGGGGCCTGATGGGGGGCGTGGTGTCCCTGCAGCGGAGCACTGGACTGTGGTAAACCTGCGGCATCATCACTGTGATTTGACATCTAGAGGAAAAAGCAGGAGTTAATAGTAATATACACTCATCTGCCTTCTCACTCCACATGAGCTTCTCTAAGAGTCACTTTACCAGCATTTCACCATTTCATTTAAGAAAACCATCATCACATACAGCAAGAAACTCAAAGCTTTTTACAACAACATGCCAAAATAAAACTACAGTTTAATTACTATTGTACAGTGGAATGTACTTCTCAAAATACTACACAATTGTAATACCATTTATTCAAACATATTTAAGGGATATCACACCATTTGTTTGACCATGTTATGATTTAAACCGTAAAAGTATGTTATTTGCCCAAGAAAAGAATGAAATCATTACATTTTCATTTGATACAATTTTTAAAGACATTGCATTTAACTGTTTACCAATTTTGCTTTAGTTTTTTCTTAATTTTTAAAGTTTTAGTATTTCAATTGATTAAACATCCTTTTTAGATTATAAAAAATGTATAAATTGTCAAAACGGATTGGCAACATTTTATTTAGTTTTGACGCCAGTGAATTTGATTTTATAATTCTGAACAAAATTTAGCGAAATGTCTATTTATTTAATTTTTACTTTTTTATTACTACAAATGTAACAAACTATTAAACTGTCAATCACATTCAGCTGATTACCACCGTTGATAAATTTGTATTAAATCATAAAACACAATCCAGAAAAATTTTAACTGACAACACTGAAAAAATAACGCTTGTTTTCTTAATGGTGGTTACATTTTAATAATGAATAAGGAAGTCTAATTATCGGAATTCATATAACTACTTTGAACCATTTCCACATTCTTTTTCTTGTGCAAAAAACTTTATTAACATAAGTAAGCCTCAAGGAACATATTAAAGAGGTCATCAGATGCCCATTTTCCACAAGTTGATATGATTCTTTAGGAACTTAATGAAAAGTCTTAGTTTGGTAAAACTTTTCTCAAAGGTAGTGTAAAAATTTTTTTTTTAACCCTGTCAAAATTTGTTTTCTTTCCAGAGCAAGCCGTTTTGTAGCATGTTCCTTAAAATGTTAATGAGCTCCGCTGACTCCGCCCCTCTCTTCTGAGTGACTGTTAACTTTAGCCGCATTCATCGTGAAACTTGCTAATTAGCACATAATAAGGAAAGGCGATTTGCAAAAATTGATAAACCTTACACTCCTTCTGTAGGCGAAGCTTGATAACAAATGATTCTTGCAAACAAACACATTTATGTAGATCAGAGGATGCTTTCCCTTCAGAAACAAACACAATCCACTGCGTCTCCTCAGGAATAAATGACGACTGCTGAGTTCATTACTACATCTAACAGAAGATTTGTGTCTACATCTGCTCCAGCGGTGAAGCAATGGAGGACTGATGACACTAAAAAATCCATGTCAGGAACAAATAAAGCAGATTACACAGGGCCCTAAACACTCACCAGTCCTGGCAGACGGCTGGAGAGCCCGAAGGCCTGACTGATGGAGCCCAGGGCCGCTGCTCCGGCCGAATGTCCCGCTGCGCTCAGTAAACTCTGCATGTCTGCACCCACCGCATAATGACTCAACACTTGCAGCGCTTCACCCAGACGGTCATCCATCTTACTCTGCAAAAACACACATCACTCGAGCTTCCCAAACAGTTCATCAAATGCACAGCAAGACAGTTTGCTGGAGGTTTGGCAATGAACGTTAATTCTGTGAGCCTTAAAGATGAAAATAGGGCTGACAAAAAGTTAATTCTAACTATTTCTTCTCTTAAATGTAGAACACACTTAGCCATATTTCTATAAATATAGTTCAGTCATTAATACCCATCAAAACATTTTAATTTTGCTGCTCATGAGTGTTATTTTAATATCACTGAGATAGTATCATGAAACAGTTTTCATCTTTATATTTTACGTTTTCATTCAAAATGTAAAGTTTAATTTCTTTTTTGTCATTTCTTTTAATACATGATCTATATAATTTGTATAAAATTTCTTGTTAATTTTGTTAAATTTGCCAAAATAAAAAAAAGCTATATCAGTTAACATTTATTTTATTTCAAGTAACAAATGTTTTTATAATGGATTTTATTTTTAACTATAAAACCTGGTTCAGAACAACAAAATGATTCAACACATTGAACTTTAAAAAAAAAGACACTGACAAAATTTGAAAGTATTGTTTATATTATTACCGCGGAAATTTGTGCATTCTGAAACCATAAATGAAAGTTATATATGTATAACCTATATAATTTATAATGCCTATATATAATAAACTTCCTATATGTGGACATCAAATATTGATCATGAATATTATTTGATGTTTGTAGAATTACTATCCATGCATATTTCATATGTAGCACTGCTCACAGTAAAATCTCCAGTTTAAAAATTTAGTTTCTGCAAAGGAACGTACCAGCGCCTGCAGTCCGGGCTCGAACCCCGGAGACGACGCGGGCTGAGACGAGCCTTTGGGCCACTGAGACGCAGAAGCTGAAAACACAAACACAGCGGTCAGTAAAGCCTTGTGTGTGGAGAAATCCCACAGCAGATGGCACTACAGAGACGTTTACAACACAACCTTCAGGAAACCCACCAGCAACATTCGAAGGAGAGCCCACAGGAGTGGAGGGACTCGGAGAATAACTGCTGCTGTTATTATCAGAGGGATAGATCTACAAATCAAAAGAGACACTTTTCAGACAGAGTTATATATATATGGGCTTTACGATCCATCATCCAGAGTTGATCATGCTGAGTTATAGACACTGAAGTGCCTTGAAAAGAATTGAACCACACTAAATGTTTCATTGTTTTCATATAAAAATACCTGAAATCAGTCCTGGAGCAATCCAGAAAAGAAACGTGTTGAAAGTCACATGTCTCATGAGTTTATATTTTAAATCTGAAGAAAATACCATGAAGAATGAGATTCCTGCAAATGTTTTTGTGGATGGTCTCATTCAGTTTCTGGCACTGTATTACTACAAAGACGCAGTTTTTTATAAAGATTTTTGATAATGGATCTAAACAATAACCCTCCCTGAAGAAATTAGAGGATTACAACTGTTTAACTGGACTAAAACCTTTCTAACTAAACTGGGATTCACATCTGTGGATGCATTTGTATCTGGTATGCACGCATCATTATGCATGTTTTGATGTGTCCTGCTTAAACAAATTTAGCAAATGCATTCCTTATAATCGTTCCAATCACCAGGAGTTTATCACCACACTTAATAGTAAGTGACAGACTCACCGAAGCGAGCGCTTTCCCGATCTCGGCGCCAGAGCTGCCCGTGTTTCCAGCTCTGCTGACTGTGAACAGAGAATGAAGCGGTGTTTACAGGAGAACTGAAACGAGAGCAGGTCGTTTCTCTATGGTTTGTGGTCACGTCAGGGTGGAGAGTGTTACCCATGATGCTGTCGGAGCCGCTGAGGGGCGGCGTGTGGTTGGGAACGCCGTATCCAGCCGAGGCCGGGTGGAAGCTGGTGGGTAAGTTGACCTCGCTCCCGTGCAGAGGGTAGTTCTGCGGCGACAGGGGCAAAGGCTGACGCTTCTGCAAGACACACACACACACACATAATTATTCACGAGCATGAGGCAGACATGGTATGGTCTCTATCATGCAGCTCTGGGGCGGCCCAAAAGCAATTGAGACGCTGAAAAAGAGCAGGTTCAACATCAGGAATGTTCGATTGCTTTTCCACATGAAGGTCTGCGGTAATCGAATGCATTTCTTCTGTGGTCTCTGGCTCATCAGAAAGGGAAAAAACATCTGGATGAGGTCATCAGGAGCTATTTTTTAACCAAATGAATCTGAGCTCATGATGATCAGACACAACTAAGATTTTAATAATGAAACGTCTGATCTCCAACCGTCTGTGTGTGCATATATATATATATATATATATATATATATATATATAATTTGATATTAGGGAATACTGTAAATTTATACATTTTTACAAATATATACAGGTATATATAAACCCACACACACACACTGAGAATTTATTTTCAAACATAATTTATATTAAATCGAAAAATAAATATTTATATATTTTTTAATAAATAACTTTGACAACAGTGACCTGAGAAAAGTTAAATATGACAAACTGAAAAATTTAGCCATTTTTCTATATATATATAGAATAATTATATATGTATAATTTATATTTAAAAACAAAAATGTAAATAAAAATATATTATTAAAGTATATTCATTTTTATAACTAAATAGCTAAAACTCAGAAGAGTTGCCATAAATGACAATTTAGCCATTTAATATATATCATTTTTATATTTAAATACAACTTACGAATATACAAAAATGTAAACATTTAAATACAGATTGTTAGTATATTTAAACATTTTTTACCCAAAATTAATCATTTTGAGACCAATCAATACTGAGAGACCTATGAGACACCATAAATGGGACAATATTATAAATTTAGCCATTTAAATATATTTTGATGTATTTATAATTTGTATTTAAAAATAAATATATGTCAATATATGTGACCCTGCAGCACAGAAGAAGTCATAAAGTAACAAAGGTATATTTGTATCAAACAACAATACATTGTATGAGTCACAATTATACATTTCTCTTTTAAGCCCAAAATCATTTGGATATTAAGTAAAGATCATGCTTCATGAAGATATTTTGTATATTTCCTAACATAAATATATCAAAAATTAATTTTTGGTTAGTAATATGCATTGCTAAGAATTCATTTGAACAACTTTAAAGATGATTTTCTCAACATTTAGATGTTTTTTGCACCCTCAGATTTTCATATAGTTGTATCTCTGCCAAATATTGTCCTCCTAACAAACCAGACATCAATGGAGAGATGATTTATTCAGCTTCAGATGTTGTATAAACCTCATTGACCCTTATGTGACCTTAGGTTTTGTGCTCAAGGGTCACATATTAGAAATGGTTCCGTTTGAATCCATAATAAGATTATTGATTGATTTTTCGTTTGAGAAACCAAATCCACTTCAGCTGCAGAAGGACTGTGGGCGCTGGGCTCACCTGTGTGTTTATGGAGGGGAACGGAGCCGGCTGAGCGATGTGAGGAGAGTTACTCATGACCGGAGGATAACCAGACTGTCCCCAGTGATCCGGAAGCCCATCTGAGAAACAAAACACCACCAAACACTCATCAAAACATGCGATCCAAAGAAACCAGCCTGAAGATTAACTGTAGAATTATTGCAAAAGCATCTGAAATGCCTATATCTACACTTTTGCCTTGGGGTTTTTCATTTTCTTGGTTTGATTGATTGATTGGATATAGGGTTAAAAGTTTATTTAAAAATATTCCATTAAAACTAAAAAAAAGGATAAATTATATTTATAATCCATTTTTCGTTAATTTAAATGGAATTAAAAAAAGTTTAATACAAAATATGTGCGACAATGCCGTTTAAAAAAGGCAGAAAAATGCTTTTAAATGCAAAATGTCACATTCATTATTTTAGGTGATGCAAAGCAAACAGGGATGTAATTTCACTCAACTCCATTCACAATTTTTTTTTTACAAAATTAGACTTAAGACAATTATAAATTAAACGTGTCCTTTTATCATTGCATGGATAAAATGCTGCATGTTTCTTTGTGAAATATAACACTATTAATAATAATAATATACTAATATAGCACTTGCATGTTATTGCTCTTTTGTTGGTTTTGATTGCTTCTATTGTCCTAATTTGTAATCACTTTGGATAAACAAAATTTAAATATAAACGTAAATAACAATTAAATTACATTAAATACAATTTTAAAACAAGCCCTAGATCAAAAAAAAAAGTTACTCAAATAAAAGAAATCTCTTCATATAAACAAATGAAGGCTTTGTCGGTGCTCTTTCCATTTACAATTAGAGACAACCATTGCATTTTAATCATGCATGAGCAACAGGAGCAGTTTTTAATCTAAATTAGATTGTAGAATTACCCAATTTAAAGCAAAAACAGAATGGTTTGACTTCAGTTTTGTGATACTATATATAAAAATATCTTTATGAAACAGAAACCGCAGACGAGCTGAACGAGACGCAGATCCACTCTCAGCCAGCAGGCGGAGCTTAAAGCGTTTCCTTGGTTACTGATGTAAACAAAGCACTTATGAACACCGCAGTAGGCGGAGCTTAAAGCGTTTCCTTGGTTACTAATGTAAACAAAGCACTTATGAACACCGCAGTAGGCGGAGCTTAAAGCGTTTCCTTGGTTACTAATGTAAACAAAGCACTTATGAACACCGCAGTAGGCGGAGCTTTAAGTGTTTCCTTGGTTACTGATGTAAACAAAGCACTGCTGCACTTATGAACTTAAATATGCTTTATACAGAGATAAAATGAAAAGAAAAAATATAATCTAAACTTTTCTAAAGACAGTTAATTCCCCTCGGACACGCATTCATGTAAACTCCAGCACCTAATTGAATGGTCACATTTTAATTGATTTTCAACTGGCTCGTGGTTAATCATTACATCCCTAAATACAAAGTTACCAATATTACTAATAGAACCAACAAATCCATGCAGCCATGAGCATGTCCTGCGCACGTACCTGGCCAGAAAGAGCCTGGATAAAGGTTTGCAGCTTTGGATCCGGGGTATCCGGAGCCGTCAGGGTTATAGTCCTCACCGGTGGAACCGGGATAAACCTGCCACACAGAACACACCACACCAAAGTCATGTGATCGTCCAGAAGACGCGGTTCTGCTTTAGCCGCAGTATGTGTGCATGTGCAATAAATTAGGAAACATTCATCAGAAAACGAACCCTGACTCAAGGGAAAGTCCAAAATAACACACCGACGACCACAACATACAGCAGACAAGAGGAACCGCAAGCAGTGCCCAAAATAACTGACATTTCAATGACGACTTACCACAAATTTGGCCTTTTACATATTTTAATACTTACTAATACTAATATATATTTACTATAGAATAAAAAAAACGAATAACATGTATATATTTAAACATTTTGCAGTCAAGAAGCTGTACTACACAATTTTATTTATATTCATAGCTACCATTTTATTAAAATACTTATTTCTATATAGCTTTATTTGTGTTGTTTAGTCACCATTTCTTTTGTCATATATACAAAATACATTTTTTTTATAAAATGGTAAAAAATTACCTTTTTTTGAACATGACACACAATGTAAAATTAATAATGTAATAATCTTTATTTAATATATATTTTAATAAAATACCAACTTAAGTTACAATTATATATGCATTTTATTTATACATTTATATAAACATATTTATGCAACAATTTTGTAAATAAAAATGGTAAATTGTAAAAAGCAAAATCATATTTTATGTTAATTTTTTTTTTTTAATTTTACTTTTCTTAAAATAATTTTATTTATATTAAAATATAAAAATATGTATTTTATTTGGATATTAGACTTACATGTATAAATTTTTATTTTTATTTTTTTTGTGTAAAGAATTGTTGTCACAATAAAAAAAGTCAAATGACATTTTGTTGCATTCTCCATTAACTTTTTTTTCATATATAATGTATTTGATGTGAAGCACATCTGATCAAACAGGGTTTCCTTAAAATGAAGTGATCCACCATTGATTGAAGTCTTTAGTTTTCACACACAAAGGCATGACGCGAAAAACACTGTATACTTTGTTATTCGCTAAAACAAAAGAATCAACAACGCACGCCTGTGTTAAAATAATGAACATGCGACTGATTTACAAGCCAATTAAACAACGAAGGGGTCGAAAACAAGCCACGCTCCAGCGATCTGATGTCAATGATGGAGAAATCCAAAGAACAGAACCACGTGAAATGTGCATAAATAAACGATACCAAATAGAAGACGAGAGAACGAAGGAGATGCATGAACACAAGGAAGAAATAAAGAAAGAACAGAGAGAGAGAGAGAGATGCATTCCCAATTACAGAGCCATCTGGCCGTTCCTGGAGAGCAGCCAAGACCACAGACAGCTGGAGACACGGAGAGAACGAGCAGGAAAAATGAGAGGAAAGAGAAATAGAGGAAGACAGGGAGAGTAAAAATAGAGGCACTATTAGAGAGCCATAAGAACAGAGAGTTTAAACACTATACGAGACCTTCACATCAAAGTCAATTCACTAAATGCATAGGATGCAGATTAAATGCAAGTGTTTTCGTCAATGTTTCCAATAACTTCTGTGAAAAAAATGTAAATTATGGGTGAAATAATGTTTCATCATCATTTAGCGTAACATATTTGTGCAAAAATGAAACAACTTACTTGTGTGACCATCCTAAAATGTATTATATTTAAAGGCAATGATTAAAACCTAGTAGCAAAAATTGCTAAAGATTTACGTTATATATTTATGATTTAACATCATATCAGCACTAATGGCTAATTCATGGCAAAATAAACTATTATGATTCCAATATAATTTAACAAAAACAGCCAACAGATTAAAATGCACCTGTACACCTACAATAACAATAATGAATATAGTAATCACAGTTAAATACAATGTTTATATTTTAATATGCATGATTTTTGTTGTTGTAAATAATTCGGGGAGAAACTTTTAAAAACGTCCATTAATGTATAGATTTTTTGAATTATGAATTATTGTTAAAATTGTAAATCATGGTAAAAATGTATGACAGTCATTATTTTGGGCTCAGAAAAATATAATACAATTTTAATGTTTGGGGAAAAAAACTAAACTTAAAGCAGTTTTAAACTTTTATTGTTTGATGCTTGAAAACCCCTTTTCTTTATGCGTGTGTGTGTGTGTATTATATAAGTATAATTTGGGTATTTGAGATGATCAGATGTGTCCAATTGACCGATTAAAGCGATCGTTTCCTCAAAAAGAAAGCTCTCTCATCATTTATTCACCGTCATCACGTCGTTCCAAACCAAAAAGACTTTCTTTCTTCCATGGAACATAAACAGAGACATTCTGCATAATTTCCCAGTTACTGTTGGCTCAAAATATCCCAAATATTAGTCTGTGAAAACCTAAACGTCTTGATTTCTGCACACCGGGATGATTTTACTGTAATGAATGAGCGGATCAGAGGCTTCACTTCCACAGAAAGAAAACATAAAGAGTGGAACCACATGAGAGACTAGGGTTATTATTATTATTATTTTTTAAGATAAACTTTTTTGGTTCCTTAAAATAAAATAGACATTAACTTAAATTAAATATAATATATTAATATAAAAATATATTAGCTTGATGCACTAAAATACCTAAAACTTAAATAAATAAATAATATATACACTACTTAAAACAAACAAAATTGCTAAATAAAATACAAACATTATAAACTATTTAAAATATTTTCTCTAAAATATTTACTAAAATTGTACAAGACAATTTTGCTTTAAAATATCTACATTTCAGTCTAAATGTACTGTTTTCAAATATTTGGGGAATAAATTAAGTAAATATTGTGTCAAACATTCATAATATATCTATTGCGTGCACATCTCATAATTACTGTATTTTACAGAAAATAACTTGGTAAAAATAAAATAACTACAAATTAGTAGCACAATTTTAAAATGTAAAATATCAGCCAATAAAAAAAAATGACATTATAAACATTAACATGTATTTTAGTTTCTACTAATGCTTTTCGAATACTTTAAACCCACCAAGACTTATTTTTAGAAACACACAGCAATATATTTATGACAATATTTACTGAACTCACTCACAAATTATTAGAAAACATGAAATTCAGATATTTAAAGCTAAATCACCATGTGCTCACCCTTGTTTTATGTTTATTAATTACTTGAAATCATTCAGTGGGAATGTGGCCCAATGAAAACTCAATTTTGCTCTGCATTGAAAGGAGGAGGAATGAATGGGTTGGATTTCAGCAGCCCTGCCTCAAACAGGAAAAGACACAGGAAGTAGATCATGCACCGTTGCCCACAGCAACCCTCCGAAGCCTCGTGGGTATCAGTGGAGGAGTGCTTTGTCCATGTTTTGAGCATGAATGCACGGCTGCATACACAGCAAACGCAAAGAGAATAAATGCACACTACAGACATGCATGTAGTATGTGACATGAGCCCTACAGGAAGAGCACAGACACTAATGAGGGCACATCCACACTCACCGAAGACACCGACGACGGCAGGCCAGAAGGAACCTTCCGGATCTTCTTGGGCAGTGGATCTGAAACGAAAGCATTATTAGCGATTATTAGCGATCAAATCATTTGAAATGCTAAAGAGATAATTACAATAAATCATTCAATTAAAAGCTCAATGGTATACTATTTGAAAATAATGATTTAGATATTAGTATTGAATATTAAGATTAAATATTAGTATAGTATTGTAATTTTTATTTAGAATTTTTCTACTTTATAGTATACATTTTAACATTTAAGATACTTAATTAGCAATTATAAATAAAATATTATAAACTTATTTTACTTCTGCGACATTTTTCATTTTAAGTATTAAAACAAATTTACAACTACAAAAACTTCTAAATTAAAGTGAAAACAGACAACACAAATTATTTAAATATTAAAATCATTTAAATAAAATGTGCATATATACTTAAACTTATTTAAGCAATATTTAAATTTTAAAATTCAAAAATTTAATTTCATTTAAAGTACCAATTAAAAAAAAAAAAAAACTAATAAACAAACAAAACTAAAAACACAAAAGCAAAGAAAAATCATAAACACAACAGAATTACAAAAATAAATGGAAAACAGAAAAACATTCTAATCTTAAAAAAAAAAAAAAAAAAAAATCCATACTGAATTGGTAAAAAAAAAAAGATTAATTTCACAATCAAAAAAAGTCTTCTGCATTTAAAAAAATATTTTTTTCATTCCTATGCAGATGCATTTAACAACCAAATTATTTCACCCACTCCTGAATGATTTATTAATTACACAAAAGTGATCAGGTGAATAAATCTCACCTAAACTGGAGTCTGCGCCCCTCCGGCGATGAAGACTGTAGAACTGAGAAGAGACTTTCATTCCCGGAGGAGAGAGACCGTCGCTGATATCAGCGGGCAAGAGCTGCGGCTAAACACAGAAACTGAGTTCAGCAGACAGACTAACACCCAAAACTGCTGAAAGACTTCATAAAAGAGTTCATTACCTGAGTAACGGGGTACCCTCGTTCAGATTTCCCTGCAGAAGAAACACCAGAAACTCTTAGTGACATCACACAGTTTCATTTCTGTGCTGCGGAGTAATCTGGAAACGCACTGAACGCCAACATGAACTTTCACATTAAACCTCCGTAATGTGCCTCATATCTGAGCAAAAGATGATTTTGATGTGAATAGGTAGGAATAGATTTTATGCATCTGCAAATGATTGAAAGTTAGTCAAGTTTGCATTTTAATACAGTAATAAAGCTATAAAACTAAAGTCACATCACAACAAATGAATGCATTCAGATTAATCCAGTCCAGCCACAGCAGTTAATTCTATATTTTAATTCAATTTGAATTTTTTAAATATATATATATATATATATATATATATATATATATACACTAATATACATACATCAGTTAATAAATAAATGACACACACACACACACACACACACATCAGGGTTATTACAATTAAATTAAAAAATATATAAAAAACTAAAATAAAAATATTTATTTCAGCACCATTCTCATAACCCGTTTAGTTTAACCGGAGTACTAAAATAATTAAAACTAAAATTATATATAAATGATATATAAATGATAACAGACTTGATGGACGTGAAAAAATAATACAAAAATATATATATTTTTTTAAAAAGACATTGTAAAAGTGCCAAAACGTCACCTAAAATAAAAAAATATTAATAAATTAAATAAAATATTAACAAAACGGTTACTATTTCAATTATATATATATATGTATGAAGTTAATTTGCAAAAACGGATAACTCTTAGTCTTAACTTTTAAAAAAAGCTATCACAATAAAAATGTAATAAAACAATAAAAACATGATTTTTTTTATTTATAAGTTATCAGTTGTTGCAGTTCTCTTCCATATATATATATATATATATACACACACACACACTATTTATTATATCAGTGTTATTTTAGTATCATTGAGATACTTTTAGAATTTTAACATATACTAAAAAAGGATGTAGATACATATAGCTATATATTTCTATAGCAGTATAAGTGAGGTACTAGTAAATAAAATCTGAATGAGTGATTTATTAATTGACTGATAATGTCGGGCTGAAGTGTTGCTGGACTCCATCTGTCTGCGTGTGACCTCGAGGTGCAGCATTCATGGCTTTAAGACTCGGCACAAACAACAAATCTCCCCATTATAGATGCCTAAGTGCTAATTAGTTCAAACGCAACCCCCACCCCAGCGTGTGGATTAACCCCCCTCCGAATCCCAGCGTGACCTAAACCTGCTCAGGACAGCAGGCGATGCACGGGTTCGTGTGCTCGTGTCAGACGCTGGTGACCTGCAGCGGAAATGAGGTCAACACAAAGAAACCACAGCTCATCTATGAACATATGATCTGGGATTATAACACACACCTCCTAACAGCCCAAATGAAAGAAGCTGGTGTCAAAAGTGACGTGAAATGTTGTGTGTATTGAACTCACCGTCAATCTCTAAGTTGTACATGCTGTCGTGTTCAGGGTAGTGACTCTGAGGACCGTCTCCATACAGCTGACACACACACACACACACACACACACACACACACACACACACACACACACACACACAAGGATTCATTACGAAAGTCACTGAGAAGTCATCACATCATGAAATATCAAGATTAAAGAAAGTTAACATTCTGAACTTCCCCTTCAGTGCACTCGCGACATTTACTGGAAGGAAAATTATTTCAATTCAATGCATAATATCATTTTAAGTTTCTTTAAATAATAAAAAATTAACATGAAAAATTACATTAAAAATTACAAAATTAAATAAAAATTTTAAAAGGTAAATAAAACATTTAAATTAAAAATAAAAAAATTAAATTAAACATTTAAATTAAACATTTAAATTAAAAAGAAATAAAAATTTAAAATTTAAAAAAGTAAATTAAAAATTGTAATTAAATTAGAAATTGAAATTAAAAGAAATAAAAATTGAAAATTGAAAAATGTAAATTAAAGATAAAAATTGTAATTAAAAATTAAATTAAAATTAAAATAAATTAAAATTGAAAAATGTAAATTAAAAATAAAAATTGTAATTAAAAAATAGAAATTAAAATAATTTTCTTTAAATAAATCACTCATATAAAGTTCTGGTCATATGGCTCCCTCATAATCCTGTTAAATAACCGTGATTACAATATTGATCAAAATAACCAGGATTATGATTTTTGCCATAATCGATCAGCCCTAATATAAACACATTATTTTTTTTTCTCCTGCAACAATCACATCAATCAAAAAGACTCATGCAACAGGGGAGAAAAAAACTGTTGATTATAATATATATTCTATATAAGTGGAGAGAAATGGTCATGAAAACTGAAATTACATCCTCCTTGTTTATGAGCAAAACATTCACACACGTGAAACGTCTCTAACGTTCATGAGCTCTGACAGGTGAGAGATCAGCGCTAGACACGCAGGTAAACATGAGCATCGCTAGCTACAGCGGCTAATCTGACCGACTGACCTACAATCACACGTCTGCTGACCGTCTCATCTACAGCTTTACACTAACAGAGTCTCTGTGTGTGTGTGTGTGTGTGTGTGTGTGTGTGTGTGTTCGTACCCGTGCGGTGAACGCAGGACCGTTCGCTTCTCCTGAAGCCCAAGAACCAGAGGCACTTCTTTCATCTAAACCTGAAAAACAAGCAAACATTATAGGAAATTATGAATTTGCCATTATAATGTATACTGTTTTATGTACACTAATGTTCAAAAACATGATTTTTTTAATCTGCATTTGTTTGTTCAGAAACCGTAAAATTCTAAAATATTATTAAAATTTAAAAAACAACTTTCTATGTGATTGTATTGTAAGCTGTAATTTATTTCTGTGATGCACAGCTGTATTTCCAGCATCATTCCTCCAGTCTCCAGATCTTCAGAAATCAGAAACATTTCTGATTAAAATCAATGTTGAAAACCATTCACGTGTTTTGCAGAAAATGTGATGCATTTTATTTTTCAGGATTCACAGATGAATAGAAAGTTCAAAAGAACAACATTTATTTGAAATAGAAATCGTGCGACACAAATGCACTTCTAATAAATTTAATGCATCTTTGATGAATAAATTGAATAGTTTCCTTAATCTTAAAATGCATCTACTTGATTTCCAACTAAGTATAGCATATACAACAAAAAGACAAATAACCATTTTATATTTAAAAACATGGGACAGAACGAAGCATGCACGAGTAGTGAACGAATACGTCGAAACGAAGCCCTGTAAACTTAAAGTCGACGAGTTGAGCTTCTTAAGCCTCTTACACACCAGGTTCTTATCAGTCAAGCAAACCACAAACACAAAAGCTGGAAAGATGCAGAACGGAAGAATTTTAAAGATCAACGGTGCAGAAATTTCCCCAAAACCGTCTCCCCTTTGATTCTCTGGAGAGAAGCAGCTTAATTGTGCGCTGATTTGCATAATTGCACATATTAATGAGGTCTCTGCTAATGCATATTCATAAGTTTTGTTTTGTTGTCTAATTAGACGGGGGGGAAGTGTGGAGTGATCACGCCAGCGCTGGAGACGGAGAAACAGAAGTACAGCGGACGAGTGAATTACGACTCGAGAGCCGTCGGTGTGAGAAACGGCTCGCAGGCTTGTGTCAGCAAATTAACCCAAACTACACACTCCACCGACGGAGCACAACCAGCAAAACAGGAAGAATTACTCAAGCTCTGCCGAGACGAGCTGCTCACTGCAAACAATGAGACGGAAATACATTAGGAACGCCGTTTTTAACAATGACTGGACTTCCTGTGGACGGCTCGGACTCCTACTGAGACGCCATCCACAAATACACATTCATATAATGAAATAGTTAAAAAAATATTTATGAAGGGTACAAAACACAGCAAATTATGGTTTAATCATAAACTTGTATGACGTGTGAATTAGTGTGACGTATAAACAATCAAAATGCAGAAATAAGGATTTAAACATCAATATTAGCTTATAATATAATAGTAACAAATGCTACAAAATTAATTAAATTGTATATTCAATATATTTGTATTATATATGTACATATTTATAAAAATATATATTGTATGAGTGTGCATTTATAGACATAATACACACATTATGTAAACAAATACTTTTATTTTGGATGCGATTAATCTTGATTAATAATTTGACAGCACTGATATTAATCAATATGCTTCAAAAAATAAATGCATACAAATAAAATGCATTATTAAATTATCAATGTTAGCTTATAATTAATAGTAACTGAAATGCAATAAAATGTAAAAAAAATCTATAGTTAAGAAAAAATATTATATATTTTATAGCACTAATATTAACCACTAAAATGCAAAAAATAGGCATTTCAACATCAATATTGCCTAATATTGATCCAAAAAATTTTAAATTATTTATCTATATATATATATTATATAACACAATACTAATTGATATACTGAAGAAAAAAAAAGATTAAATTATATTTTATTAAATTATATTAAGTGAATGCTCGATAATGGATAATTAAAATATAAAACAGGCAGTTAAATATCAATATTAGCTTATATATGCAATAATATCTGATATGCAATAAAAATAAAGATCAAGTGCATAAAATTATCAGATTAACTAAAAGCAATCAAGTATTCAAAATGTAAAACAGGCAAATAAACATCAATATTATAATATATATATATCATATAACACTATTCTAAAATAATAAATAACATAATAAAACTTTAAAGTAGTATACTATTGAACATCCCTAGATAAGATGCTGCCTATGTAGGGAATGAAAGGCAAGGCAGCTCACTAGTTGTGGTCAATGTTAAGCAAGAGATCTTGTTGATAACACTTAATAACATGAACAGATGAATAATTCACAAAGACACTTATAATATATATTTATAGCAGCCGGTCTGGTCAATTGTGATCCGGATCATGAGAGTCGAGGTGAAGGAAGTGAGATTGATATTTACAGCGATCCGTGGCGGGTGGGAGAGAAAGACAGAGATGAAAGACAGCTAATACTGTGAAATACAGCACGAGAAACAACAGGAGGGTGATGACATTTCAGCACAGTATGAAAAATACCCTCAAAAATAGAGGTGATCCATATTCATAAGCGCACTGAATATTCACTTCAATTAACAGAACTGATTAGTGGGTGGAAAAGTGAGGAATTCATTCAGAAAAAAGGCTCTTTTGCTCTCCAGGAAGCCAGAAAACTCTTTAGATTGCGAGCGAATGGCTGGAGTTATGAGACATTCCCCTCCGCAGCTGAATAAACAAAACTTTGCTCCGTGGCCTTTGGGCGTCTAATGACTCCAGCTGATCCACAGAGGACAGAGAGCTCTCCGAAACACAAGCACGCTTTATGTACACCGCAAACAGGTAGAGTTCGGAACGGGAGAAGAGATATCAAACCAATCAGAGCAAAGTTTAGGAATGATGCGGTGTTTCAGCTCTGCTCACTCAGTCTGTTAAAACACTCCTGGAGGAGGACAGGAGCACGGAGGAAAAGAGGTTCGGGACATGGTGTGAAACGGGGGACTTGGTTTAATCTGAGGGATCATTATTTTAACCAAATGGTCACCGTACCCAAGTGAACTCAAAATGTTTAAATCAATTAAAAAAATCATAAAAAAAAAAAAAAAGAAAATGTACAAATCAAGACATGTTTTTAAACTTAAAACGTGATGCAAAAAAATAAATCATTAAAAAAATTTAATTATTAAAAAAATTTTACATGTTTTTTACATGTTTTGAAACTTGACGCAAATGCAAAAATAAAATCTATTAATAAATCATATATATATGATTTATTAATAGATTTATATATATATATATATATATATATATATATATATATATATATATATCTAGTTTTTTTTTTTTTTTTTTTTGGGGGGGGGGGTGAACTCAATCTGTTTAAATTGAAAAAAAAAAAAAAAAAAAAATCAAGACAATTACTGGTAAACAATAAACAAGATAATATAAACTTAAATAATATTATAAGATAATATATAATTCAAATAATGGTAATTAACATTATAATTAAAACTGGTATTGAAAAAATAATACATTAATATTATGAATTGGTAAAATTATAGGTCTAAAAATTTGTCTCTAAAAAAAAGAAAAAAGAAAAAAAATGATGTCTAAAAATTAAAAACATATATTTTTAAAAAATACAACATTTTTCAAAATGCATTTAACTGGGCCCTAAGCAAGTGTAGACCGGCATTTTGAGTTGATTAAATCAGAAAATTTTTCAATTAAATAAAAAAAAATACTAAAAAAAGAACCCTCTTATTAAATATTAAAATATTGAAGGATTTAGTTAACCTGGATGTCTTGTGACCATTAGCCAATATCAGATAATCATGAACGATTGAAAATCGACAAGTAAACATTTCCAGTAAACACTTTTCAAGGAACCTCAAGTAATATTCGAGGTCAATGCGTTCAAGAACATTAAAGAAACCTTGGACTACATTGACTTAAACAGCAATATCAGCCGTAAGCGTTTTTAAAGCATGTTAAACGCCAGGCAAGAACGGTCAAACCTTTAATGAAAAACAAACATATATGGGTGGATTTTGTATCAAAGAAATCTAGACATTAATGACAGGATGTTGATTTATGAGCAGATGAATCATGGTTTTATTGTGTCATCCTGAGCTCTACCTGTCCGCTTCGACACAAGAGGCGTTAGAAGAGAGTGTGTGTCCCGAGGGGATCGTGAGCGAGTCGGTGAGCTCACAGTGACTCAGGACACACACACACACACACACACACACAGCAGAGCTATAATTACGAGCAGAGAAACGCCGAGCCGAACGAGTCACGACTACACGGGTCCCAGACACACAAACACATCAAAACATCACGCTCACACTGAAACAAACACCATTTATTACTACATCTCCCTCCGTGTGACTCACACACTCATCTCAGGTTAGTTTGATTTAGTCTGCATACTGAAAGGATGAGGATTTACAGGATTTAAAGGATATAAGATCAAGAAACACAGTGAATGTTGTTATAAGCTGTTAAAAACGTCCTCCTGATTCTTACAGCACTGCATTGCACTGAAAAATATCTTTACAGTATTGAGTTAAATACATTTTCAATCAGTTTTGTAATAAATGGCTGTGTGGCCTACATGACAAGTCGAAAAATGTTGAGCAATTAGGTTAAAAATGTACTTTACGGACAACTGAATCGCCATTTTTTTGTTTACTTCTATTATATAATGTTTGGGAAATGGCACAGCTTTTGAAATATCTAAAATTACACTCTTAACATCATCAGTCGGTCAAGAATTATAAACATATGGGATGATGATGATGGGAGAGCACCAGCCAATGAGAGAGTGTCGTTTGCACATAAGCTCCGCCCACAATCAGAGAACCTGGCAGTTCTTAAAAGCGCAGTGAAAATATATCTGTGCTTAACTTATACTTAGACTCCAGCTCACACACTGAATTTATTAGACATTAGCTAACATTAGACATCATTTAGTCGCATTGTACAGGGTTGCTTTAATATTTAGTCTATTATTTTTAACTATATTTTAAGTCAAATTGTAATAGAATGATATTAAATCGCAATATTTATCAGAAATATTTTGAAGCTAAATGCAAGGCAACAACAAAATAAAACATGATTTATTGTTAGTTAAGCACATCTCAGGACATTTTAATGTAGTATGCATATCAAAAGTCTAATATACTCAATATTATTTAGGGTTAGAGTTTTTACGGTGTGTGCAATGAGTGCAAGCTGTTAGCAATTCCCTAGATTTCTCTTAGTGTTCATTTTCTTCAGTATTGTGTGTCGTGCACTGAACATTATCAATCAGCTGTTTGGCCTCGATGATGAGTCAAAGGAAAACATTTAAAGTCCTTTCAGAGCAAATACATGAAGTGAAACGCTGAATGTTGTCACTGTAGCAGGAAGATGATTCTTCTTTCCTACTCATGAAAACTCTTTGCATTTCTCTGTATTTTTAACTCCAGTTCTGCCGTTATAAATATCTGACTTATTCTCAGTTTCAGGTGCTCAGTAAATGAAACTGTGGCCGGTGACAGACGCACACGGCCTCCTCAAACTTCAGAGCAAATCTCAATGCATCTTTGTGTCATAAAACACAATATCCTCCCACTCGAATCAACACAGAAGGTCAAACAATCGACTGATAAATTACAAAGCGCAAACACTGGGCAGGACTTTTCTCTCGCTATTCAGAGCTAAAAGAAAGCATGTGGTTTAGTCTTTGATGAGCAGATACGTCTCTGCTGGATTCAGTCATAACTCTCATATTCTCTCAATCAGAAACCATACGCTTCCCCACACGCCATCTATCCAGTTATGAACCACTTTTGAGCTTTTTGTGGAGGATTGTGCCGTTTGGACAAAGATACGAACCGTCTCCGGATCGGATTTCAAACACTGCATTAAATAGTTTCCGCAGAATTCAGAACGAATAAAAGACGACAGACGGTTCATGTCATTCTAAACCTGTATGGCTTACTTTTATCAGAAAAACACAGAAGTTGTTATTCTGAAAAACAACATTGGACACCATTGACTCTCACTCACAAGAATAGGGCATTGAACATCAAATCCGTTTTATTACTTCCCAAATTCAGGTTTTTCCCCATTTTTAATATCATTCTAGCAACTGTTTTAATTTAATGATTTAATTCAATTTAATTAATCAATAACCATGTCTAATTAATTGAAATCATCAAATGCATACGGTTTAAGAACCATTACAAGATTCAAAAGAATTAAATTTTTAGGGCCCTATGAAATTTAGTTTTATTTTTTTTTTCTGGATTCTGAAAATTTTAATAATCAAAAAGCGTGTTTAAATCGCTTCGTAAAATTTTTATAATTTTTTTTTTTTTTTTTACATATTGCCCTAGGAAATGTTTTATTTTTCAAAAACAAATTGAAAAACTGTTGTCTGTTTTTATTTTTATGGATTTATGATTTAATACAAATTAATTATTTTTTTTACGTTGTAAACTAATGTGGCATGACAATTTAAAACTTTCTTTTATTTTTTGGTGACAGTTGTGCTGAAGAATAAAAGTTTGCTGTTAAAAATGGAAACAATGGTGCAATAAATAGATACATTTAATTTTATATTATTATTTCTACTTGGTGTATATTCAACTGCACAACTCACAGTAATGTGTCACAAACTCTTCAGGTTAAACTGGACTTTTATTTTGGCAGGTTGTCATGAAGACTGAGACTTCACATTAAAAGACTTTGTGCAGTTTAATATTTACAGACATAAAGTGATTAAGCTCTACTTTTAAATTATTCATTAAAAATTCAATGTTACACAGTTCACCACTAACAGGAAAATATTATATCACGGTCTAATGCTTTGGTTTTAGATGAACACAAAACTATCATTAAATACACACACTTTCCGTGAAGCACGGTTCTGTGATCAGTAGTAGATCTGGTGGCACACCTTATGAATTAAAGCTTGTTTGGGTTAAACTGTAAATGGTGAAAAGCCACCCGAACATATTCAAACAAAAACCTCTGATTTCAAATCAAACAGAATGCAATTTCTGAATAACAGAAAGAGACTTCATTTGGGTGAGACGGTGACGTTAGCGGGGGGCTGTTTTGTGTGTTGTTTTAATGTTTGTTGACATTGTTCGCAGGGGTGAGAGGACGACTATCATTTCCCATCATCCCCTCCTCCGCCGTGATGGAGGAACGACAGCTGAGAGAGAGAATGACGAGGATCAAACAGGCCTCGCAAACACTCGGACCCTAACCACATCCACACGCATTTCATCCAAAAGAGTGAAAGTCATCTTCAGATTATATCACCCTCTCTGTATCCTGAATCAGTCGTTTCTATAATCAGTGTAATTTAGATTGCCTACCATACTGACTGCTGGGAACAGTAGGGCCTCGGTTTCTCCCGTTTGACACCGGATGAGGAAACATCTACCGAAGAAAGAGAGAGAAAAATAAGCAGAGAAAATGCATGCCATTGCTTCAAAAAAAAAAAAAAAGTACTAAAAAAACAACAAAATGCGTATTACAGATCTTATGCATCAGTAACAGTTGAAACATAACATTTGTACTTAAATGTAATTCTTCATTATTTATCTATTTAGGTTTTATATGATTTTTTTCCAAGTTTAAATTAAGTGTAAATTAAATTTGTGTTTATTTAAAGAATTAAAAAATTATAATTTTAAAATTGTATTGTTGTAAATTTAATTATAAGTAAACGAATAAATAAACATTAACAAATTAAGGAAAGTTTATGTTAGGGGTGTTATGGTTATTCAAAAACAAAACATGAAATGAAAATATATAATAATTCTTTTTTTTTTTTTTAAAGCAAAGCAACATCTCATTTTAATTTAGTAAAGCTGGAAAAATTATAAATGACCATAGGGACAAAAAAAAAAAAAACTTTCATAATTACCCAAACTTTAACTACAATTAAAATTGAAAATATAAAATCTATTTTCAAAACTATAATAGTATCTTAGTAACGTGTGTATACATATTTACACACAAATACATATATATATATATATGTATTCATATACATTTTCTATTCTATTTGTATTCATTTTGAGTCTATAATTATAAATTATTAAAGTTAAAGGCCATAAGGTACAATATAATAAACACCAGCCTTTACTTCTGACTCCCTCACAGCACGGTTTACTGCAGGTCACACTGCTTCACATTTGATGTCAACTATCCACAAACTAAAGAGAAGAGTTTCTTTGACTTACAACACTGAAGTCCAGCAGGTCGTTCAGCTCCATGTCGGTCCCCGCTGTCGCCATCCTGGTCCTGATCTACTTCTCTCTCTCTTTCAGCTCAAACAGGTTTATGATCCTGTAGGGAAGGAGATGCATAACAGACAATCATGCTTTCAGATCATTTACGGACTCTGGGTCTAGTAATCAAATCTGACGTGAACGCATATGATCTAAAATAATCCGACTGCCGCTTCTATCCGAACAATGACTCTACATTACAGACCTGCTGTAAGAGAGTTTTCCCAGAATGCACCACATCTGAACTCAGTTAACCACCAAAAGAGACCACCAGCGAGTCTCCGGTCCATAGCGTCAAATATCAAGTTTACGTCTATACATGAATTTTTTTTTAAATTATAGCTAACAGGAATGCAAGCTCTTATAAATAACATTGTTTTAATTTCTATGCAATACATGCTTTTCAATCTGAAATATTGAAAGGGGAAAAAATGGCAGCTTTCAGAAGACAAATGTCATCAAACAGAGCACTGCGATTTTACACTTTTCTTTAATTCGTGAAGCAACTCATTAAACATCCGAGACAAGAAAAGCGAGAAGCCTTATCCAAAAACTGCTCCAATAACAGCTTCACTGGAGTCATAATCAGCACCTCCATTGATGAACATCAACAGGTAGATGACTATGAAATATTAAAAGCCACAATACTGGCTTTACTTTCACTTTTGGGATGCAGTTTACACTGACAAAAGAATATCCAAAAGTGCTTGGGGCATGTAGCATGGAAATATCATGATGTTGAGCATTAATTATGATTATACTGCAGTGTTTTTAAACACAGCTTCACTGAGGCTCCATTTCTTTGTTCAGAAATATAGTAAAATTGTGAAATATTACAATTTCAAATAATTGTTGTAATATACGTTCAAATTTTCGTAATTACTGTCATAAATGTTATTTTTCAGGATTCGTAGTTGTATAGAAAGTTCAAAAGAACAGCATTTATAAGATGATGACTATTTTGTTACATTATAAATGACTTTACAGTCACTTTTGATCAATTTGAATGCATCCTTGAATAAAAAAAAATATCAATTCCTTTAAAAAAATACCTGATTTTAAGTAATGCTTGAACAGTAGCATCTGCAATGCAAACACCATGGTTTTAAGGACAGACGCCATTGGGCATAAAATCCCAAAGTGCTACACCATTTTTTTAAATGCAGTGTAATTACCATGTTATACATTTCAACACAGTGGATAAAGTAATGTTTTTGAGCATGCATTTTAGACTTGACATTTGTTACATAGCACCAGTGTATGACCATCCTTTGGAGTCATTTTGTACATTTCTATTGATTTGTTTACTTGTAGCATGACAATGCATGCAATATCTTTAAGAACACAATGTAAACACAACATGATGAACACTCAGCACACACACACACACACACAAACACACAAGCTCCATGTGCTATCATAGTACTCCTTGGCATTAAGCTTCAAAAACACGTGCAAGTGCAGCATTATAGATCCAACATTCAAAAGAGGAAAATAGCCCACAGGACTCAACACAAGCATGATCAGCAACAGGCCGAGACACATGAAGACTTTAGGCCACGTTCACCCTAGATAGTGAACAAGACCCCCCCACCCCCAACATCTCCAACACAAAGAAACACACGGCCCTCGACACTAAGTTTGAAAACTACACCAGAACAACAACAAGAAACACTCCAGATGGCAGAATAGAAGTCATACAAGTGCCCAAACACCTCCACTAGTTTTCCAGAGAGGACAAGAGGGGCGAGACATTCCCAAAAGTGGAAAAGGGAAAAGTTACTTCCCAAGAAAAGTCAAATAAGCAGACCGTGGCATTAGAAGAACTGAAAATAGCAGGAAACTCCAAACACAACGGATGAAAAATGCTTCAAATGTACTTCGCAGATGACTTCATTTAACCCAAGTGCAAACTTTAATCTGTTATAACCATCAAAAAGTTTAAAAACACGAATTGCAGCAAATATACAAGCGAAAGAGGCAGCAGATGTTCTATAAAGTTATAAACACAGTCCCTCTGGGAAAAACGAGCTATACAGGGGTTTTAAACTTGACATTGTTGCCAATTATTGAACAAAGAAGCCGTTTCCTCTGGACTCGAACCCCGCTCACACACACACACACACACACACACACACACCGAAGCTCACAGACAAAACACTTCACACACATTTGCCGTGCAGCAAAAGTTCATTAATCACAACAGATGCGTTAAAGTAAAAAAAACGTGCACGTTTTCGCGTGTAAAATCGGATAAACGCCGTAAATACTCACCGTTCCTCGCGTCACGCGCGCGGCATCCAGCGGGAGAGAAACGCGCTTCAGCCCGAGAGGAAAAACAGAAAAGTTGGGGGACAAAATCCCCCCCCAACCCCTCCGCGTCTCAGGTCCCGCTAATTCACGGTGCGAAACGCGTCCAGTCTCCCGCGAAACACGAACAATCCGCGTCGAGAGTTGTTACAATGTAACCGCGCTCAAATGTAACTCTGTCTAGAGTTCTATTCTAATTCTTCCGAGCGCTACAAATGTAACATCTCATCTTCCGAGGAGACATTTTAGCACCGTCCACATTGTCAGCTCCGACAGTGTATCCCTCCGCGCTGAGGTTATAGCGGTGTCCGATTTCAGACGCCCAGAAAATTAGGACTGCGTTTATAACGCAATTACTTTGATATTTACAATACACTTAACACGAATAAACTGCGAAATGATACGGGAAGCAGTATTTCCAACTTTATCGTAATATGAGTAGGATTTTGCTGTAAATTTTACCGGACTAGATTAACGCGCGGAATGCGACGAAGCACAGTTAAAGACAGATGGACTGAAACAGAGCGAAATGGAGCGATAGACCCACCGAGCCGACCAATAGGGTTCAAGGAACGTTTGATTGACATATTCGTTGGCCAATGAAAACACTAACACTAAAGCCAAACCTCTTTTCCCTGCACACCCTACCCAGGTTTTAAAAGAATGGCAACAGGAAGCCATGGAAGACTGTATACTTTTGTTTTACGCAAATTGTTTACCGCTAATTGAGCGGTTGAATTGTGATTGTACAAATTCAGATTCGTTTAGAAATTTATTCGGATCAAATTAAAATGTTACACAATGATAACAATTAGGCACGTAAAATAATAATAATAATAATAATATATATATATATATACACATACACACATATATACGTATATATATATACACCTTACTTTATTGTGAAACTGGAAATTTTTGTTAAGATAAATGATACAGAAAACTAAAATTAAATGCACAATTTTAATACATATCTATTTATATGCCTTTTGATCCCACATTCCCTCATATGGTGAAAAATACTCTTACTTAAGATAATGCATGACATATTGATATGCTTTCAAATGCAATAAACCTGTTACTTTTTTCACCTTGTGTTTGTTAAAACAGCACGCTGGTGTAAAGGCAGTGTTAGCACTTCCTAAATCCATCTTAGATGGAGAGCTGACACCTTGGATAATCTGAAACTGAATGGGCCATAATCAGAACTGAAGCGAAGCAAATGGCTTGTGGCTGGAGGTGTGAACAGGACGTTTAGGGGCAGGAAAGAAGAGGAAGCGCCGACATTTGGTGTTGTGGTGGGAAAACAGAAGCTCCACCTCTTCGCTTCAACTGGTGTTTTTTTGAGGTCACTGTGGTGCAGAAACCACACCAGGGGAGAGATTAATATGAGCAAACACCAACCTGATGATTCATATGTGTAATATATCTGTCCTCAGGTGCTGACAGTGAAACTGTGGCATTTACAAATGAAAATGAGTCCAGGTAAACACTGACATTAAAGTCACACACGAAATCAAAATCCACGCTGTTTACGTTCTCGATTCATGGGCCTGACTTTAGAAACATCAGAGTGCAAAACAAAAATGTTTTTCTTCATAATCTTTCATCAAAGTGTAACATCTGTTTTCATGTATTTTATTGTTTTCAAGAAATCGCAATAACAGAAAATTAAGCTATCATCCGTCATCAGATGCAAAACTCTCTCAAAGTTTTGAACACACAGTCTTTCAGAAACGTCTTAATAATGCTCTCAAAATATTAGCACAAAAACATTATTTATACGCCATTTCTGTTTTTCTGAAACATTTTAGTTGGACGTTCATCTAACGTTTTCTTTTTTCAAATGTTACTTTAGAATGCTCGCGAAACATTCTGAAGTAGTAACATTCAAAAAAACATTTTCCTTGCATAACAAAGAAAAAACACGCAGAGAACATTCAGAAACAAGGTTTTCATAAACGTTCTGTAGAACATGTTTTTGTTTGCTGGGAATATTTCTGTAGAGGAATAAGAAGTGCTTTCCAAGTGCTAGGCCAGAACTGAGAGTTATATAACACACATTTCAGAATCCAATCAAAAGGATAAAAATCAAGTCTCTCTTTAATCGCTGATATCCTGATTCATACATACGTCACATTACTGAAGCAAAATGGGTTTTGAATGCTTCATATTGCAGCTGAATGGCAGATAATGCAAACTGGTGAAGATTAGATTCTGCATTCCTCATCCAGCTAGTTTTAGACACTGAGTTGATAGATATCTCTCTCTCGGGCTTCGGTCTGCTGTGATTGTGAAGGTTTAGTGCTGTATTTGTGGAAGGAGCAGTCGAGACAGCAGCATCATGTCACTGGAACACAAACACAGACGCTCAGAGAGACATGTCGATCAGTTTAACCCCAGCATGAATAGAGCTGTGTGTGAGAGCTGAACCCTGCGTGCGTGGGGGGTTTACTAACGCTTTCATCATGTTGTGTCTTCACCAGACACCAGACATCCACTATACATTGTTTCAGTCATTCGGTAACTCACTCTAATAAAATAAATCCTTTTCAAAATGAGCGCAAAAATTTAATGCATTGACTATTTTTATTTATAGAATCATACCATGGTAAATAGATCACTGTATTATTTAAAACTCAATTATGCATTTAAACTCAAACCAAATTAAAACAGACCAAGAAAGACAAAAAATGTAAATCTAATACGAAGCAGAAAAATTTATTTGTGCATTTGCCACATGCATCACATTTCACTCAACATAAAAAAAAACTATACTTTTCTTATTTCAATAATTTTATTTAATAATTTTATTTGTAGGATTTTACCATGATAAACCAATTATGCATTATTTATTATTTGAAATGAAAATAAGCTTTTATTTGTACATTCGACATGCATATATATATATATATATGAAAATTCGTAGCTTTTTTTAATATATTTTTATATATTGAATGTATATTTTATTTCTACAATTAAACCATATTAATGTATTATTTTAAACTACATTAACCTTTTTAAACTCAAACCAGATAAAAACAGGCAAAAAAAAAAAAAAACATGGTATAATTCTATAATTAAATCATCAATTATTTTATTTTAAAATGTATTTGTAGAATTTGACCATGTCTAAACACTAAATTTTTTTTATGTTTTACAGAAAAAAAAAGCTAGTGCTGTTTGCCATGCAACATTTCCATAGAGCTGTTATGCATAATTATTATTCGCTGAAGTCTAATAGTTTAGAACAGTTAGATGTTACGTTTCACCTTTGAAATGATGTGCTGTCCAAAGCTAGCACGCTTCTCAAATGCCATCCCTGCTCGCACAAGCTCATCTTGTGGTCTGTGCTGAGTGCTGATGTTTATACTCGCAGGCGCTTGACTAGCTGCTCTGTTGAGTCGATGGGTCTGTGAACGCTCAGGACTGAATGCAGGGCCAGCTGCGTCTGGCATCAAGTGCATTCATCAGGGTTCGGAGAGCATCGAGCAGGAATAGCTAACTGAAAGCATCCGCCAATACCGTCGAAACCATAGCAACCAGCACCTCGCACAAGCGACGCATACAAGAGACGAGATACGCCGAGAAATACAATGGACACAAGACACACACCATGAGATGGTCCTGTGAGATCTGGAGACGGACCGGGGCAGCTGTGCACGACATGAATGGACTGATGATTGCAAAAATATGTTTTACAATTAAAATGGAATTCCACAATCCTTGAGATAATAAACACTTGGCAGAAGAACGTCATTGAGAAGGACCTTAATAAACCTGCATGTCACAAATCAAATCAAAATCCAAGATGTGGATGAGTTTGTTTCTTCATCAGGTTTGGAGAAATGCATCAGTGTCTCATCAATGGATGCTCTGCAGTGAATGGGTGCCGTCAGAATGAGAGTCTGATAAAAACATCACAATAATCCACAGCACTCCAGTCCATCAGTGAACATCTGGAGAAGACAAAACCTGAAACACATCCAGCATTAAGATGATTTTAACTCAAACACATAGAGTCTATAATCCAGAATAACACTTCCTCCAGTGAAAAAGTGTTCTGGTCTGAATCAGGAGAGAAATCTGCACAGATCAAGCAGCGTTTAAACAGATCTAAACAAATCTGTTTCACTGGAGGAAGTGTTATTCTGGATTATAGACTCTATGTGTTTGAGTTAAAATCATCTTAATGCTGGATGTGTTTCAGGTTTTGTCTTCTCCAGATGTTCACTGATGGACTGGAGTGCTGTGGATTATTGTGATGTTTTTATCAGCTCTCATTCTGACGGCACCCATTCACTGCAGAGCAAGTGATGCAATGCTACATTCCTCCAAATCTGATGAAGACACAAACTCATACTGATCTCTGATGACCTGAGGCTGAGAGGATTTCCAGCAGATTTTCAGACAACAATAGTGTAAATTCTGCAAAAGTGAATCAGTCAGTCAGTTAATCAGAAGTGCGAGTAATTGTTCAGTTTCCACCGGTGATTAGACATCATCTTGCTGAAAGGAAGGCTGACTAACAGGTATCTGTGCACCTGAGACTGCAGAGTCATATCACCGTCGAGGGCTTTCCACCCTGAAACCCTCACACAGAGTTACTGCAAACAGGAAGTCAGCGGTCATGTGACCCAGATCAAACCCTCGTCTGCGGAGAGAGCCCAGCGCTGCAGCTCCACACACATCATCAATGCATTACACTTATTTCAGAGCATTATTTATGAAACGACACTCAGAACCCTTTTAGTAGCTGGCATGATCCTGAGTATAAAAGTAAACGGAGTGGATTGTGATGGCTCAGGTGTGTGTGTGAAGTGTGTGTCGTATCAGACATCACAGTGTTAATGTTGTGGGATGATTCTGCACCTGCTTCTAGCGAATCTCGTCTTTGATGATATGCTGGCAGCCGTGTGTCTGGGCTCGTGGTTTATAATTCTCAAGAAAACCAAGCAGCGTTGAGAGGGACAGCACACACACACACACACACACACACACATGCAGCGAGACCACCGTGCAAACTAGTTCAAAGGGGCTTTTTCTAGCTCTAGTTCACACACACACTACTTCCTCTGACACTTGCAGATATTTCTCAAGACAGCGCATGCATCCTCGTCCCGCAGGTTGGGAGCGAGTTTTAAGGTACACATGAAAAAGCACAGGTTTCTGAAAACTCCTGGGTGCCCAGCTAACAGAAACGCATTCAAAGAACGTTGTGCTAATGTTCACTTTAAGTTATAAACATGTGTTTTCTGAATGATCTCTAAAATGTAAAAATTTCCAGTTAAAAAGATAAAATAAATCTATACAGATGTTAAGGGAACATTCCATTGTATCACTCTGTCAAGATTATGGGACTGTTACATTTTAAAGTTTTCTGAACATTCCGAAAAAAAAAAAAACAATTGTAGCAAACGTTAGACGAGATTAAAACTGACGTTTCAGAAAATAAATTCCATGAACAATGCATTAATAACGTTTTTGTGCCGATGCTTTGAAAACATTCTATTAACGTTACTGGAACATTGAAAAAAATGTTAGATCAACATCAAACTAAAGCGTTTTAAAAAAAAATGTTTCCATAATGTAACATTTTGAAAAACATGAAAGACCAGATAACTTTGAATCAACATTCTATTAACAATATTAGAAAAAGTTTGAGAAAACATTGCGAGAACGTTTCCTGTCAGGATTATTAAAAGATGTTCCATGCACAGTGCATAAATAACATTAAACCCCGCTTTGAACAAATGTTCTGGAAAAACCTTTGTTCATAACTTGGGGAGAACTTTGCCGGAATGTTTCCTGTCAGCTGTGGTGCTTGCAAGAGTTTTTTTTTTTTAACAGGTCCTGCACCATTGCATCTCTGAGATCTTCTGGTCTCCAGATGAGGTTTTTTCCACATGTTTTCTGCTTTGTTAAACAGCAGAACTCCTCTCCTCAAACAACACACGTGATTTTGAGGAGTCATTCTCCTCTAGTGCAGCATCTCCCAGTCACATCTATCAAGATTACACACAGAACGAGAAGCAGAGATTGATGGCTCTTCCTCTGAGCAGATGTTGGTGTCCTCAGGCTGGGCTTTCAGCATTTGTCCTGTATGCTGGGGTTCCCTTGATGTAGTTTTTGGGGAGACCCGGTGTGTCTGAACACCCACGCTCAGGTTACAGTACACGACACACACTTCCTGAGCACACACACTCCTGCAGCTCGACACACAGCTACTGTGCAGCGCTGCGGTCGCAGGAGAGGAAGTGTGTGTCAGAGCAGAGAGCTTCATCAGCTCTATTAAAGAGCCACCAGATACCTACCGACTGCAGCGAAGAGCCTCATGCAAAAGAGCACAAGAAGAATAAACACTATGCAAATGTTGCACAGAATTCTGCTCTGATGCATCAAAGAGAACTGCACAGAAAGTTGACGAGACATCAAACATGTTCGATATTCTGAGCTGATATTGAGCCGATTCATCACACGTCTGATGCATTTGTTGTTCAGAGTGACCTGAAAGATGGTTAGCGTGTGATACTTTATGTTTAGTGTTTTCAGATTACAAGTGTTCTGAAATGTTATGTTTAAATATGCAAATGAGGCATTATTTAATTAAAAATGCATTCATTTGCATACATTTCTAAAAACAGAAATCTGAATATTGGATAAGGCCAGATTCAAACATATTTGATTTTGTGACATATTACAGGTTTTTGGATTTCCTGTTTTACTTCATAAAAAAAAAATAATAATAAAAAAAGAAAGAAAATACTGTAAGATGAATAATTTTTTTTAAAATCAGTGAGAATGATATATGAACTCTTAAGAAAAAATATAGATATTTATATTTCTAAATCTACAGATGCAAAAAGACGATGTGCAATGAAATAAACACTTTTGGATTTCTTGTTTGATTTCATAAAAAAATATATAAAGAAAGAAAATACTGTCAACAGAAAAAAAAAATTTTTGAATTTTTTTTTTTTAATCAGCGAGAATGATATATTAACAAAACCTTCAGTAAAAATAGAGATATTTATATTTAATTACATATACTGAAATTTAAATCTACAGATGTAAAAAGACAAAGTGCAGTGAAATAAACATTAAAAAGTGTATTTTTGATGTTTTGAAGCAAAACAGATCAATATCTCAAAGTTGAGCAGTGCATAAAAACCGCTGCATTTCCCTGTAGTGTCTACTCAAAAACTACACATACTGTGCACTTAATCAAACGTGTGAACCCTGTTTTTGTTTTTTTAAATGATTAGGCACTACAGTAATCCTCCCATATTCTGTCATCAGTGACGCTCATAAAGCATGACTCAAATCGATCATAACAGCCTCTTTACGGTCAGGAGTGAGATCTGCCTCTCTTACTGGCATCTGCCCCAAAACTGTAGGCGAAAACATTCATGAAACCACGATGAGCTTGACACGGCCCAGTAAATAACCACTACTGAGACCCTAAAAACCACATTACCACATGTTAAAAAGAGAATCGCAAACACTCTGTGCACTGTGACATCTATAGTTCATAACATCATAGTGACAGTGTCATGTGATCAGGTTTTCTTACACATGTTTACCTGCTTTTGATTCAGTGCAACAACACTTGCATCAGATATTGTGCATTGCTTACATTAGTCCTGAATGCAAGTCAAAGAATGCATGAGACAGACCGAGAGAGAGAGAGAGAGAGACAGATGAGATGCAGTCGTCAGGGGAGCTCTAAACAACATCTCCGTCTCTCTCTGCATATGTGAAGTCATGGCTTGCCAAAATGCTAATTTAACATCGTTTGGGTTTTGCAACACATATGCTGCAGTTTCAGGCTTTGCCCGAACCCCCAAACCCACTCGCTGAGGGTCAGACGCAGCAGAAAACAAACACACAAACACAAATAAGGCCTCAGGGGAACGCCATTTAGCATTATTTATTGAGTAATGCATCTAAGCAACTAAATAAATAATGCTGAAGGTCTGAACCGGATTCAAAGGAAAGCTGTGTCGGACACGGGATAATAAAAACTCTCTCATATTTAGTGTTTGGTCTGAATTCTGAGTCTTTTTTCCCCCAACTACTATAAAATGTAAATAACTTTTTAATCTCAGAATTATGAGTTTACAGTATATCTTATCTAAAATTGTGAGATAACACTTTTATTCAGACTTTTTTTTAACTGTAGTTATATCTCGCAATTCTGACTTTTATATTGTAATAGATTTTTTTATATGCATTATGCAATTCTGTTTCCACCTCAAAATAAAAAATATAAAAAGTAATTGCAACTTTTTATATCACAGTTCTGACTTTCATTCTTGCAATTCTAAGTAGACAGTTTTTACATTTAGGGTTGTTGTTTTTTTTGTTTCTTCCAGACAAACACACACACACACACACAACATGATTTTTTTTTTTTTTGAACTGCAAGTTTATATCTTTACAAAAGTCAAAATTTCAAATTCAGAAATACATTTAGACTTGGTTTGGATTTAAGATTAAAATTTTAAAACAATGTCACACATTAAAATAATCTTAAAGGCATGCAAAATCATAATATTTGCATGCTGAACCATGATCGGAAATGTCATTATTTTTTGCATGCATTATTTCAAGAAAATCAAGTTTAGTTTAAATGATTTGGGTTGGACAAAACCGAATTTCTGAGCGAGGGTTGAATAACGAGTGCATGTTTTCATCAGCCCATCCCCCGTTCTGCCAGATTAGAATTCATTAGCAATCAAAGAGCCTCTGTGGAACTCCTGCTCTTAATTACCCACTCATTTGCATTTTTGCATATTAATGACTGCAGAGCTTGTGGTATGACTGCGGCAGTGAGTGAGGCTTTAAAGCCCCCCGTCCTGACGACTGTGGGGTAAATACCCAGAATCAGTGTGAAAACACACCATGACCTCATACTCGGGTCACTAGTAAAACATCACTGACCGGGACAAAACCTTCACGCTTTCAGCCACAGATTTGCCACAGATGCTAGTAATAGTGAGAGTAAACCGCATGTTATTATGAGTTCACGAGTCATGCACTGCTCAGTATTTCTTGTCTTGGTTTTTAACTTTAGTTTACAAGACACCAATGGATCTTATAGTGATTGAAGGAATAGTTCACCCGCAAGTTAACATCTACTGAAAATGTCCTCATCCAAGATTAGGATGAGTTTGTTTCTTCATCAGGTTTGTAGAAATGTAGCATTGCATCAGTGTCTCATCAGTGGATGCTCTGCAGTGAATGGGTGCCGTCAGAATGAGAGCTGATAAAAACATCCCAATAATCCACAGCACTCCAGTCCATCAGTGAACATCTGGAGAAGACAAAACCTGAAATAAATCCAGCATTAAGATGATTTTAACGTCAAACCTTCACTTCTGGCCAAATATTGTGCATCTCCTGTTTAAACGCTGCTTGATCTGTGCAGATTTCTCTCCTGATTCAGACCAGAACACTGTTTCACTGGAGGAAGTGTTATTCTGGATTATAGACTCTATGTGTTTGAGTTAAAATCATCTTAATGCTGGATGTGTTTCAGGTTTAGTCTTCTCCAGATGTTCACTGATGGACTGGAGTGCTGTGGATTATTGGGATGTTTTTATCAGACTCTCATTCTGACGGCACCCATTCACTGCAGAGCAACCATTGATGAAATACTACATTGCTACAAATCTGACCCACTATAGGTTTCCTTCTTAAAAAATAAAAAACATTCTTATTACAGTATGAATTATGTAAAAATAAGTTTTACATAAAGAATTCAAACGATGAAAATGGACAAATAACCCCAAAACTCCTCAAGCATTTGTGACAATGAATAAAGACTGATACAAGCAAAAAAAAACAAAAAAAAAAAACAAAAAAACAACGTAACTTCTCGGTTTCAGTCTTTACACCAAAAAGTTGATAAACCTCAAAAATCTGGTGAAGTTTTCTCAATTTCAAAAAAAACAAATTGTGTACTGCCCCCTGCTGGCTGACACAGGCGTCACATCCCTCACATCAGAACACGAGGAGCGCAAACTTGTGCAACATGACTAAATCATCACATCGACAAACTCTTACCATAAACTGATTTTGAAGATGAACTGGTGAGATCTGGATCAGGAAATCACTAAACCTTCTCTGAGGGACATTAATAAAACTATTATTAAACTTCCTCATTCAAGAGTCAGTATTAATTCTGCGCTTTCAGATAAATCAGGTGAAAAGTCCTACTTACATAGAAGTGGTATTTAGGGAGCAGCGAACACCCTAGCATCGTTATCAATCAATAATGAACAAATGACAAATCATGACATAAAAAATATATATTAGTGAAAATATATACATATATAAATCATTTATCACTAAACAGAGCACATTATATTATATGTACATGGAACAGTGAAGAGTTGCTTGTAAGTCGCTGATTTTGAAATGTCAGTCTTTATTTCGGATGCCAAACGTGTTTGTGAAACCAAAACAGCACAGATTTGATATTAAGTCCCAACTTCTCCATTTAAACAAACAGCAGCACAAGCCAGAATCAGTTCATCCCCTCTACAATCACTTTATTGAGTCTTTAAAGCAGCAACTGTGTGTGAGAAACGCAAGAACGAACAAACAGAAATCATTCTGTGTTACACATGATGAAGAACCAGACGAGAACATGTGTGTGTGTGTGTGTGTCCAAAAAATCCTCACGACAAAACCAAACGAAAAATACACCAAAATACGAAATAAGACCAGATTTAAGATCGCTTTTGCATTGTGACATTTTCAAAACAATTCACCAAAACTTCCTTTTACTAATTTCAGTAATTTCATCTTTGCAATTATTTTTATTAGTCAAGTACATAACAGTACCTGTATTTTTTGCATACTACAGTACAAAATACTACTGTAAGTACTACAAATACTACAATACACTCTTATAAATAAAGGTGCTTCACGATGTCATAGAAGAACCTTCTTTGTCTTAAAGAACCTTGATTTTATAAAGAAAGAGACGCTTCTTTGTGGAACCGAAAACACTTCTTCTATAGCATCGCTTGTGAAGAAGCTTTTGAAACAGCTTTATTTTTAAAAGTGTATGGGACTTTGCTTCATAATTTAATAATATTTATTTGGGTTTCTGGGGGCAAATGCACTTTTTTGGCAAAAAAAAAGATCTAAAAAATACATGCATCCCTTATTTCGCAGATTTGTGCGTGAAATGTTTGTGTTCTTGACTGGATCCATGAGATTCATCCTTGAATACAGAAGTCAAAGTGTCAAACAAGCAGCTCTGCAGGTGTACCATCAGTAAACGCTTGTATTCGGAAGTCATGTGACGGTCAGGTGTGTGTGTGTGTGTCATTCAGATGTTTGGGTGGGTGTGCTGGGCTGATTGAGCCCCATAGTTTTACACAACCATCCAGCGAAGTCCACCTCCTCCACCTCGGAGCGCTTAATAAACGTGTGATTCTGGAAACGAGAGATCACACACACACACACACACACACACACGTTTGACTCCAGCAACAGTCCAGTAAGTAGGATATATGATATGCTTGGTTGTTATTAACTTCTGTAATAATAATAATAATAATAATGGATACTTCATGATCAAACACATTTATCAAAAGTAAACTGTGATTTGATATCATAAACATAAGGAATGTGCTCTCACCACCAGCATCTTCAGGTCCGCTCGGTCCGCAGGGTTTTTAATCAGACTACAAGACAAAAACACACAGAAAACACTGAGATTATGTCTGAGGAGACGCACCAAAGATGTTGCACTTCACCTGCTGAGGAACATCTCTCACCATTTGGTCACAAAGTCCTGGAAATCAGGAGTGAAGACGCCGTGAGGGAGTTTAGGAGGCGGCTGATGGATAACACACACATATACATCAATAATAACCGCACCAGAAGTAATGAATACTGTTAGTTCAGACACAGACGTCAGCTTCAGGACAGCAGGCGTCCAGGCGTTCAGTCTGAAACTGAAGCTTGTGTTTGAAAGCGTAAGACTCTCACCTCATTGACTATATAATCCAGCAGCTCAAATATAGCCATGACTGGCCCTGGACCTGAAAGAGAACAGTCACACAGAGAGAAATGAGACACTTCATGTTTATGTGATACTACAGTGAGCCGTGACTTTATACTGACCCCTGCTGGCATTCAACATGATATTACACTAGTCATATTCACTGCTTTGAATTTAGACTATCAGTAACAAGTTTGGAATGAAGTCAAAAATAGTAATAATGTGAAATATTATTACTATTTCAAACAGCTGTTTTCTGTGTGAATCTGTGTTAAAGTGTAATTTATTTCTGTGATGCTCCGCTGTATTTTCAGCATCATTCCTCCAGTCTTCAGTGTCACATGATCTTCAGAAATCATGAAAATATGATTCAAGAAACATTTCTGATTATTATCAATGTTGTTAAAAATGTATTAATTTATCAGCGTTTAATTTTAAAATTAAAATGTACAAATTAAACACGTTTTTTAACTTAAATTTGTTAACAAAAAAAATAAATTTGTAACACACACACAAAAAACTTAATCACAGAAAGAGTTCAAAAATTGCTAAAAAATGATAGTTACATAAGACATCTATTTCTAATAAATGCTGTTCTTCTGAACTTTCTGTTCATCTGTGAATCCTGAAAAATACAATGCATCTCAGTTTCACAAAAATATTGAACAGCACAACTGATTTCAACATTGATAATAATCAGAAATGTTTCTTGAGCAGTAAATGATCATATTATTCTGATTTCTGAAGATCATGTGACACTGAAGACTGGAGGAATGATGCTGAAAATACAGCGGAGCATCACAGAAATACATTACACTTTAACATTCACAACTGTTTTAATATTTCACAGTATTACTCTTTTTACTGTATTTTTCATCAAATAAATGCAACCTCTGTGACTCTAATAGCACAGAAATCCCTCACTACTCCTTCAGTTTCATCACAGTGCACAAGACTCTCGCTGCCCTCCACAAAGATAAGGTTTCTCACCGCTGGTGGGTCTCCCGGGGGCTCTGGGTCGAGCAGACGTACTGTGTGTCCCTGGATCCCTAACATCCATCACTGCCCTGCCGAAGATGCCCTCCAGCTCCCTCGCGTCGGGTGGAGGAATGGGATAACGGCCGATGGCCAGCTCCACCAGAGACAGACCCATGCTCCACACGTCTGACTGCACCGAGTAATGAGTGCCCTGCAACCGCTCCGGCTGACACACACACACACACACACACACACACACACACACACACGCACACACACACACACATGATTTCATGCAAACATGCACTTAAACACATCTGATCCTCTCTCTAAACACAAGTGGAAACATACCGACATGTACGATCGCGTTCCTACAAAAGAGTTAGCCATGGAGTCGATGAGCTGGCCGCTCACGCCGAAGTCACACAGTTTGATCTCCCCGCGGGAATTCACCAGGATATTGGAAGGCTTCACATCTGTGAACAAGAAAACACAGTCTTATCTTCCTACACGTGCATATTTTTGACAGATACAGATTCTGTACTTCTGTTTTTAATTCAGACAGAGTACAGCACTCACATTTCTGACCACAAATCAATGTGTACAAACTTTACGTAGGAGCAAGAAAAGTCCCTGTGGATCTGTAAAAAGGTCTTAAATATCAGAAATACTACAACAAACGTCTTATTTTAAGAACTTTTACACTGGGGGATGAATAAACAGCAATCACATTCTCTCCAGATATAACTTCTATTGTCACAGTAATAATGTACAGTATATACACATTTCAGATCAATAACTGCACAATTATTAAGTGCAGTGTGAAGTGGAGAAGTATTTTATTTCTTTACCTCGGTGAATAATCTGGTGCTTTTCTCGAAGGTAAGCGAGACCTCTTAAAACCTGTTTGAAGAGAAAAAATTAATAATTAAAAATGAAAGAGTATAAATGTTGTTCCAAAACTATATTTTGAGCAAGAACAAGAGCAAGAATGACATTTGAGAGCTTCAGTGGAGATTTGTTCCATCGTATGAAAAAAATAAATAAAAGAGCAGCATGAAGATTGTGCTAAACATCACCTTTTGTCTTTTACAGAAGCAAATTATTCAAGTTTTCGAGTAATTATTCTTATAAAAAATTGTGACAACTTCAGATCACATCGGAGATTTCACACCACTTTGCAATACTGAAATGTTTCTTTCATTCTGAAAACTTTCCAATGATTACTGACACCTCTTTTGGGCAAAGAAACCAAAAATATCATATTAGTTTGCAAAATTTATATTGGTTAATAGATGTTTCCTTTAGACATCTACATGCTACCTTCCACTTGTTAAAACAAACTACCGTATTTTCCGGACTATAAGTCACACTTTTTTCCACAGTTTGGCTGGTCCTGCGACTTATAGTCAGGTGCGACTTATTTATCAAAATTAATTTGACCGAGAGAAATGAACTAAGAGAAAACATTACCGTCTCCAGCCGCGAGAGGGCGCTCTATACTGCTCAGTTCTCCTTTAGTCTACACTGAAGACAGAGCGCCCTCTCGTGGCTGGAGACGGTAATGTTTTCTCTTGGTTCTTGGTTTTAAATAAATGTGACTTATACTCCAGTGCAACTTATATATGTTTTTTTTCCTCGTCATGACGTATTTTTGGACTGATGCGACTTATACTCAGGTGCGACTTACAGTCCGAAAAATACGGCATACAAAGCTTCTGTATATTCACTCTTCATTCTCTCTTTACTGTATTTTATCTTTCATTTATCTGTCACTTTATTACATTTCGAGCTGCTCCGCTGCAGTGGCACAATAATCACAATGTTTTCCTGTAAAAATGTAGAGATCCACTCATTGAACATAGAGCTGTTTTGTATCAGTGCATCACTAGCACACATCGAAAACTCAAACAATCTGAAGCTGGGCTTTTGTAATTGAACACATTATTGCAGTAAACACTCACGGCTATGCTGACTTTTCCCAAGATCTCCTCGGGAATTCTGCGAGCCTCTTTCTGAACCTGATCCAGAGAGCCTCCGTCCTGACAAGAAGAAGAATACGAGTTCTGAATGCGATCAGTCGTTTTGCAGCTGTACAGTCACTGTAAAAGCCTCTCAACGCACCATGTTCTCCATACAGATGCTGATCTCTCCGTCGCTGTAAAACGCTCCGTAGAAGCCCACGATGTACGGAGAGTTACACTCGTGCAGGACCTGCAGCTCCCGGATGATCTGATGTCTGACGGCCGGCTTGATCTCCAGATGAATTAACTACACAAACACATGCAGATGTTTTCATTATGGCTATGCTGTCAATTACAGCATAAAATAATTACAACATCCTTCAGCTTGTAAAAAATCAACAGGAAACATTTATGATAGAATGACTGACTGGAGATGGGATGATGCATTTTTTTGCAGTTGTTTTTTTTTAATTGGTTTAAGGTTACGCAAGATATTTTGTTTCCGTTTTATTCTAGGACATAAACTCCACCAGTTGTTTCTCCTAATGATTTTTAAAGCTTTTCCTTGTGTTGAAATATGCATTTGTTAACAATTGTCAAAATGGGACTATAGAGATCGTCAGGAGATTAAACGTCACGCCCAACAGGTAAACTCATCCAATATAATCACACGGTTTACTCCTGGAGCCATATTACGATTCTAATATCTCTGGAACTGAACCATATGGGGCCGTAAAAATAAAGATATCTAAAGAAAAGTTTGTTCAGACCCAATGTCTAAAAGGGCTTTAAGATATCTTTAATACTTCTTGAGTCACAAGCATGCAAACTTTGGAGAAAAAACTTGAAAAGTGCTCTTTCCTCATTTTTGGATGGTCACCATTGGCACATAACACAACAAAGATTGCTGAAGTCAACAGCTTTTACTAACAGATCTAACAATCTCTGTGTAAAAGTAAGATTACGATGCTGCCATCTTTCTGAAGTCATTTTTACCCCTCTGTAATCTGACTCTGACCCCCATCTACAAAACACTGGATTACGCAGTACATATTCATCAAAGACATTTAATATTTTGGCTTTCATCACTATACATGTCTTTCTTTCTTTTCTTTTTTTTTTTTAGCTAAATCATACATTTAAACCCGGGGACCCCTGGTTGAGTTGACATGAAATTAACCTTCTGTCAAACTGTTTGTGATGAAAATGGCAGATGATAAACGTTGGAGGCTCACCTTCCGGGCCATTACGAGGCCGGAGGGTTTGTGGCACACTTTATTAACCACCCCTCCGTTCCCAGCGCCCAGTTCACTGATATGCTGGAAATCGTCATCTTTCAGCTCGCCCAGATGTGCTTTCTGCGTGAGGAAAGCTTCCAGACGCTTCTTCTGCTGCTCGTCCAGATCCAGCTCTTCCAGCTTCTTCTGCAGGGCCTCGAGATTCGCTCTGAGATTAAATGAATGAAAAGAGGTCAAGGGACATGCACACGATCTTCTCTTCCCAGACTGGACTTCAAACTTACTCTGAAGCTGCGTCGATGGATGTAGAGCTCGTCTGTGCTTCCACTGATCCGGTTATAACTATGGGCTCGGGTCTCTTCTTCGGAGCCATGGCTGATGTTTAATCTAAGACGAGCTCAGACTGAGCTTTACTGTGTAATAACTCTGATTCACAGCTTGACATCAAGCTGCTAAGTTCCCAGATCAGTCTATATACTGTTCAGATCTTCTCATTGTTTTATTAAACCTCTAAGAGTATGAATGAGCTGACATTCACTTTACTAATGCGGACTCTTATAATACACAGAGATAAACAACAAACTAAGAGTAAAAGCACCTGTAACTTAGAAACAACACGTGCTACTGTCGCTAACACACGTAACACCACACCTGTGTCTGAGCGAGAAGCACATTTGCTTTATAAAAGCAGTATAAATGAACTAGGAGTAATAAATAAATACATTGTTTTGATTTATCTGTCCGCGCGACAGGATGCTGTTAGCTTGCTAGCATCGGTTCGAGTGTCCGCTGAGGTTTAAAGCGCCTGTCAGCGCTCTCTGGATCTCTCATGTAACGGTAAATGAGCTCCCGAGCTCCGTGGAGGGTGAGGGCGATTCCGGTGAGCGGAATGTCCCGGTAGAGGAGGCTGAGGAGGAAGAGGGCGCGGTGAGCTTCGGCCCAGCTGCTCGCTCCGCAGGTTACCGGAAACATCAGAGCGCAGATCCCGCGCCAACTCTCGCGAGATGAGAGAAGAACGCTCGCTACTTCTTCTTCTTTTAGAGTTTAACTGGCGGTTGGCATAGACATATAAATAACTAGACGCCTCATTGGCCGCTCTGAGCCGTTGCTGCGATACGTCAACGCCGCCGCCATGTTAGTGAGGGCAAGACTGCCTTAAAAATACATGGAAGTAAACGGGGAGCTCCGGTTTTTTCTGAATAAAAACACGATAACGTTCACATTTATCAACCGATTTCAGGTTTGTGATCTACGTGCAGTTAAAAACTTTGCCTCCAGTTATTTAGTTAGGTTTGGAAAATTATTAATTTTCGTAAGGAATTGTGAAAGCTCACATTTGTCTCACTTCTTGATTTCGTTTATTATTTTCGGTTTACAATTCTAATGTTAATTTAGTATAACTGTGACATATGAATGTAATTTAATTTGAATATTCATTTAATTAAATGTATTTGATTTTATTGCCTTGTCTGTGTTCAATCCCAACATTTTTCTCTTTTTTCTCTCTTTCGTGTCTCAGATCAGAACACAGCTCATTCCCTTTGAAATTCTGTGATAAAATCTAAGTAATACATCTTTAAACACTAATAATTTACTATTGTTGAGAAAATTTAATAAAACAAGTAAATACAAATCAAAGTTGACACACTAGCCTACAGATGAACTCCACAACAAATAATAACACATGTAACTGATGAGGCTATGGATCCAGTGAAAATGAAAATATGAACTGATACAGTGCACAGTAGAAATATAGTAAAAGTGATATGTTATATTAAAAAGTACATGTAGTACAACTTAAAGTAAAGTGAATAATATGAAAAGCGAGTACAACGCTACAATAACATATTCAATATAATAGATTTATAATAGTATAAAATTATTTGTATAATATGAATAATACCATAATAAATAACTGAACAACAATAGGTTAACAATAGCAAGAAGAATATGTAATATCAAGGGTGGAATAATACAGAATAGACAAAAATGAAGAATAAATTAATAGTAAATTAAAGAGTAAAATAAAAAAAATTGAAATGTAATTTTTAAATACTATTTGTGTAATAATTATTAATCAAATTCAGACACAATATAAAAAAATTGTGGACATGAGTTCCAGATTGTGTTTAATTAATGAGCTCCTTAAGTAAAATATATACATGTATAATATTTACATGTACACACACACACACACACACACACACACACACACACACACATATATATATATATATATATATATATATATATATATGTTCTATAATGCACATTACACACACTCATGCAGAAAACACACACATTTTGAAACAGTGATTTATTTTTCCATGTATGTTAACACATATAAATGTTTGGGTGTGAGTGTGTAAGGTTTACCTTCAAAGTATAGTTGTTCATCACAGACCAGAATATGAGATGCTCCCCTCAAAAACTTGATATTAATCAAAATTAATAATAATTATAACAACATCACAATGAGTTTATCATGATATTGCAGCTGGATTCACTATGAGTTCCTGTGTTTTTCATTTCTAGGCTATTAACATCATGTAGTTTTTGTGTAAAGACACACACAGTACATTATCAGCATTAAACAGCCTGTGCAAAGCTTTTTAAAAGCAGTCTATAGTATTATTATATGAGCTGGTCATTCTGTCGATTCATTCAGGGCTGCTCTGGGTTTAGTACAAACACAACACTAGTCTGTGGAGGTATAGTCTCGTCTCTGAGAACAGCTTTCCTCAGCTTTCCTTAAGGCTGTCCTTGTCCTGTTTGCAAATGGCTAAAAGAGAAGAAAAAAGAATACATAGAATCAGTTCACAGTTTTATGAAAAGCAATGAAATCCTTATAATCAAGTGATGATAAACTTAATCTGTAACACTTTTGAAAAACGGTCCATTAGTTAATATTAGTTAACTACTTTAGTTAACATGATCTAAGCAAAAACAATCCTACAGCATTTATTAATCTTAGTTGATGTTCATTTCAACATTTACTAATGCATTATTTAAAACAAAAGCTGTGCTTGTTAACATTAGTTAATGCACTCTGAATTAGCATGAACTAACGATGAAAAACTGTATTTTCATTAACTAACATGAACAAAGATGAATAAATACAGTAATAAATGTATTGTTCATTGTTTGTTCATGTTAATTAATACATTAACTAACATTAACTATAGGACTAGTATTCTAAAGTGTTACCACTTCATCTTTGTAAATAAGTAACGGTAGTGAAATTAAAGAGAGAATCATTAGCTCCATCATTAATCTAGACAGTCAAAGGGCTCACTCTGTATATTGTGCTCATAACACCATTTAGTTTATTATATAAATGGCAATATAAGTTAAAACGTAATAAGAATTCATTTAAACTCTGAGTTCTTATGAAGTCTCAGCCTTCACTGCTAACTACGCTAGCGATATTATTAATCGTCTGACACTGGTGGTTAATTAAGCTGTCAACATAAAGTTAAAAATGACCAAAAACATCGAGAAAGAACAGCTGAGTCTTACCTGTGAAAGATAACACCCCGAGATCTGTTTTTACTATCGTGTGACGGTTTGTAGGTGTCCAATCTGTCGATGAGTCAGATATGTTTTCTTCTGTCCTGATGTGAGAGTTATGACAGTTGCCCGCTCCAATATGGCGGCGACGTTGACGTGCGGTCGAGCGGCCAATGAGGCGTCTAGTTATTTATATGTCTATGGCGGTTGGCAAACCAACTTAAGGTGCATTTACCGCCATCTACCAGACAGGAGTGTGGTCGTCGAGAATAGTCAGAGGGAATTATTCACCTATGCGCATACTTATTATATAAATATGTACATATTAAATACGGTAGAACAACCCCGTATTTTTGAGAAACCTCATAACTTGATTTTTAACAGTTTTAGATACATCTCCTAATAAATTAACTAAAGTAAGCGCTTTCCCTTCTTTATATAGGACTGATGTTAAACAGAACGCTCGCTAAAAGTTCATTTGGCATTTTATAAATATTGTATGTTGCTATTTCATCTTTTTTTAACATTCTGCCACGTTACTTTTGTACCACTAAATGTGACCTTTTTGTAAATACACTACCAATAAAAAAGTTTTTGGACAGTAAGAATTATGTTAAAAAAAAAAAAAAAAAAAAAAAAAAAAAAAATGTTTTACTTCAAAATACTGCAAAAGCAAAAATAATAGTAATATCAATAGTAATAATTTCTACCAAAAACAGTGACTGGTAAGGTTAGTGATGTTGGACTGCTATTAATTTGAGTAATTTTATACTGGCAAATATATGTTTTTCTATTATATTTCGATTTTATTTATGGTTATCAGTACCTTCTTTAAAGGGGTAAAATATATATTGTTTAAAAATCAATGTCAATGTCAATGTCAATCAAAAGTTTGGACTACCTAAAATTTCAAGACTGGACCATATGTTTTGTTCTCAGAACATTTCACTGATGTTTAATGGTCAATGCAGGTCTCTTAGTGGTTGATTAATGGATATTTTATTTATCCTATAAAAAACATCTCCGGTTACTATCGTAACCTCGGTTCCCTGAGAGACGGGAACGAGACATGGCGTTAACGCCTTGGGGACTCCCTTCCTTCTTAACCTACCTGAAATCCTATTGCACAACGCCAGTGAAGTTGCAACTCTCACTGGCCAATGCCAGTCAAGACGGCAAATATGGGCGGGGCCTCGCCACTATATATTGTGCCGTGTTGGCAGCATAACCTCAGAATCTTCCGACTGAATTGACAGTACAGCAGATCCGAGCAGTGAACACGGCAACCTACGCCATGTCTCGTTCCCATCTCTCAGGGAACCGAGGTTACGATAGTAACCGGAGACGTTCCCTCTCGAGAACGGTCTCTTGGGGACTGAATAGAACAACGCCGTGGGAACAGCGAATAAAAACGAGTCTCCTGTTGAATGATTGAATGACACGCAAGGCGTGTGTGCGAGATGTCGAGAGCAAGCCGCGGCTGTGGAGGTCCAACACCTGTTTGTAAGGCCGTTATCACTGGGGGAGGAGAAAAATGCTCTTTTTGTGAGGGTGTCACAGACTTTATTGCATTTTGAACATACACAACACAGACATTCTTGTAGTCGCCTGCAACCGCCAAGAGGACTTCGTAAGAATATCTCAGACGCTCTCGTCCTCCGCGCCCTCTCGTCAGGAACGAGGTTTTTGATCCGATGGAGGAGCTCCCCCGGGACGGTTCCCACCTTTCTTGAAGCCGTGACGCCTTTCTTTTGGTGTCCTCTGCCACGGAGTTTTGGCGTGAACAGACGGCTCAGGATCTGGTGCTGATGCAGTGGAAGCAGCGGGGGGTCGATGAAGTGTTTCATCTCCCTAGAGCGTTTCTGTGCCTCTGAGAAATGCTCCGCGATAGCCTCGACTGCATCTCCAAATAGGCCAGATGGAGATACAGGAGCGTTGAGCAGCGCTCTCCTGTCCGCATCCTTCAGCTCAGTGAGAGTAAGCCACAGGTGCCGGTGGAGCACAACCATGTAGCCCATGCTCCGCCCGATCGCCTGGGCTGTCTTCTTTGTGGCTTTGAGCGCGAAATCCGTTGCTGCGCGTAAATCTTTAAAAGCCTCTGGATCTGCCCCGCCCTCGTCCAGGGATTTCAGAAGCTGTTCATGAAAAACTTGGAGCACTGCCATCGTGTGCAGAGCAGAAATTGCATCTCCCGAGGCCACGTATGCTTTGTCCGCTACATGTGCGGTCAAACGACAGGGCCTTGACGGCAGCGTAGCACCTGTCTTCAGAGAAGCAGAGGAGGGGCAGAGGTGTGCAGCGATGGATTCCTCGACAGGCGGAGTGCGCGTATATCCACGGGCTTCCGCTCCATTGACTTTGGTGAAAATTTCCGACCCACCAGCGTGAGCGCGAGCCGATTGGGGCGCAGCCCACACCTTAGCGACCTCGTCATGCAGGTCTGGGAGGAATGGGCCTCATTTCCTCGGAGCAGCAGCTCGGCGGCCCGAGTAAAGGAACCAAGAATCCAGCTTGCTCTTAGCTGGTTCGTCGTGGGATTCCCACTCTAAGCCTAGACCACACACGGCCTTAGTGAGAATCCGGACAAGTTCATCCTGGAATGCAGCGTGTCCCTCCACTTCAGAGCGCTCCTCCGGAGAGCGGCCCAGTCCTTCTCGGACGTCATTAGGGACAGCGCCTCATCGAAATCGTCAACCCCCGCCACACCGAATGAAATAATCTCCGATGTTCCAGCTGCAGGTTGAAGATCCTCCTCCTAGCACATTGGAGAGCTGGGGGGAGGTGAATTGCACCATTCCGCGCGGTCGCCCACGTGCGAGCCGCTGGTGGGATATTGCGGAGAGAAATCTACGAGGGCGATTTTCTTCCGGGCCCTAAGCACCCGCACTGAGAATTCTTCGCAGTGTGGGCAGCCTGACCCGTTGAGTGCTGCCTCCGCATGGGCGAGAACGAGGCAACGGATAGGCCCCTAACACAGCATGCAAACTTTCGATATGCTGGAACACCAAGAGGGACATCCGTCTTCTTGCGTCTTCTCAACAGCTGTCTCGTAGGATAATTGAAAGAGGAAGATTCTGAGGTTATGCCGCCAACATGGCACAATATATAGTGGCGAGGACCCACCCATATTTGCCGTCTTGACAGGCATTGGCCAGTGAGAGTTGCAACTTCACTGGCGTTGTGCAATAGGATTTCAGGTAGGTTAGGAAGGAAGGGAGGCCCCAAGGCGTTAACGCCATGTCGAGAGACCGTTCTCGAGAGGGAACTATTGTAAACAGTCTGAATGCAATGATTTGAGAGAAGTCACATGGGAAGGAATGGGATTATAGCTGAAGTTGCTTGCAGCTGACATCTGCACTGATACTAGGTTGCTCTTTTAAGGTCACACTGTCCTAAAACATGGCCTTTTGAAACAAATAATGAGGCAAACACACTCAACGTCAAATGTAGAAATGCTAATCCATACATTTATGACCTCAAGGTTAGATTATTGTAATGCTTTATTGGGTGGTTGTTCTGCACGCTTAGTAAACAAACTACAGCTAGTCCAAAATGCAGCAGCAAGAGTTCTTATAGAACCAGGAAGTATGACCATATTAGCCCGGTCCGGTCAACACTGCACTGGCTCCCTATCAAACATCGTATAGATTTTAAAATATTGCTTATTACTTATAAAGCCCTGAATGGTTTTGCACCTCAGTATTTGAATGAGCTCCTTTTACATTATAATCTTCTACGTCCACTACGTTCTCAAAACTCAGGCAATTTGATAATACCTAGAATATCAAAATCATCTGGCAGATCCTTTTCCTATTTGGCGCATAAACTCTGGAATAACCTACCTAACATTGTTCGGGAGGCAGACACACTAAATCTAGATTAAAGACCCATCTCTTTAACCTGGCTTACACATAACATACTAATATGCTTTTAATATCCAAATTTGTTAAATGATTTTTAGGCTGCATTAATTAGGTAAACCGGAACCGGGAACACTTCCCATAACACCCGATGTACTTGCTACATCATTAGAAGAATGGCATCTACGCTAATATTTGTCTGTTTCTCTCTTATTCCGAGGTCACCGTAGCCACCAGATCCAGTCTGTGTCCAGATCAGAGGATCACTGCAGTCACACGGATCCAGACCAGATGGTGGATCAGTGTAGTACCCTCACCGCCTGATGAGGGGAGATAAAAGCATAAATAATACACAGGACACGGAGCTGCTGCTGCTTCAATCATCAGAGTCTGTGTATATTGAGCAGCGCGCGCGCCCCCTCCCCAAACAGGCGAACACTCCCAAAGGGAAAAACAATCAAACACCGATCGATTGAGCAGGGAACATCAATCGTCAATGTAATAAACAGTGTAAAATACATTTTAGAAAGACATTCTCTCATCTTGACACACATAACATTTCACCTATTATTTACTAATAAATTTTATATTTTGTGACCATCACATTCTCCCCTTCGAAAATAAATGTCGTCCCGACATTACTTTGTTTTCACTTTTTCTTTAGCTGGTGCTGTGTTACATGTTAAGTTCTAATTTATGTATGTACTGTCGGTTAACTGTATTTACAGTTCATCAATAAAAATATGTGTTGGGAACTGCCTAGTCTCTTGTCCTAATACTGTCTTTGTACGTGTAAAAGTATACTGGCTGATACTGTCCATGGAGTCATGTTCTGCACTAAATATGGAGGGGCTGAAATGCTAATGTGTTCGAATGCTCTTCAACACTATAGCATGCAGGGGTACCCAGGGAATCATAGGTGAATGTCTTTGGTGGTCTCCTTTCTCTCTTAGGCAATCTACACTCCTGTCCTTTGTCACTATTACTTTCCCACAGAGCTAGATGATCTATTGTATGGTCAGATGTTTCTCCAGGTTGTTCCTCTTCCATCACATCAACTTCCTGTTGAGTAGGGCTGGGATAAACAATTATCTTTTAAACGATTAATCTAGCGATTATTTTTTCGATGCATCGATTAATCTAACGATTAATTTTTTCTTACCGATTCGATTTGATTATCTCCCCATTAATTGACTACTAACAATTTATACATGTTGATTTACATATCTGAATGAAAAAAACATGAATTCCTTAACATTGCAATATGTTTATTGCTCTTAAAATTACAAAATAAAAGACTGACTAAGAATGCATTACTTTGCACTTGTATAGAGATAGCATTCAATAAAACCTTGAAGCCTTGAAAACACATGGCTTACTGAAACAAGCTTACTGAACACATAGGGCCTAGCTTACTGAAAAAAAGTTCTTCTTTCAGATGAAAATAACTTGATAGCATTCAATAAAAAAGGTCACCCAAAATAGTTGTTTAGAGCAATTGAAAGAATACAGTAACCAATGTATACTTGAGGGCTTTAAGCTAATACAGAGAGTGCTTTTCCAAAAAAAAAAAAAAAAAAAAAAAATTAACACTGGGAGCTAGCAGCCTGTCATGGAGAAAAAATTAATATCCGAATGCTCCACGTGAAACTTTGGCGTTCTGCCCTTTTGATTCTAATGATTTTGGTTAATATGCACGAGGGAGACAGAGAGAGAGAGAGAGAGAGCAAGACAGCGCTTGTGTAGTTTGACGACTGTGAGTGCGTGAGCGCGCGTGAAACTTTGGTGTTTCGCCTTTTTTCTATCGTGTTTAATGATTTTGATTAATATGCAAAAGGGAGAGAGAGAGCAAGAAGCGCTCGTGTTGTTTGAAGACTGTGAGTGCGCGCGGCAGCCCGGGGCTCTCTCTCGTACGCGCCCTGTCAACGTCGCGTATATTCAGTGCACATAAGGTAAATGTTTTGCAAACGTTTTTTAGAGAAATAAAAACAGGTAGACGAATCGATGCGCATATTTTGCGTCGACGTATTTTTTGCGTCGACGTCATCGACGTCATCGATGACCTCGACGCGTTGTCCCAGCCCTACTGTTGAGGTATCGCCTCATTTTCTATTCAAACTTCTGTTCCATGATCCTTTGCCAGCTCTTGACCAATTTCGTCCCTTTCCTTTTCAGTTTCATTGGGCTGGATAACTGGTAAGTTTCCACTTGTTAACTCTCTGTTTTCTTTCACAGGTAGCTGAGACTGGACTGCGGGTAAGTACCAGTGGCTACATCCGTCATCGTCCTCCTCGGAGCTAGAATCATCCCTTCTTACAGAGGTAGGTTTATCCACTTTTCTCTTTGTTCTTGGCTGTGTTCTGAGCTCCATTTCCATTGGCAGGTAATCACACGGTAACAAGAGATTTCGGTGTAGAACCCTTGATCTTCCCTTTCCTCCTTCCGGCTTGACTTCATAAACGGGGCCTTCTTCTCCCACTCGACGAATAACTGTGTATAGTGTCTTCCCAGTTGTTGCAAAGCTTCCCTGTACCTCCTCTGGGTGTGAGATTTCGCACCAAAACACGATCTCCTGGGTGCATTACTGAGCTCCTCACTTTACCTTCATGGTTCCTTTTGTTTCTTTCTGCTGTTTTCTTGCTGTTCTCTTTGGCAATCTCAAACGCTTCCTGCATTCCTTGCCTCCATCTTTTTGCATATTCCTTATGGTCGCTAGTCCCTTCCTCCTAATCCAAAGATCAAGTCAATGGGCAGTCTTGGCGATCTACCAAACAGGAGATAGAATGGTGAAAATCCAGTCACCTCACATCGCGTACTGTTGTAAGCAAAGGTAAGTTTATTCAATGACTCCTTCCAGTTGGAATTCTGTGTTTCTGTCAAATTCTTTAACAACTGAAGTAATGTCCGGTTGAAATGTTCAACCTGTCCATTTCCTTGCGGATGATATGGGGTTGTTCGCGACCCTGCAATTCCACAATTCTTTTTTAACTGAGACAGCAACTGGTTTTCGAATTCTGCTCCCTGGTCATGATGAATCCTTTGGGGAAATCCAAATTTCAGAGCATAGTGATTGATTATTCGATCAGCAACAGTTTTGGCAGATTTTGATGTGGTGGCGTAAACTTGGGAAAATCTTGTGAAGTGATCAACTGTCACCGGAATATATTCATATCCCCCTTTGCTCCTGTCCAAGTGCAGAAAGTCGATTGAAATGAGTTCAAATGGGTGAGTGGTGACAATATTCGTGAGTGGCGTTCTGGTTTCTCTGCTTGGTTTCTTCTGTTTTAAACAGCTACAACTCCTGGTCACAAAATGTTCAATTTCACTCTTCATCTTTGGCCAGAAGAATCTGTCTCCAATCAATGACGTTGTCCTCTCCACTCCTTGATGCCCCATTTTACTATGTAACTCCTGCAATACATCTTGTTTATATCTTACCGGCAGCACAAGCTGAGTTCGGGTAGCGGTCTTTTTCCGGAGGATTCCATCTTCTCCTATGCACAGCTTGTCCCAGTGGCGCAATAAACTTTTACTCTGTGCACTGAATGTCTTCAATACGTTTATGGAGGGTTTTTCGCCAGCCATCTTACATTGTGCCACAGGTCCGATGTTGGCATCGCCTCTATGAGCTTGTCGTATCTCATCAGTAGAATAAGACTCACTTGATTCTAGGTCTATAATATGTACAATAACTATACAGATAAGTATTATGGACATAATTTACAGATATTAAATACTATTAGCATGATATACAGATAGGTGTACTATAAACATACTATACATATGGATTATGTAAAAGTGTATGTACACTATAGGCAGAATTATGAACATAATTTACAGTATTGCAATGGACAGTAAAGTGCATCGAAAATATTTCAGTGTGCAAATGGATTATACAGTGTTCCTGGATGAACAGACAGTAGTTCAAGTAATAACGAGTTACTGTTTTTTGCTTGTTGTGAATATATAAATAAATCAGAGTGTTGAAGAGGGGGAGGAGTTTATGTGTGTGGTGGGGGGGGGGGTGTTGAGGGGTGTCAGAGGGCACAGTTCAGCAAGGAGACAGCTTTAGGGAAAAAGCTGTTCCTGAATCTTGTGGTCCTTGTCCGGAGGCTCCTGAAGCGCTTCCCGGAGGGTAGAAGGTTAAACAGTCCATGGTCAGGAGAGGAGTCCTTGAGAATGCTGCGAGCCCGTCGTAGACAGTGTTTCCTCTGGATGTCCTCAAGAGCAGGAAGTGGTGTCCCTGTGATGCGTTGGGCAGTTTTCACCACCCTCTGCAGTGCCTTGCGGTCAGCCACTGAGCAGTTCCCATACCAGACTGTGATGCAGCTGGTCAGGATGTTCTCAATCGCACACCGGTAAAACTTCAACAGGATGGATGAAGACAGCTGTTTCTTCTTCAGTGTCCTGAGGAAGAAAAGGCGCTGGTGAGCCTTCTTGACCAGGCTGGAGGTGTTTGTGGCCCAGGACAGTTCCTCCGAGATGGTGGTTCCCAGGAACTTGAAGCTGGAGACACGTTCAACAACCATCCCGTTAATGTGGATGGGGTCATGAGTGCTTCCTTTCTTCTTCCTGAAGTCCACAATGAGCTCCTTAGTCTTATTGGTGTTAAGGAGCAGGTTATTGTCAGCGCACCATGTGGCCAGGTGCTGTACCTCTTCCCTGTAGGCAGTCTCATTGTTGTTTGTGATGAGGCCAATCAGCGTGGTGTCGTCTGCAAACTTAATGATGGAGTTGGATCCATGCACAGGCTTGCAGTCGTGGGTGTAAAAGAATGGGGTAATGGGAAAGTAGAGGAATGGGCTCAGCACACAGCCCTGTGGTATGCCAGTGTTAAGTGTGATGGTGGTGGAGTGGGTGTGGCCTGACCGAACATGCTGAGGCCTGTTGGTCAGAAAGTCCATAATCCAGTTGCAGAGGGAGGTGTTAATGTCCAGGTCTCCAAGTTTTGTGGTCAGCTTGGAGGGAATGACGGTGTTAAATGCTGAACTGAAGTCAACAAACAACATCCTAACATACATGTTGTTGTGGTCCAGGTGTGTGAGTGCAGAGAGCAGCACTGTGCATACTGCATCCTCTGTGCTCCTATTTCTGCGGTAGGCAAATTGGTGTGGGTCCAGTGTGGGTGGGAGGCAGTCTTTGAGGTGTGCTAGGACCAGTCGCTCGAAGCACTTCATTTTCAAGCATTTTTCAGTTTGGTGCCCGTCTCCTTGCTGTCGCTGTTGAAGCGAGCATAAAAGTCCTTTATGCACAGTGCTGCTCTCTGGAATTGAACTACTAGTTTCGTCTGGTCAGAGGAGAACTGGCCCCCCAACTGAGCCTGGTTTCTCCCAAGGTTTTTTTCTCCATTCTGTCACCGATGGAGTTTTGGTTCCTTGCCGCTGTCGCCTCTGGCTTGCTTAGTTGGGGTAACTTCATCTACAGAGACATCATTGACTTGATTGCAAATAAATGCACAGACACTATTTAAACTGAACCGAGATGACATAACTGAATTCAATGATGAACTGCCTTTAACTATCATTTTGCATTATTGAGACACTGTTTTCCAAATAAATGTTGTTCAGTGCTTTGACGCAATGTATTTTGTTTAAAGCGCTATATAAATAAAGGTGATTGATTGATTGATTGATTTAGCTCGTTAAGGAAGGAGACGTCCGTGACCATTGGAGTGGGGTTGCTTGACTTGTAGTCACTGATGATCTGTATGCCTTGCCACATGCGTCGGGGGTCAGAGTTGGAAAAGTGTTGTAGCAGTACTTGGCCTTTTTTTGTAGCAGTACTTGGCCTTTTTGATGCCCCTTTTCAGGTTAGCCCTGGATTTACTGTAGGCCTGAGTGTCATCTGACCTGAAGGCAGTGTTGCGGGCTTTCAGCAGGAGTCGCACCTCCTTGTTAATCCATGGCTTCTGATTAGGGTATGTTGTTATCTGTTTTTCTGTTGTTACACTGTTAATGGTGGAGTTGATGTGATCCAGTACAGAGGAGGTTTAGATATCAATGTCCGTGTGAGAGCCACAGGCAGCCTGAGAAGCAAACATACTCCAGTCAGTGTGTTGAAACCTGTTTTGAATTTTTTCTGCTCCAGTTGGCCACACTTTGATGGTCCTCACTGATGGCTTCACACGGTTGATTAGGGGTGAATACTTAGGGGTGAGAAACAAAGAAAGGTGATCAGACTGTCCGAGGTGGGGGAGAGGGGTCGCGATGTAAGCTCCATTAATGTTTGTATAAACATGATCCAAAGTTTTGTCTCCTCTGGTGTGGCAAGAAACATGCTGGTGAAATTTGGGGAGTACTGTTTTTAATTTGCAGTGATTAAAATCACCCGCGACAATAAAAGCAGCCTCCGGGTGAGCAGTCTGTTGTTTACTAATGGCTGCATGAAGTTCGTTCAAAGCAAGCTTGGCATTAGCATCTGGTGGAATATAGACTGCGGTTATTATGGTGGAAGTGAACTCCCGCGGCAGATAAAAAGGTCTACATTTAACCATGAGAAACTCTAGGTTAGCTGAACAGTGTCTCCCAACAATATCAGTGTTCATACACCAAGCTTCGTTGACATAAATGCACAATCCACCACCTCTCGTCTTGCCAGAGTCATCTGCCGTTCTATCTGCCTGGAACGTGTAGCATCCGGCTAGCTCAATAGCATTGTTGGGTACGTCGCTGTGTAGCCATGTTTCTGTGAAAACCATGACATTGCAGTCCAAAAGTCTCTTACTGTGGGTGATGCGGAGTCGTAACTCATCCATTTTGTTCACCAATGACCGCACATTAGCAAGGAAAATGCTAAGTAAAGAGAGCCGGTGTGGTGTTAGCTTTAGCTTGCCTCTTATACCGCCGTGCTTCCTCCGCCTTTGTTTACGATCTCGACACTGCCTGCGAGCACTTCCGCCCGGCCGGGTAGAGTGCGTAGCCTCGGGTGTTCTAGCGATCTCAGGGATGAGTCGAATATTGGTGATAAAACTGCTGGTAAAGTCCTCACCGATATCCAAAAGCTCCTGTCGGGTGTATGATGTTAAAGCAAAGCTGTTCAGTATGAACAGACCCGAGATGAGCAGGAATAATACTGCAAAATTGCAAAAACTGGAGAGACGCTGAGCCTCGCGATGTGTTCGCGCCGCCATCTTGGTCATATGCCTGTATGGTTGCTCCAACACAATCAGATGACAGTTCCTCTGTACACTGTTCCATCATTGTTCCAACGTCCAGTGGCATCCTGGATAGGCTATCTGCATCAATGTTTTCTTTGCCAGGGCGGTATTTTATGGTGAAATGGAAGTCTGCGAGTTCTGCAACCCATCTGCATCCAGTCGCATTGAGCTTGGCATTGGTCAGTACATAAGTAAGCGAATTATTGTCGCTGTATACTGTGAAGGTAGGTGCATAATACAGGTAATCACGAAACTTCTCTGTGATGGACCACTTCAAGGCTAAAAAGTCCATGATGATAGTTTCTTTCAGCAGCAGTCAGTGTGTGGGATCCATAAGCAATGACTCTAAGTTTCCCCTCTTGCCTTTGGTACAGAACAGCACCCAGTCCCTGGTTTGAGGCGTCCATATGGAGTATAAACAGCTGTGAGAAATCAGGAAATCCAAGGACCGGGGGCTCCACCAAGCAGTCTATTAGTGTCTCCAATCTCTGCTGATGTTTTTCTGTCCATAAAATGGGCTTCTGGGAAAGCACTCCTTTCTTTTTGCTTTTTGTACACTTGGTTGTGATTTCATTGTGTTCTTCCTCCTTTGTCTCCCCTTCTCCGTTCAGCAAGTCATAGAGCTGCCCAGTGATTTTGGAGAAATCTTTGATGTACTGCCTATAATAACTCAACAGGACAACTACTGCTCTCAACTGTCCCACAGTGCTGGGTCTTTTCTCTCCCAGGGCTCTTACAGCCTCAGTGTCAACAGGGTCAATTTTACTTCCTTCCGTGGACACAATCCTCCCCAGATAACGAACTTCCCACTTGAACATCTCACATTTACTAGGCTTTAATTTAAACCCATATCGTCTTAAATGCTGCAGGACACTTCTCACATCATTGACATGGCATTCAAAGGATTTGCTGAACACTAGCGTGTCATCAAGGTAGGGGACACAGCAATTGTCTCTGAGATCTTCCAGGCACTCTTCCATGCAGCGTTGAAAAGCCGCAGGAACGTTCATCAGGCCAAAAGGGATACGAATCCATTCGTATAACCCCCATGGTGTTACAAAAGCTGTCATGGGCCTACTCTCTTTGGCCATGAAACCCTGATGGTATGCTTTCCCTTAGTCGAGTAAAGAGAACCAGCTGTTTCCTCCCAGACTATCCATGATACTTTGAACACGTGGAATGGGCTGTCGGTCTGGGTTTGTTTTCCAATTTAGTTCTCTGTAGTCGATACACAACCGTAAACTACCATCCTTTTTGTGTACGCAGACCACAGGTGAGGAATACGGAGAGTTTGACTTTTGAACCCATCCTTGGGCAATAAGATCATGTAGCTAATCCTTTCATCTCTTTGTAAAGGGGGCGGGGTACCGACTGGTAAGTACGCGTGACTGGGACATAGTCTTTTAGCAAGATGGCCAATTTCAACCCATCTATGCAGCCAATGTCATCATCGGATCTCGAGAAGGAAGCTGCTTCCTCTCTCACCATCTGTCTTACAATTTGTCTTCTAGACTCGCTAAGATGGCTTAAGTCCTGTACTGGATGCACTGTACCAATAACAGTCTTGCTATCTAACATTATGTCATGGTCGGTGGGGTTTTGAACGTTGACAATGACATATGGTGAGGTCTGTCGCTGCAATTTCACAAGGGTTTCACAGAACTCCAATCCCTCAGCCCAGGTAGGGTTCACATCAGGCTCAAAGAGTAGCACTGTCTCTTCCTTTGGTGGAAGTGTCTGTACTCTACATTCAACTTGAACTGATGTGTGTTTAGGCACATTGACTCTTTCCTTTGTGGTTTTGAGGATGTATTCACATGACATTTCTGCCTGGACTCGCTCAATGAATGCTTGAATCTTATTTCCTTCAACATTAGGAGTGGCTGTAACCACCAACTCACTGGCATTAGGCGGGGTCAATCTGGTCCTGTTTGCTATCTGCTCAATCACATTGTACCCGATGATGGGATGGCACAACTGTCTGCCTCTCATCACTAGCACAGGTATGTTGAGCTCACTGTCCTTCGTTTTATCGGACACTAGTCCAAAAGTGACTTCTATCCATCCTATGTACGTTATATCCTGACCATTTGCAGCTACGAGACGGAGCTCTTCTGGTGCCTCGATTGCCTCTGAAATATCTCACATTTGGCAGGTGATAATCTTTCCACATCTCACTGACAATGCACACTTTTGAGAGCCTGTGTCCCATAGTGCATATACGAGCAAACCATGAATGTAGCATTGCACAAGGCACTGTTTTCCTACAAGTGCGGCACAAGTGGGTTTGTTTGACTTCAACGGTTTTGTAGTCGAGACAGGTTTCACATTTGTTCTTGAATATGATCTACACTGTTTTCTATGATCGGTCTAATGATCTGCTTGGCATGCTTTGGAGCAATATAACATTTGCTTACAAGTCACACAGTGTCTCAATGATAAGTAAGGGCGAGTGTTACCACAATATGCACAGCTTTGAGGGGACCCTTCCATAGCTCTGGTCACTGCCTGTCCCGCGGCCGTGACCTGGCCTCGTTTAAAGAACCATCTCCATGTGTCATGGGCATCCGTGCTCGACAGCCAGCTGAGAAATGGTCACTACCACCACACTTGTAACAGTGGCTACAGTAAACATCTAATCCACTGAGGTGGGTACTGAGTCTGTGGTGGGGACACAGTGGGTAGAGGAGGACACTGAGTGGACATAACCTGTGGTTGCTTCATTGATTCTTTAATTTGGGATACTTCTGCACTGAGGTCTTTCAACAGTGCCATGCCTGATCGCATTTCCCTCAGCTCACTTATGATCTCAAGTTCGGCCTTCTCTGGATTGTGCTGAGATGGTGGTTTTCCTTTTTTCTCTAAGGCGATATCACTGGACTGAACTGTGTGTACTTTAGTGGCACTTGGCTGGACGAATTTCTTTTTACTTTGGCGCTCAGTTTCGTGGGAGAATGCCAGATTGACTTTGTCAAAGAGTAGTTCGTCACTCACATCCGTTTGTGTCAAATAGGGTCGCAGGTCACCTCTAACACTGTCGTTCTGTAGTCCCGTCAGGATAGTGTGGAGGAACATGCTTTGGACTAGCTTTGGGTCGTACTTCAAACTGGATTCGGCTTCTTGTGATGCAAACAGAATCTTTTGTCTTAAATCCAGACAACGGACAAGAAAGCTTTGTGGGGTCTCTTTGCTGCTCTGTACCTCTGAGGAAAGTTGTTTATACAGCTCAGTTGCACCCTTTTCTTGAAAATGAGCTCTGAGTATCCGTCTTAATGTGGGCAGTGTAAGGTTTTTCTTACCCTCCAGGTTGCTACGAATCTGCATGCCTGGTGCAATTGCTCTTATGACAGCATCAACAATTTCAAGCTCAGAGAAACCTCTTCTCCGTCCATGTTCAATTTGGTGAGCTAGACTTGAGAAGGAGAGTTTGTCTTTTTGCCCAGGTTCACCTATCTGGCCAGATATTTTGAACTCTCTGCTCCATGTTGACATGACTGGTCATGTTGACTCTGAGTGCCAATTAAGGTTGGAAGTTTTTGTGTTTTGCTGGTTGTCATAGTTTAGATTTACGTTTGTGTGGGGTAGTGTACTAACAGTCTGCTGTGTGCTTGTAACAGTGTTATTTTTCTGCTCAATTAGTTTTTGCTACGCTAATTGCAGTGTGTCAATCTCTTTTTATAGCTTTTCTTGCCCTTTGATCTGTACTACTGAGTCTACAGTAACTCCCTGAAGCACCTGTGCTGGCTGCCCTGAGATATTTTCACTAGCCTGCTGAAGTTCACAAATTTTGTCTCTCACACACAAAAGTTTGGGCATGCCCTCATCTTCCAGTTCTGTTAACCCCTCCCTCTCAAGATGTCTCACAAGGACAGAAATGACAAATGTTCGGCTCTTGTTGATAACCTGTTCACTCCCTTCAATATTCAAAAAGTTACACAATTTTACAAGGTTTTCTCTTGACAGTGAACACAATGCTCCTATCACTTCAAGTTTTAAGTCCTCTAACTGATCCATGGTTCACTTGGGCTTTGGGTGTGTGCAGTGTGATGCAGAAAAGCAGTCTTACCTGGAACATTGCCATTTTCCAACCAGCTATCAACGATCAACCTCAGATTGCATGCACTGTTCTTCCGAACTCAACGTGGACGCCAGACGCTCTCACTCTGTTCTCCTCAGCCGCAAGTCAGAATGAATGACACTGGAGGTAGACCATCATCTGTGGACGCCGACCTTCACTGCATTTCATCCCAGCGGTGCCTCCAAAATGTAGTATCCTCACCGCCTGATGAGGGGAGATAAAAGCATAAATAATACACAGGACACGGAGCTGCTGCTGCTTCAATCATCAGAGTCTGTGTATATTGAGCAGCGCGCGCACCCCCTCTCCAAACAAGCGAACACTCCCAAAGGGAAAAACAATCATACACCGATCGATTGAGCAGGGAACATCAATCGTCAATGTAATAAACAGTGTAAAGTACATTTTAGAAAGACTTTCTCTCATCTTGACACACATAACATTTCACCTATTATTTTATCTTTTGTGACCACCACATCAGCACCTAGAAAGGACCTCTACTGCCCTGAAAAACAGCGGAGACCAGGACAACTAAAGCCCCAGATACAGATCCCCTGTAAAGACCTTGTCTCAGAGGACCACCAGGACAAGACCACAGGAAACAGATGATTCTTCTGCACAATCTGACTTTGCTGCAGTCTGGAATTGAACTACTAGTTTCGTCTGGTCAGAGGAGAACTGGCCCCCCCAACTGATCCTGATTCTCCCAAGGTTTTTTTCTCCATTCTGTCACCGATGGAGTTTCGGTTCCTTGCCGCTGTCTCCTTTGGCTTGCTTAGTTGGGGTCACTTCATCTACAGTGATATCATTGACTTGATTGCAAATAAATGCACAGACACTATTTAACTGAACAGAAATGACATCACTGAATTCAATGATGAACTGCCTTTAACTATCATTTTGCATTATTGACACACTGTTTTCCTAAAGAATGTTGTTCAGTTGCTTTGACGCAATGTATTTTGTTTAAAGCGCTATATAAATAAAGGTGACTTGACTTCACTTGACTGGGAAACCTGCATTATCACAGCAGTCTGTAAGATCTCCTGATCTGCACTGCCGCTGTCCCTTAACTGTGACCTTAACTGCTGTCCCTCAACACTAATAAGAAAAAGGAACAAACTTACCACAGCAGTTGTAGACAGGGAAGAAGAAGCTCAAACCTCATATCCTCAGTGTGAATCAAACTGAAATTCACGCTGGAAAGAAGTCACTCATCTAAGTAGGGAGATCACTCATTCCAAGGATGGTATCCAGTGGCCCTGGAAAAGGGCACTCCCATTAAAGTAAGCAAAATAACTCTTATAATCTGTACTACCATTGATCTACTTTTGTAAAATTGAGACCATTTTACCAGTCGCCCTATCACATATCAATATGACACCAAACATGATTGTAAATATCACTTGCATTAATGTAGATTAATGTATTATATTCTACAATTGGGTGAAGGGAAGGAAGGGGATGAGGAGGAACCAGTGCATATGTGAGAGTGTCTCAAAGATGTCAGTTTATGTTTGTATTGTCTGTTTCTCAGAAGTGACCCATACTCAGAATTCGTGCTCTGCTTTTAACCCATCCAAAGTTCTCACACACAGAGCAGTGAACACACACACACTGTGAACACACACCCGGAGCAGTGGGCAGCCATTTATGCTGCGGTGCCCGGGGAGCTGTTGGGGGTTCGGTGCCTTGCTCAAGGGCACCTAAGTCGTGGTATTGAAGGTGGAGAGAGAACTGTACATGCACTCCCCCCACCCACAATTCCTGCCGGCCCGAGACTCGAACTCACAACCTTTCGATTGCGAGTCCGACTCTCTAACCATTAGGTCACGACTTCCCCTAGAACAAAGTATCTGAGTTTCTCTTATCCTTACTCCCCATACAGTCAACAATTAACTTATTATAACCTATTAAGTTAAAGCTCAAACAATAATCAGAGGTTATGAATAGCACTATGAAATATGTTAATACTTCAGTAGTGTTTATATTTAACCCCATATAACAACTTGAATAAAGTCGAGACAATAACCAGTGGTTATGGCTAGTACTATGAAGTATGCATTCAACATGCTTACTAGTACTCCAATAGTATGTTCCAGAGCATGTGCATGACTGTCAGCCTTGAGTGGCATCCTTTCTAACCAATTGAGAGTGAGGAGTCAGGTGCCGATTTGGGTTGATTTGGGCGAGGTCTGAGCTGGTTGGCCATGATGGTAGGAGATGCTATCAGCTGCCAGGGGCAACGCCTTTAGAACTACACAGAGGCGCAACTAAACATTCCAGAGCTTTTTAATATTTGGGCATTTATTATTTTGGCGGGACAGAGACGTATCTATGAATACGAGAAAGAAAAGGAAGAAAGTAAAGCAATGCAAAAAGATAAGGCGAAAGAAAAGGGACCTTACAGGGACAATCTCAGACCAAGAGCAAAACAGTGTTATTAGGAGAAACTCTCAAGCATCCAAAATATCGACCCATACGAGCTCCCTGCAGCAGCACAGAGACCCGGACCATTTACCTCCATGCACATATATGGATATTGTGAATTATCTTGTTTTTGGTGTAAGTTACTACACAATGCAGGAGTTTAAAAGCCACAAGTCTTTGGAAAGTTACTAGGCTTTCTGTTGTGGCTGGGTCCATCTACAAAGCCCCCAGGTGGTGAAAACTGCGTTGAACTGGCCAAAGTAAGTTTCTTCACATGCGTTTTAGTGTGTTGTAATTACATTGAGTTTAGCAGACACTTCTTGACCAAAATTAAAAAGTAATTAACTGCCACTGTTTCATAAACACTAGATTGTAACAAGATGTTCAATGTACACAAACATTTCCAACATGTTTTGATGTAGGCTAAAGCTTTCTATGTTTAGTTATTTAGTTGTAATTTGATTTTAGCCAGGTTTTTTGTGTTGGGTGTTGGGTGCAGCAAGGTGGACAAACCAGTTCTGGGTTGGCTAGGGTAGTTAAATGTGAAAGAGACAGAGAAATGGCACACCCTCTACAGTGAAAAAATATCTCTAAAATCTTAGGATATGAATTTCCTTTCAGGTCACTTCTTGTTAGATTGAGACCATTGTACCAGACGCCTCTATGCAAGACAATACAAATAATACCAAACATGACTGTGAAGATCACTTGCATTCATGATCATTTTGTTACGCTATAGACCATACTGTGTGAGCTGATCGAAGTGCCATAAATTAGGTCTATTTTTATGCAAAATATATTTTAAATGTAATGTAATGTTAATTGTTAAATGTTTAGGCCTAAATTTCATTTTATAATTTCTTTTTTTTTTGTGACCTGGATCTGGACCAGAACGCCTTAATCGGATAACATTCCATTCAGAGGTGTGTTTAGACTTCTTTTCAACGTGTACTGTATGTGAACAACGTCTGATACAGGTGGCATGTTAAAGTCATTTATATATACTGTACATAAATAATTTATAATAAGTATATATTTGCTGTCAACTAAATTAATTGAATGCAACCTTGTTGAAAATAAGTATTATTATTATTTTTGATGTTGCTGAAAATTCAGCTTTGATAAAACATTTTCCCCTATATATTTGCATAGAAAACAGCAATTCTAAATTGTAATTTTATATATTTAACAGTTTTACTGTTTTTTTAAATCATCTTTTTTTCATCATATAAAAAAACTGTCAAGCAAATGAAAGGCACAAGAAAAAAAATTATTTTTATTTTTATTTCTGTATTGTGTCATATTTGTAAGTAAGTGGTGTTAAAATGGCTCTAATGAGGTGTGAGCCCCAAACTTACTATTCATTATTTCTTAAAGAGCCAGTAAGATGAAAATTCTAAGCAGACACAGAGTTGACACCCAATTAGATGTATCTGGAGTTGACCCTTTTTATCAACCATTTATGACAGTTAATGTGTCTGTCTCCCTTTTGCTATTTTTAGTTCAAGAACGTTTCCTCTAAATATTGTAATGTTGAAAATCTTTGGATGTAAATTATTCTACAGCGCATTCAGGAAAATCTAACACTTTTGGCAAATATTATTTCATGATAGCCCCGGTTAATTATCGCAGTAAATCTTACAGAGTACAGGCATATGTAATTGAATCAATCGACTGCCAATGTAAATGCCACAGGCCGTGACTGTGTCAGAGTCAAGAATGCCTCCGATTTTGTAAATTACCTTCTATCATCTGTTAAAAGTCCCTTTCCTTATCAAATTACTGAAATTATGTTGATAAGATACATGTTCTTTTGTCTAATTATTATTATTATTATTATTTTTAGAAAAGGGGGTTCCTAATGTTTTGGCTCATGGAGGATGCCAAAAGAGAGTGTCTGTGGATCTTTTGCCAAATGCAGTGGAGGCTGCAGGCTGGTATGGCCGTGAAGCAAGATCTTCATTGACACGAGTTTCAATGAATTTCTTTTGGGCAGAATCCATTTCTGTCACCAGAGGACCAGGTTGCTGTGTAGAGGCAGTTCTCTATGCAGTGTCCTGACATTGCATCTCTTTTTGAACCTGTTGTCAATTTCCAACAAGAAGAGTTCCAAAATGCTTTGAAAATACTAATTGATCTTGTTCGAGTTCATGCTTAATAGTGTTCCTGATTGTCTTCTGAATTAAAGGATACTCTACTTTAAAATAAATTCTGTCATCATATACTCGCTCTCATGTTTTTTCAATCCTTTATGAATTTCTTTGACTCGTAAAAACACGCTCTTCTGCATATTCACACATCATGTAATCATGTAATTCATTTAGTTAAGCATACAGTATTGTATTGTTTATACGCAATTCCTTTGCGCAGCTGAGCTGCGCGTTGCATGCGATCTCAGAATACATTTTTGGCGGTTTTGGAAATGTTAACTCTGTTAACATCTCTGTCTCTGTTTAATGTTAACAATAAACAGAGACGTTGAGATCAAACGGTGAAGTATTTTATTTGAATAATTCAACAAAACAAAACTAGTGTGGTCTATTTTAGTTATAGCCTAATATGGGTTTATGTTATGGTCTGTCTCAGATCATTAAAAAAAGTGTGCCCCCCTATGAAAATTAAATGCCCCCCCATTTGGTTTGTTCTAGCGACGGCCCTGGTTACGTCTACAGCCACTGATGGCTTATTTTAATCAGGGCCCCGCCCCCGCGAGGCTGGAAGCACTGGCGGGAGAGTCGCGAAATGGTGTGACACTCTTGCGCTATCATGAGGCCATTATAATCATGGACTGTGGCTCTGCGCAGTTTGAGAGAGGGCGAGTGACACAACGTTGGGTGCAAGAATTTGTATATATGCTTCTTTAGTACAATTTTTACTCACAAAAACATCATTTAAACACATATAGCAATCGTCACCCATAGTGATGTGGGGGACATGATGCATGTGTCTTTGTGGTGTTGGCACTCTCGCTCCTTCGCGAGGCCATTATAATAATAGGTTGTGGCTCTGCAGTGTTCTGAGACAGGGCGAGTGACACAGAGATGAGCGCTCTGCTCAGCTGTTTCATGGAGCTCATAGTCATCTTTACAGGCACCTATGGCATACTCTAGCTGTCCTGAAAGACGCGGACCGTAGGCCGCTCCTAAACGTTCCAGTTGCTCCCTCCGGCCTCTTTGGTGACGTCATGGAGCCATTCTCAGAGACGCAGAAAGTGCGCCAAGTAATGAGCCATGTGATACCCCGTCGCTCACCCCAGTCTTCTTCTGCGAGATTCTTATGCACCTGGCCAGGCTCTTAAACCAGCTAAAATAAACCGCAGTAGCACCCTGCTCTGAACCGGACGCTCATTTCTGCCGAAACCAGCAGTGGTAAGAGCCTGGAAGGCAATGTCAGGGTCAGTTGAGGACCCCGCGCCGCGAGAGAGCCAGCGCGCCATACGAGCCGTCTTCCTGACGGTGAAAGAGTGAGTGAGCGGGAGGCCCCGCCCCCAAGCGCCATGTTCATATGCATCATGTCCCCCATTTCCTTCGGGCGACGATTGCTATGTCTGTTCGAATGCTGTTTGTGTGAGTTCCACAATAAAAGCAGGTATACAATCAGCGAATGAGCTTTACTGCCTCTTACACTCATCTCTGTGTCACTCGCCCTGTCTCAGAACAGTGCAGAGCCACAACCCATGATTATACTGGCCTCGCGAGAGTGCCAACACGGTGTCACCCTCAATGTTCAGATGCATCATGTCCCCCATGTTTCTTCGGGCGATGATTGCTATGTCTGTTTGAATGCTGTTTGTGTGAGTTCCACAATAAAAGCATGTTACAATCAACAAAAGAGCTTTACTTCCTCTTATGCTGTGTTCACACCAAACGCGAATAGAGCGTCAAATTCGCGTCTACCGCGTCTAGTTTGCCGCTTGACCATTTTGAGATCATTCGCTTCATTCGCGCGTGGAATTAACTTCACAACAGACGCGAATTCGCGTCATGGGGGGGCTTCTGCCAGCTGAGTTCACGCAGCATTTTCAACCGCCATTTTTATTCGGATAATTTTCAAAATATTACTGTTACTGTGTCATGAAATGTAGTTTTAAAAGTATTTCAGGCGAGAATGTAGTTGTTTTAAACTCAAATATGCGGTTTATTTATAATGACAGGGTCTATTTTAAAAAATGTGTTTCGTCGATCTCGGAGATGAGCTCCATGCGACCAGCGGAAGCTCCGTCATCATGTATCCGACGAGAGCAGCCTCGGCTCGGCTAGACCTTCTGACATTTGCCGCTGGCTCTGATGGCTCTGATGTCTCTTTAGTGGTTCAAGGTGACACAAAACCGTTTGGAATAATGGAAGCGGTGTCCTAATATCCCTGCAAGCCTTTCGGTCGAAATTGGAGCGGAAACATGTACTGATTCAAACCGACAACACGTCTGTGGTCTCGTACATAAATCGCCAGGGCGGCGTGCACTCCAGAGCTCTATTCAAACAGGCAGCGGGTTTCCTGTTGTGGGCGGACCGACACTTAATCTCCATAGGAGCGTCGCACATCCCCGGTACTTTTGAACCGTGGAGTGAGCATGCTTTTGAGGAACGGGATTCCTCAAGGAGATGTTGGCTTCACCCAAGATCAGATCTAATGATTTGGGAGGGAGGAAGTGGATTGTTTGCCACGAGCGAGAACACGTTTGCTATCTCACCCCCCCTGCTGGGAGATGCTCTGACATCGCGCTGGCCGGAAGCCAGGCTTACACATTCCCTCCTGTGAAGATTTTGCCTGTGTTGTGCAAAATCAGGGAGGAGAAAGCATCAGTTATACTCGTGGCCCCGAACTGGCCGAATCAGCCCTGGTTCGCGGACCTGAGAGAGTTACTGATGGCTCCCCCATGGCGAATCCCCCTCAAGCAGGACCTGCTGTCTCAGGCGAATGGCACAATATAGCACCCCAGCCCCGAGCTGTGGAACCTTCATGTGTGGCCGCTGCGGGGACCCTAATGAGCGGGACACTCTGCACTGACGAGTGCTAAACACACTTACTGAAACGCCAGCATCATCAAACATTCGCTGCTACGCGCAGAAGTGGTGAGTTTTCACAAAATGGTGCGAGAACATTTATATTGACCCGGGGACCTGTTCCGTGTCGGATGTTTTGCGCTTTCTACAGCACAGTTGGATAGCGGGAGTTTGAAACCATCCACGCTGAAGGTGTATGTGACCGCTATTGCCGCTTTCGTTCCCCGGTTACGGGTAAACGATCGGTAAGCACGCTCTGGTATTCAGTTTTCTCAGGGGAGCAAGTAGATTGTGTACTTCATGGCCGCTCTCCGTGCCGCTGTGGGATTTCGCTCTAGTTTTGAGGGCTCTGTCTCTTACTACCGTTCGAGCCATTAACCTCGTTTGCGGTTAAGGAGCTTCCCTGAAGACTGCCTTGCCTCTTGCTCTCGCCTCAGCGAAGTGCCTTGGAGAATTTCGTGAGTGTTTGGTGAACGATATTGCATTGGTTTCGGGCCTGGCGACTGTAATGTCACTCTCCGGCCGAGACCGGGTTTCGTTTCGAAGTCACTCAATACACCGTTTTGTTCCCCTGCCCGCCTGATCTGTTGAGCCGTCAGCCTCGCGTGACGCTGATACTCAGAGCGCCAGGACCCTGGTTTTACGGATGTATATGAATCGCTTGGCCGCCTTTCGTCAGTCGGACCAGCTGTTCGTGTGCTTGGTGGATGTAATAAGAGACGTGCTGTTTCTGACTTTCTCACTGGATCGTGGACGCTATCAAATGCCAGGGGAAGGATTACCCCCTCAACATCAGAGCTCATTCTGCGAGGACATTATAAATGCTTCCTGATGGGCCTGGTCTAGAGGTATGTCTGTCCAGTATTTATGTTTTGCTGCTGGCTGGTCTTCCCAGAACACAATCGCCAGGTTTTACAAGCTGGATGTACCCTCTGTAGCGTCACATGTATTTTCGGTGAGTTAAGTTTTATTCAGTAAAGCTGTTATAACCAGCTATACAGTAGTTACCATGGCTGCTAACTCTGTGTTATGGTTTAAATGGTTTATGCAGCAGTCACCGCAAACGCCGTCGACTCTGTTTAACTCTCATGCTTGAGTGCTTATTGCTTTGTGTCTGCCCTGGTTAGTGCAGATTTCGATATATTGCTTGAAGTTATGCAAATTTTGTTAGGGTCGGAGCAGATGTCTCATTGGCCTAGTTCCGCCTATCAGATGCAAGCACTCTTAGCGACACGGCCATTGGCTAGAACTGTACTGCTTGTGTGAGGGTGATTGACTCCGTTCAGGGCTTATCTTCACTGCTCTCATGGCGGGATTTTATACAGTTCCCATATACGTCTTAGCTGACGTAATGTTGAGTTACTGCCTCGAGAGGGAACGTCTCCGGTTACTATCGTAACCTCGGTTCCCTGAGAGGCGGGAACGAGACATTACGTTAGCCGCCGTGGTCGCTGTTTGATCAGCTGTGCTAGCGTTCAGTCGTGATTCTGACGTAATTTTCGCGCCCATGCATTTTATACTGCCCGCTGACCCGCCAGTATTTGCATGCTTCGCGTCGAAATAAGTCGAAAATAAGATTTCAGTGAAAGTGGAGAAGGGAAGAGTTCCCATATACGTCTTAGCTGACGTAATGTCTCGTTCCCGCCTCTCAGGGAACCGAGGTTACGATAGTAACCGGAGACGTTTTATGCCTCTGAACTAAAAAACGTTTTTTTTGGGGGGGCAGGTCAAGACAGTGGGCGGAGATTATTATGCAAAGTGTTCCTAGTGACGTACATAGAGATGGGAAAAAGATTTGAAATCTATAACGACTCGTTTCAGCGATTCAGAGTCGACTCCCTACTTTAGAAGCCAATAACTTAATAAATCGTGTACTTTTTGGTTGAATTATTTGCACATTGTTTACACAGATGGACAGCTACATCATACACTGTAATACAGGTAATTTTTGATTTCCCACCTGTGTGGCTCTTTAATATCCATATAAGGTAATGTCTGACTTCTGAGTACTTTGATTGGATGCCCCGGGACTTCCTGTATGTAGCTGTATGACATGGTGTTGTATAAATATGAACAGTCTTTCTGTGCTGCTGCTCTATGCCACAGGGGCTGGTTCACATGTTTACACCCATTTGAGGCAGATGGTGCATGAAAGAGACAGAGAAATGGCACACCCTCTACAGTGAAAAAATATCTCTAAAATCTTAGGATATGAATTTCCTTTCAGGTCACTTATTGTTAGATTGAGACCATTGTACCAGACGCCTCTATGCAAGACAATACAAATAATACCAAACATGACTGTGAAGATCACTTGCATTCACAATCATTTTGTTAGGCTATAGACCATACTGTGTGAGCTGATCGAAGTGCCATAAATTAGGTCTATTTTTATGCAAAAGATATTTTAAATGTAATGTTTTAATTGTTAAATGTTTAGGCCTAAATTTTATTTTATAATTTTTTTTTTTTTTTTTTTGTGACCTGGATCTGGACCAGAACGCCCTAATCGGATAACACGTTTTCAACGTGTACTGTATGTGAACAACGTCTGATACAGGTGGCATGTTAAAGTAATTTATATATACTGTACATAAATAATTTATAATAAGTATATATTTGCTGTCAACTAAATTAATTGAATGCAACCTTGTTGAAAATAAGTATTATTATTATTTTTGATGTTGCTGAAAATTCAGCTTTGATAAAACATTTTTCCCTATATATTTGCATAGAAAACAGCGATTCTAAATTGTAATTTTATATATTTAACAGTTTTACTATTTTTTTAAATCATCATTTTTTTCAACATATAGAAAAAACTGTCAAGCAAATGAAAGGCAAGAAAATGAAAGAATGAAATGAAAAAAATATAATTTTTATTTTTATTTCTGTATTGTGTCATATTTGTAAGTAAGTGGTGTTAAAATGGCTCTAATGAGGTGTGGGCACACACCTTACTATTCATTATATTTCTTAATATCCATATAAGGTAATGTCTGACTTCGGAGTACTTTGATTGGATGCCCCGGGACTTCCTGTATGTAGCTGTATGACATGGTGTTGTATAAATATGAACAGTCTTTCTGTGCTGCTGCTCTATGCCACAGGGGCTGGTTCACCATGTCACAAATGATGAGCGATAGTATTAAGACTATAAATTGTCTGTTAATTAATTAGTCTAACAAATCTGGGAGTCTTGTGTGGGATATTCCCAAGAAACACAGGACTGAAATCATCCTTCATCACAGGTAAGTAATTTCCTCAGGTGGAAGGGTTGATTGTGTTAGATTAAAGTGCAATGCGTATATAGATGACAAGCCTTGGTGCTGTTATCCCTTGTGTTTCAAAGAAGATTGTCTGCAAATATATATATATATATATATATATATATATATATATATACACACACACACACACACATATATATATACACAGTTGAAACCAGATATTTACATACACTTCAGAACAAAATACAAATTTTTACTGTCATACATTAAATCAGAGTAAACTTATTCTGTTTTTGATCAATAAATATTAACAAATTTTTTGCATTTGTTAAATGTCAGAATCGAGCGAGGGATAATTTTTTATCACTTTCATCAAAGTCAGAAGTATACATACACTTCCTTAGTATTTGGTAGAATTGCCCCAAAACTGTTTCACTTGGGCCAAACGTTTTGGGTATCCTTCCACAAGCTTTCTACTAAAGTTTGCTGGAATTTTGGCCCACTCCTCTTAACAGAACTGGTGCAACTGGGTCAGGTTTGTAGGCCTTCTTGCTCGCACTTGCCTTTTCAGTGCCGCCCACAAAATTTCTATGGGATTGAGATCAGGGCTTTGTGATGGCCATTTCAATACCTTGACTTTGTTGTCCTTAAGCCACTTTGTAACATATTTGGAGGTATGCTTGGGGTCATTGTCCTTTGGAAGACCCATTTGTGCCCAAGCTTTAACTTCCTGGCTGATGTCTTCAGATGTTGCTTCAATATATCCACAAAATTGTCTTTTCTCATGATGCCATCTATTTTGTGAAGTGCACCAGTTCCTTCTGCAGCAAAGCATCCCCACAACATTATACTACCACCCCAATACTTCACGTTTGGGATGGTGTTCTGAGGCTTCAAAGCTTCACCCTTTTTCCTCCAAATATACCGTTTATCATTATGGCCGAACAGTTCAATTTTTGTTTCATCAGACCCATGTGCAGTGGCAAACTGTAGTCTGGCTTTTTTATGGTTGTTTTTAAGTAATGTTTTTCTCCTCCCAGAGTAACCGTTTAGCTCATGGTGGTACAGGACTCGTTTTACTGTGGATAATGACACGGTCTTACCAGTTTCAGCTATCATCTTTACAAGGTCTTTTGATGTTGTCCTGGGGTTGATTCGCACAGTTCGCACCAAAAAACGTTCCTCTCTGGGACTCAGAATCCATCTCCTTCCTGAGAGGTATGATGGTTGTACATTCCCATGTTTTTTATACTTGCGTATTATTGTCTGAACAGATGAACGTGGGACCTTCAGGCATCTGGAAATTGCACCTAAGGATGAGCCACACTTGTGGAGGTCCACAATTCTTTTCCTGATGTCTTGGTTGATTTCTCTTGATTTTCCCATGATGTCAAAGAAAGAGGCTCTGTGTTTAAGGTGTGCCTTTATATGCATCCACAGGTGTGCCACCAATTAACTCAAATTGAATCAATTAACCTATCAGAAGGTTCTTAAGCTCAGAATGGTATTATCCGGAGTTTTCTTTTTTGTTTAAAGACACATTAAACTTAGTGTATGTATACTTCTGATTTTGATGAAAGTGATAAAAAAAATACATAAAAGTACTCCCTCACTCAATTCTGACATTTAACAAATGCAAAAAATATGTTAATATTTATTGATCTAAAACAGAAAAAGTTTACTCTGATTTAATGTATGACAGTAAAGAAATAAAAGTTTTTGTGTTCTTTTCTTAAGTGTAGAGCTAAGCTGTGTAAGAGCTATGCTGTAGGACGGACGGCAAGCCAAACGAGTACGAGTTCGTTCGTGTAATAATTATTATTTGTTATTTATTACTTGGTATAAAAAGTTATAGATCATTTGCATTAGAAAGTTGCATTGGCACACCCAGTGAACAACATTAACTTAAGTGGGTAGCCACAAACGACCAGGTCCTCTAAAAACAGGTTACGTGTTATATAAATCTTTACTTAAGTAAAGAATAGATATTAATAATATACCCTAGATTGACGTCTTACCTTTGCTATTATGAGGTACCTCCCCGTACCGTGAGCATCGCTTACCTGTAACCCAGCCAGCTCTAAAGAACTGGTAACGTTAAGCATCCAGACTTTTAAAAGCTTTGACATCAGCACCAGTGTATGGGGATACCGTTTACCACATAGTGGTACAGATCATGTGTAATGAAGTCGGGTAGACTCTGCGATTTAATGAGGTCTGTGAAAACGGAGGAAAAAGGTAAGGATCGGTATCCAATCCTGCGATCTCCAACTTCTCCAAATACAGTACCGTTCTTTGTGAGCACCTACCAGATGCCCTACCTCGACTGATAATGGCACGTCAGCTTGTTCAATAGAAGAAGCCTGTTACAACTTCATGTTTACATGAAGTTCCGGTTGTTTGCATAACTTTTTGTTTTGCTCTGGGGATGTGTGTGGTGGAATGAATCAAGTGACTATAGTAAGTATTTAGATTTTTTATTTTTTTTGTAACCTTTGTGATGTCCTCAAATGTACGTAGGTTTATTGAGAATCTGACATTAGATCTTTTTGAAAAATGTCGTAAGGATGATCTGTTGGTAATAGCTGAACACTTCAAAATTACATTAAGTCGGCAGTCCTTGAAGAGAACGATCAAAACTGTTGTGTTGGATGGTCTTTCGAAATTAAATGTTTTGAAGTTGCCTGAGTCGGTTAAAGAAGCAGATCAAGTTAGTGAGAAAATGACAACTTGTGAAGGGGTAGAGGCTGATGATGAGGAGATTAAGCTTGTGGAGGCGGACGTAGAGGCGAAAACAGGTTTACCCCCATTTGAGCCTTTTTCTCCACCTACACCGGGTTCTAGAGAGAGCGCGAACGTAAAGATCCGTATAGCTCGACTCCGCATGGAAGCGGAAGATAGAGCGCAAGCTCGACGAGCTGAATTTGATCTACGACTTGAAATCCGGCGGCTGGAGGTTCAGGCTGAAAAGGAAGTGAATTTACGCCGGTTGGAGTTAGAGGAGGGGAAGCTGTCTTCTAGGTCCACTGGCCCGTTTACTTCAGATTCATTTTGCAAAGATCCAACAGAGCGTGGTTTGCTTACCACGGCTTTTGATGCAAGTAAAAACATTTCATTGGTGCCGCTATTTAGGGAGCTGGAAGTGGACAGTTATTTTGGTGCATTTGAGAGAATTGCTATATCATTAAATTGGCCAAAGGAAGTATGGACGTTGCTGTTACAGTGTAGGCTTGTGGGAAAAGTCTATTGTTTATTGAAGATAGTATGAAGTATGAGACCGTGAAAGCATCTATCTTGCGTGCATATGAACTAGTGCCAGAAGCTTACCGACAGAGGTTTCGGAATCACAGGAAGGGTGGTAATCAAACTTTTGTTGAGTTTGTACGTGAAAAAGGAGCATTGTTTGATATGTGGAGCACTTCAAGTAATGTTAATGATTTTTCTTCCTTGCGTGAACTAATGCTTCTTGAAGATTTTAAGAAGTGCTTGCCTGAACGCATTGTTTTGTATTTAAATGAACAAAAGGTGACGGAAATGTCTGCTGCTGCCGTACTGGCAGACGAGTTTGCATTAACTCATAAAAACGTGTTTAACACGATGCGTTGTGACCGAAACATTTCCGCAATTCCCAACATTTCTGTAACATTCTGTAATATAGCTTTTGAGTGTACCACCACCTCTCCGTGCGCCCAGAACGTGCTTTTAGCATACCGGTACGCTCATTTGGACATCTGTTTTAATAGAGGTTTTAATCCTTTGCCTGCACTGCCACTTTTCAGAGCGCCCTTCACAATGCACGCTTCCTAAATCATCCCACCCAGAGCAGAGACTACATGACCCATACACCCTTGAGTTTTACAAGTGAAAAGCGCATGCATCGCTTTTGCCGCTGTTAGTAACAACTCAATGTGGCCGGAGAAGGTGTGTGAAACGGCTCGGCTCGGTAAAAATACAAATACAGTGAACAACACTTAATATGCTCTCCTGGCTTCAGACTCTGAGTACTAAAAGAACACGGTCAGAATCAGCTGACTCGCTAGCTGACACCCCACCAAGCCAGAATGATATCGCTGGAGGTCAGACGCAAGCTAATGAAGTAATGCAGCAGCTCTTTCTAAGGGTATTTTTTCAAAATCCTTTTGCACATTTTATTTATGTTCAGTAGCTCTTTCTAGCTCAAGCAAGTCCACATACGAATAAAAGGATTTATAATTTTTCATAAGGTCGTCTGTTGACTGCTGTATATAAAACCCCTTCGATATAGTTGTTGTTACCTCAGGATGAGAGGAGTCTATATATGTGTGTGTGTGTATGTATATATGTGTGTGTATATATATATATATGTATAGGCTATAATAGAGTACCGGCACCTCCTTTGGGCCACTTAAAGCACTGGTCGCGGATCAAAGTCATCATCAAGCTTCCTCAAATTTTATTTAAAAACACGCTCGCTCATTATTATCTGCGCTGTGTATGAACACTTATCCACATTTTCAGAAGAAGTATTGTCCATTCGTTTTTTTCCAAAGATAAAAAACTTGTTTTGTTTATGCGTGCCTCTGAGATTTTTTTTCCAATTTCCAATCTTATGTCCTTTTTCTTAGACGATAGAAAAACCATAGATCGAGGAGAGAACCACTATAAATCTGGACATGTAGAACAGTGTAGCTTAGATGCTGGTTTACTTACCGGTATTGTAAAGGCCAGCATGAGGGACAAGGTTTATCAAGTCTCTATTAAGTAAAATTAGGGAGAGATAGAGGAGTTATAATAGTGTTCTATGTATTTAAGATAACTATACAAACAATCTCTGAACAGGCATAACACAGTTAAATTCCAAACATTTAATATAATAGTTGTATATAATTACATATGTTGAATTGAAAGAGAATTGTCCAATAGCATCAACAAATGCTTATTATAATATAATATAAATAAACCATATATGTTCCCTGAATAAACCATATATACTCATTTTATTCACATTTTATTTATATTTTTACCTGATAATCCACAAGCCTCAATTGAGAGCCAGTGTAGTAATTTTTATCTCGCATTCACATTGCTGTGAGCTGACTGGAGTGTAATAGTATAAAAGTAGTATACAATAGTTTAAAATTTATTTTTGGTATTTGTCAGACAGGCGACTTACAGTGCATTCAGGCTATACATATCAGCGTGTTCTCTGGGAATTGAACTCGCAACCTTTTTCACAGTTAATAAAATGCTCTAATAACTGAGCCACAGAAACCTTACAGAAAGAGTTGTAGTAAACTTCTTTATTTTCATAAAATAAGTAAACTGAAAACAAACTATGTACTTATTGCAAAAACTGATAATGCACACAACATGTCCCTACGGGGAAATTGTGTAGCCATTTCTCCTTCTTCATCCATGGGTGGTGGAAAATTTTTAGGCACATCAGCGCTATCCTGTCTCAGGGAGTAAATGATCTTCCATCATTTGTGGATAAAAACAAAACAGGGACATTTTTTTGTGACAGCTGCAGATGTGAGAATGGACACTTTATTTATATAGCACATTTCGTACACAATGGTAATTCAAAGTGCTTTACATAAAAGAAATTAAAATAATAATGAAGAAAAATAATAACAAGAATAAAACAAGCAATTGTAAAAAAAAAATAATTATTCAAAAATGTAATTTAAAACAGTTAGAAAATGATTTTACATAAAATAAAATAAAAAAACCCTGAAAATATAGTGCAGTCAGTTCGTACATAGCACAGTGCTCATTCAATAAATGCACAGCTAAACAGATGAGTTTTAAGTCTAGATTTAAATGTGACTAGTGTTTTAGCACATCTGATCTCTTCTGGAAGCTGATTCCAGCTGTGGGCAGCATAGTAACTAAAGGCGGACTCCCCTTGTTTTGTGTGAACCCTTGGTATTTCTAACTGACTCGATCCTAATGATCTGAGTGGTCTGTTAGGTTTATATTCAGTGAACATATCTGCAATACATTTCGGTCCTAGGGCATTTAGTGACTTATAGATGAGTAAAAGTACTTTAAAATCAATCCTAAATGTAACTGGAAGCCAGTGTAAGGACCTGAGGACTGGTGTGATATGCTCAGATTTTCTGGTTCTAGTCAGAATCCTGGCAGCAGTGTTCTGGATGAGCTGCAGCTGTCTAATGGTCTTTTTGGGAAGGCCAGTGAGGAGCCCATTACAATAGTCCACCCTGCTGGTGATAAAGCATGAACAAGTTTCTCCAAGTCTTGACTGGAAACAAAACATCTAATTCTTGCAATGTTTTTTAAATGATAGTATGCTGATTTAGTTACTGCTTTGACATGACTACTGAAACTAAGGTCTGTCTCCAGAATCACACCAAGATTCCTGACTTGATTTTTAGTTGTTTGACCCCTAGAGTCAAGGTATGCATTCACCTTGAACACTTCATCTTTGTTTCCAAATGCAATGACTTCAGTTTTTTCCTTGTTTAACTGAAGAAAGTTCTGGCACATCCAACTATTAATTTCATCAATGCATTGGCAGAGGGAGTCAGTGGAGCTGTAGTCATTTGGAGATAAGGCTAGGTAAATCTGGGTATCATCAGCATAGCTGTGGTAGGCAATTTGGTTCTTTCTCATTATTTGACTCAGTGGAAGCATATACAGGCAAAACAAGAGCGGTGCAAGAATTGAGCCTTGTGGGACTCCGCATGTCATGGACGTCCACTTAGACTTATGCTCTCCTAGACTCACATAATAGCCTCTCCCATCTCTAAGTATGATCTAAACCATTTGAGTACCATCCCAGAAAGCCCGACCCAGTTTTCCAGTCTCTCTAGTAGTATGTTATGATCGACAGTGTCAAACGCAGCACTGAGATCTAGCAATACCAGCACCGATATTTTAAGCAATTTAAGTAATTTAAGCGAATATCATTTGTTATCTTAATGAGTGCTGTCTCTGTGCTGTGATGCGGTCGAAAACCAGATTGAAAATTGTCCAGGTATCAATTTGAGTTTAGGTATTTGTTCAGCTGATTAAAAACTACCTTTTCTATAATTTTGCCTATAAAAGGAAGATTAGATATTGGTCTAAAATTGCTCAAAATTGTGTTATCAAGATTGGTGTTTTTCAGGAGGGGCTTTACAACTGCAGTTTTTAGGGAGTTTGGAAATGTCCCAGAAAGAAGTGATGCATTCACCACTTCTAAGAGATCTGCCTTTAAGCAGTCAAGCAGTCAAGTAGAGGAAGCTATGGCAGCAATACGAGAAACTTGTGACAATCTGATTTCTCGTGTTCCTTTGGGTCTCGCTCCCTGTTTGTGCCAACGATTAGTGTGGCAATCAGTTTCGGCTTGTTCCTCTACACTTGGTATAAACTGTTGAGATTCAGAAGATTCATGGTACTCACAGGCTGTTTGCTGAGGGGGTCCATGACGATGGTCTGTTGAGTGTTCCGTCTGTTTTGGAAGTCCAGAAAGTAATGTTTCAAGAATCACAATCCTTTGTAGAAGTTTGCAGCAGTTTATGCAACAAGTAGATCCAACAGGAGGCATTTTCTCTCTCTTCTGTTTGAATGTAGGCAGTTGTTATCCCGTCACCGGAATGTAAGCTGTTCACAGTGGGAGACAAAGTCTTCTTTTTGTAGTATTATTCCAGTCCCAATGTTTTTAGTTTTAGCGTTTGTGCCAAAAATCTGTTGTTTGAGCACTGTGCTGATCTGCTGAAGTAAAAATCTTAGAAAAATCAGAGAAAAGTACAGAAATAAGAAGCAAAGCGCAGAGCAGTAAGCTAGAACGTCCGAACGGTAGCAAAGCCGGAAGCTTTGCAAAACAGCCAGTAGATCAAGCTGAATGGATCTAACAAGATTTTCTTCTTGTTTTCAAAATTACTGTTTCCACTTAGTGGTGTTACTTATTTTACAGATCAAAACAGCCAAAGACCTTGGAATGAAAGAAAAAAAAATGCAAGAAGAGGTGGAGGAACTTTATCACAGACTTCAACTTGAAACCAAGTGCAACTATAAACCGGTTGCACATTCATTACAGTCCCATGGGTCTTGTGCTGAGGATCAGCTGGTTCATATGTTCTTACAAAAACTACTGATGATGAACTACAAAGCAAGAAGTATCACTGTCACAAAGACTAGTAAGGATCACAATGAAGAACAACAAAAATCCAAAAAATCATCTGCAGACAATGTTGATGTGTTTAGTGAACTTTTTGAAGAACCGTCTTTGTCTGAAGAAAGAAAGAGCAGCACAGACCCGATTCACCCGATGGATGTTCAGATGGCTGTGTTTCATTGTGCTGATGGTTTCCTGAAGCAGCTGATGGTCACTAAACTATCTCAGTGTCAGTATGCTCTACCTCTGCTTGTTCCTGATCCATTCACACAACAGATTGAGTTTCCTCTCTGGACATTCAGAGAAATTAACCAGAGCTGGAAGATAAAAAGCAACAACGAGACCATCAGTCAAAACCAACCGGTCTGGAAGGCAGAAACTCCAATGGTGTTCTTCTTCAGGTTTGGCTCAGTGTCCTCATCCAAGTCTCAGCTGATCAACAATCTGATCAATGAGAAACACCAGACGTTCTTCCACAGACACTGCCCTGGCAGCAGCAGAACCAGAGTCCTGATGGACGGAGTGGTGGAGATCGCCTGGTTCTGTCCTTCTGGGACACAAGATGATAAATTCACCAACCGTGTTGCCTTCTGTAATCTACACGGTGATGCAGGAGAACATGAGAAACAGCTGGATATAATGAATGAAATGGCGTCAGTCAATGTGGTTGTTTTACCAACACTGGACAGGAATGACAAAAGAATGACAAAAATCCAAAACCTCTACAAGGATCCAAAGCCACTGATTTGCCTTCTTCCTGAGAATGATTCAGCTCTCACTGAGCAGAGGAATGGAAAATATAAAATTGGTTTGAAAGACAGAGGTGATGCAGAGGTGTCTGAAGATCTCAGAAAAGCTATCACAAATTGTCTCTCAGAATCATCTTCCACTTTCAGACTTGAAGATGTGTCCAAACACTCAGACATTAGAGTTGATGAGGAAGATGATAATGACTGCAAGAAAGGGAAGGATTCAGCACAACAAATGATAGCTTTACTAGAGAAGAAGGATCTGTCAAAATTCAAAGAGTCATTTCTGCCTTGTCAGGGCAAACTGTGGCATCAGTGGGGTAAAATGAATAAAGAGCTAAATCGACCTCAAGGAGATCACCCAGAAATGGAAATTAGTAAAAAAAAAGATGAGATGATGAAAATCCGTGAAGAGCAGCATGAAGCTCCCATCAGTGAATTCATAAATTTATTCATGAAAGAAATGAACTCACATGTTACAAATAAGTCAATGTTTTTCCTCAAGTGGCTCAGAATCCTCCTGGATGAACATACCTCAGATAATCTTTCTGATCTACTTCAAGACTATAATAAAACATGGACAGAAGTCTCTAAACTAAATAAGAGCAGTAGCAGTAATAAATCTGTGGAACTGTTGCCTAAACAAACAGAACTTGTGGATTTATCAAAGAAACTTCAAGATGCAACCTTTGGTTTGGAGCACATCATGAGGGAGATCGGTCAGATCTATGAATCATGTTCATCTGTGAAGAAGAACAAGAAAGACCTGCAGATTCACTTCTCTTCTCTCCCGAGTCTCGCAGCAGAGATGATGATCTCTGGATTTCCACTGGAGCTGATGGATGGAGATGCTGCTCATGTTCCTCTGGTCTGGATCTCTGCTGTTCTAGATCAACTCATCAAGAAACTGGGAGACCAGAGAGTCTTTGTGCTGTCAGTCTTAGGGCTCCAGAGCTCTGGGAAATCCACCATGCTGAACGCCTTGTTTGGACTCCAGTTTGCGGTCAGTGCTGGAAGAACAACCAGAGGAGCTTTCATGCAGCTGGTCAAAGTCTCAGAAGAGATGAAAACACTGATAAACAGTGGGTCAGACGAGATGAAAACACCGATAAACAGTGGGTCAGTGGAGATGAAAACACCGATAAACAGTGGGTCAGACGAGATGAAAACACCGATAAACAGTGGGTCAGACGAGATGAAAACACCGATAAACAGTGGGTCAGACGAGATGAAAACACCGATAAACAGTGGGTCAGACGAGATGAAAACACCGATAAACAGTGGGTCAGACGAGATGAAAACACCGATAAACAGTGGGTCGGACGAGATGAAAACACCGATAAACAGTGGGTCGGACGAGATGAAAACACCGATAAACAGTGGGTCGGACGAGATGAAAACACCGATAAACAGTGGGTCAGACGAGATGAAAACACCGATAAACAGTGGGTCGGACGAGATGAAAACACCGATAAACAGTGGGTCGGACGAGATGAAAACACCGATAAACAGTGGGTCAGACGAGATGAAAGCACCGATAAACAGTGGGTCGGACGAGATGAAAACACCGATAAACAGTGGGTCAGTCGAGATGAAAACACCGATAAACAGTGGGTCGGACGAGATGAAAACACCGATAAACAGTGGGTCAGACGAGATGAAAACACCGATAAACAGTGGGTCGGACGAGATGAAAACACCGATAAACAGTGGGTCAGACGAGATGAAAACACCGATAAACAGTGGGTCAGACGAGATGATAACACCGATAAACAGTGGGTCAGACGAGATGAAAACACCGATAAACAGTGGGTCAGACGAGATGAAAACACCGATAAACAGTGGGTCAGACGAGATGAAACACCGATAAACAGTGGGTCAGACGAGATGAAAACACAGATAAACAGTGGGTCAGACGAGATGAAAACACCGATAAACAGTGGGTCAGACGAGATGAAAACACCGATAAACAGTGGGTCAGTCGAGATGAAAACACCGATAAACAGTGGGTCAGTCGAGATGAAAACACCGATAAACAGTGGGTCAGACGAGATGAAAACACCGATAAACAGTGGGTCAGACGAGATGAAAACACCGATAAACAGTGGGTCAGACGAGATGAAAACACCGATAAACAGTGGGTCAGACGAGATGAAAACACCGATAAACAGTGGGTCAGACAAGATGAAAACACCGAAAGACATTGACTATATTCTGGTCATTGATACTGAAGGTCTTCGTGCTCTAGAACTGGCTGGAGGTTCAACAAGAGATCATGACAATGAATTGGCTACATTTGTTGTTGGTCTTGGAAATATGACACTGATCAACATCTTTGGAGAAAACCCATCTGAGATGCAGGACATTCTCCAGATTGTGGTTCAAGCCTTCCTGAGGATGAAGGAGGTCAGACTGAATCCCAGCTGTGTGTTTGTTCATCAGAACGTTTCAGACGTCACAGCTGGAGAGAAAAACATTGAGGGAAGGAGACGACTGGAGGAGACACTAGATAAGATGACAAAACTCGCTGCTAAAGATGAAGTCTGTGATGCAGAATGTTTCAGTGACGTCATTGCATTCGATGTACAGAAAGATGTGAAGTATTTTGCTCAGCTCTGGGAGGGCAGTCCACCAATGGCACCACCAAACCCTTCATATTGTGAAAACATTCAAGACCTTAAGAAAACTATTCTCTCTCATGTCTCAAACTCAAATGGCATGATGCTGACAGACATAAAGAGTCACATTACAAATCTCTGGGAGGCTTTGCTGAAGGAGCGCTTTGTGTTCAGCTTCAAAAATGCCCTGGAGATCGCCACATACAGGAGATTGGAGACAGAATACAGTAAGTGGACCTGGAGTCTTCGGAAGGCCATGCTGGAAATTGAAAACAAACTACAGAACCAAATAGAAAATGGAGCAATCAATGAGGTTGAGGAAACAGATCTTCAAGAAAAACTAAATGTAAAAAGTGCAGAAGTAAAAAAATCTATGACAGAATTCTTTGAGAGAGACACAGATGCCAGTATACTGATTCAGTGGAAAACATCGTTCGAAATAAAAGTTTCACACATACAGGAACACATTGTTAGAGAAACACTGAAGAAACTGAATGTGGTGCTTCAACAGAGAGTTCTGAAGAAAAACATTGACGCTCAGAGGGCACAAAAAGAAAACGCTCTCCTTGAGAAAGCGAAAAATCTGGCATCGGATCTAAAAAAAAACACAAAAAACGATAAGATCCTACAAAACAAGTTTGAGGAGTTTTGGAAAAACTGGGTAGAAGAGATAAAAAAAAACACACCTCAAGCCCAAAACATCGACGTTTTAGGAGATCTGAGAAATCTCCTCGGGGACATCCATAAAAGTTCCTCTGTACCAGACCACAGGACAGAAAGCACAGAATGTGATGTCTTGGAGTTGTCCAGCTATTCAAACTATGTACAGGTTAAAAAACAGAAAATTACACAACAAATTGCAAAAGTATTTACAGGTACAATGACTGAGTGTTCTAAAGACGATGACAACCAAATAAGAAACTTGCTTGAAGATATTGCTCAACAAACAAACAAAATGATCATGTCACATAACATTGCAAAGATGGGCTACAACAAAATCTGCATTCAAAATTTTTTTGATTTAATCAATAAAAATTTAGCAGACCATGAGCAAAAACAACAGAAATATGTGTTTAAGAATCACTTCGTAAGTGATTTGGCACTTTCTATATGCAAGAGAGAAAAACATACATTCACTGAACAACACAGAATCTTCACGCAAGCCAATGACCCTGTTCTCTATTTTACAAGTAGAAGAGAAGAATATTACAGAATTTTCCAGAAATACTGTCAGGGGGCAACATCAGCAACCATTATAGGAGAGATCATCTGTAACAAACTCAAAGATCCCATTCAGCAGAGCGTCTACAAAAACACTGCCCGGGATTTGGCAGATGACATGAGATCAAAGTGTGAATCACTGAATGGAAATAGATCAGAACTGGAAAGAAACATCCTGAAGAAACTGGCCCAAAAGGAGGACTTTAAGGCATTCATAACCTACATTCATAATCCCAAAAAACACTTCAAGAGTTTCATCAGAGATGAAGTCAGTCAGTACATAAATGACAATTTCAACACCAGTGTTCTGCCCAAGATGAAAGATGATTTAAGACAGAAAGAGAATCAGATCATAGCAGCAGTGAACAGAGCATCTGAAGAGGTCGATGAAAACAGTAGAAATGCTGATCTGTGGTTGAAGAAATTCACACAGAGTTTATCAGATGCGCTGATATTCTCTGAAAAGGATCTTGAAGGAGTGAGTCGTGATGATGTTGATGTAAAACACCTAGCAGAGGTCATAAGAAAACAACTTCCTTCTATAATATCTGACATACGCAAAGATTTCAGTGAAGGATCATTTCTACAGAAGCTGGAATCCAATGATAAGCCTGATGAGATCCTAATTGAACACCTCTGTAAGTGCTGTTGGGTTGAGTGTCCATTCTGTGGAGCCATCTGCACCAACACAGCAGAAGACCACGACACAAAACACAGTGTCCCTTTTCATCGACCTCATGGAGTGAATGGGAATCATTATAGAATAACACAATGTCTTAGTACAAATTTTTGCACAACTCTAGTGAAAAGTTATTTTCGTTATTTTTACCCAACTCATGAATATCGACTACTTCCCAATTCATATAGATATTACAAATCAGCTGGAGGTGTTTATGCTAAATGGGACATCACCCCTGACCTCTCCGAGCTGTCGTACTGGAAGTGGTTTGTGTGCAGATTCCAGAAAGAGCTGGAAGAATACTACAAAAAAAATTTCAATATCAGGGTGAGATCCCAGATGAATGGAGAAAACACACAAAGCAGGATGCTATTGAGAGTTTGGACAAGTACTTCAAAAAACAATAATGAATAATGAGTGATGAAAATTAACAGTTCTTTTTATTATTTAATTTAAGACTGTATGGATAAAAGAAACTCAGATACTTTGATCTCCTGAGAAACAGAAAATACAAACATACACTGGCATCTTCGACAGAGTGGAGATGCAGGAAACGCCTCTCTCACATATGCACTGTTTCCTCCTCATCCCCTTCCTTCCCCTCACCCATCCTTCTCTTCACCCAGCTCTCTCAGAATGGTCAATAGTAAAATATACTGGTCTACATTAATGCAGGTGATATTTGCAGTCATGATTGATGTCATTTGAATTGTCTCAGGGTGACTTGTACAATGGTCTCAATCTTACATGTTGATTAAAAGATAGTACAGATATTACAAGTTAAGCAATATTTTGCTTACTGTAATGGGAGTGCCATTTTCCAGGGTCTTCCATTTACCTTCTGTTTCCTTTGAGGTGTAAACTACCCCGGTCTGGGACCTAGGTTAATGCAAACTCCAATTGTTTGTTCATGTCTCTGTGACAAAAGTTGCATGAATGCGAAAGTTTGGAACAAAAATCAAACATCAACAAAAATATTGACCGCATATACCTCTTCATGTTCACAAATACAAGCTCAGCTGTTTAGAGGTTAATGATGGCACAGAATGTACCAGTATTTTAAAATGGATGTGTGAATGGTGCTTTTCCAGAAATAAGACGGAATGTTGTTGACTATGTGAACAGCGTATTTTTGAATTTACCCGTAAAGTTGTTCCAGTAATTTTACGGCAGTTCACTGGTATTACTGTGAAAGAGGCTATACTGGTAAATTGTTGGAACAAATTTACCGGTATTTTTTAAAAGATCCTGTTCACATATTATCTCTTTACAGCAACTTACAGGTAATTTTCTGGAAAAGTCTATATGTGTGAAAGGGCTTATTGGGTATACAAAAAGGTACTCAGTGGACCCTGGGCTAGATGAGCTGGATTCATTTCTGTAAAACACTTCCTGAAGAAAACAACTAAAACAAAGTGGTGACTTAGTTTCCATTCTTTATTTTTTTTTTACTTTTATTGTTAATTTTGATAGAAAGGGAGTTAGTATTTTCATTGTATTTTCTTTTTTTTATATAGTATGTAGAGCCCCCTTCCTGAAATCTTGCCCTGGAGGTCCAATGCACTGCAGAGTTTAGCTCCAATCCTGATCAAAGTCACCTGCCTGTGATTTTCGACCCAAAGACAGTGATTGACACTGATTAGCATGCTCAGGTGTGTTTGATTAGGGTTAGAGCTAAACTCTGCAGGAAAGTGGATCTCGAGGTCCAGATTTGAGGATCCCTGATGTAGAGTAGTGATGGGTAGAGTATACAGGAAGTTAGAGGGTGTTATGTTTATTATTTTGGCATATGCCCCTTCCTGAAGTCATTTATTCCTGTAGTTGCATTCTTTAAGTTATATTTTCCTGAAATCTTTTATCATATAACCTTGAAAGCTTAATATTGAAAATCATTAATTATTTTCAATAAATCAAATATAAAATGTGATTGTTTTGTGGAAAGACGAAAGATGTTGATGGTTTTAAGCAGGTCGCTGTCTGTGTTATGAGAGAATGCCAAAAAATACCAGCGAGATGAAGACAGACTAAATATCAACTTATTATTTGACAAGTAATCATCATTTAATCTTCATTATTAGAATATAATTAGTGTCTTTTAACACTGTGAAAGTCAACACTGAAGAAAGGATCGACGAGCACCTCAGTGCTTGAGTAGATTCAACCGGAGGTTTAAAAACCCGCTGTCTACTCCAACACCAGATAGAGCTGGAGGACAATATGATCTTCCAGAAAGCTCCTCTGGCAGCGATGGACAACATCACCAGATAGCGCTCCAGGCTACCGGGAATGTCTGGAGTTCCTCTGGCACCATGGGATAAACCCCACTTTAATCACATTTTTTGTTTTATCAAAATATGAATTTTAATCAGTTTAATCATCTGACTAATCAATTATGTACTCTACATAACCATGACAACCATGGGCAAGGCTGACACATTGCACGCACATGCTTTTATACACATTGATGATTTATTCTTGATTCATTGTTTTGACCCCCAAGAATGTATAGGTAGGGAAGTAGAGTCTTTAACTCTTCTCTAGTCAACTGTGGAGAGAGATGTTTGTCTCTGACTTCCTCCAGAGTGTGACATCATGAAGAAACCATTTGTTAAGAAGTACTGGAGGACCATTATTGATTCACAGATGGAAGGAAAGAGTGGAATCATGGTGTTGCACTCTGGGTAAAGGGTTTAGAAGTGAGACTTGGTAAAGTCTCAGAGGGGGGAATGTGTTGTGAAATTGTTTTAAAAATATATATATTATGCATGATAATAATTACAATCAATATACTAATAAATATGGTGATTGTTTAATGATTATTTCAACAATTGGAAGTCTTAAAGTGCCCCTATTATGCCATTTCCGATATTGCCTTTCATACAGTGTGTAATGAAGCTGTATGTGGATGTAAACAATCTATGAAGTTGTAAAGCTGAAAGTGCATGATAAATAAAGTTAATGTCTCCCAAAAAAAAGGGCTCTCTGTAAAAGACTCGGCAGGCTCCAACACCAACCAATCACAGCGCACTCCCTCACCTGAACACTAATCACTCCCACCTGCTCCTCATCCACTGGCAATCATCCTCTCCCATAAAAACCACACACACACACACACACACACACACACACACACACACACCCCCACCCCCACCCCCACACCCCCACCCCCACCCCCACCCCACCCCCACACCCACACCCACACCCACACCCAGTAACCGTCTGGTCTCGTTTGCAACAAGGTCATTCCTGCCTTCTTAATCTAACGACTAACCTATCTCGCTGCTTACCTCTCTCCAGCGGTCTCCAGATCTCCATTGTGTGTGTGTGTGTGTGTGTGTGTGTTACCTCCAGCACCATATCTTCACTACCTGCTCCTCTGCTTGTGCCATAATAAACCACTTTCTCCTGTTATTCCAGCCTCCTGATTACCATAACAGAGATAAATAATAGATGTTTATATTTTCTACAGAGCGTTCAATATATAAGCAATGGGCATATCGTTTCCGACACCACTGTACGGAAGACCAATCACAATAGACTGGGGCTTTTGACCAATCAGAGCAGACATTGTTCCACGCAGACAAACAAATTCAACATAGTCACACATATAACAGTTATCATAATTTAACACAAGACACAGCCTAAAATGCATAGCAAAGCACTTCACCTGTGCCTGTTTGCACATGCAGTAGCACAAACAACTACACAGTGTGCTCTGTGGGCACAATGTGTGTAACACAGTAAAATTTGTAATCATACTTGAGAGCAGAGAGACACACAGCAGCGAGAGATCTGCTGCAGAGCTCTAGAGACTCTCACACACAGCACGGGGACTTCTGGTTTATTAGGCTTATTATCGCTGATCATATCATATGATCTGAATATATAATGATTTTCCATTATATAATCAGAGGGATATAAAAAAAAGTTTATGAATTTGAGTTATTAAGTTTATAGTGACACTCAATAATACAATACTTAAAATAAATATGTATAGTATTTTTATGTTACATTAATCAGTGATAAAGATCTATACTTGAGCTATTATTATTTTAGTTATTCCTTTAATTTAATTTATTTTGACGTTAATCACATAGTGCAGGCTGGTTTATATACATGTTGCTGCGGATTGTGCTGAGATGTTTGACACAGTCACCAAACAAGAGAAAACTCATCTCAAACCCCGTTGCACACTGTTTCCAGGAAACATGTCGTTCAAACCGGAAACCGTAGCACAACGCTGCACACCTGTTTGACCTTGAACTTGCCCCAGGGTTCAAATAAACGGTTTCCACAAAAACATTTTGGCATTACAGCTGTATTCAATAATAATAATAATAAATGAGCAGTTATTCATCATATTATCATGATTTCTGAAGATCATGTGACACTGAAGACTGGAGTAATGATGCTGAAAATACAGCTGTGCGCACAGAATTTTTAAATTACTGCATTCATAAATTAAATAATTAAATATAATAAAGTTACAATTTACCAATATACCATTGTGTATGAGCAGAAGATTAGGATGAAGTGTTGTATACTGTTACATCACTAGAGGGCCATAACTCACCACGATGATGAATCTGAACACTGCAGATCTCAGCTGAGCAGAAAACTCTGAAGGAAAACACAAAGACATTCATTCACTTGACTTGTTTTTCTTGCATTGGAGATGACAGCGTCTGTTTGTTGAGCTCCAGCAGAGGGAGTGGAAGGACTTCTCAGGAACCAGGGGTCGTCTCCATGACTCCCACTGTCTCTCTGTGGCCTGCGTTTCCATGGAGACGACTCTGTCCGGTGCAGTGGCCGGAGATGGTTGACCTTAGGAGCTGACCTTTGACCTGAGGGTCACTCAGGGGGTCGCAGGGTCAGCAGTGGCCGGAGGGCTGGACAGCACTCACACTGATTGGGCGTCCTTTTAACCAGCACAACCTTCATCAGGATGATTAGAATATTGACCAATCAGCTGGACATGTACATCACAGGGAACTCAGAAAACACACTACACCTATCGTGACATTTCTTATATATATATATATATATATGTGTGTGTGTGTGTGTAACCCTTTTCGTCTGTGTGCTCCCCAAATGGCTCTGCGTTGTGTTTGGGTGATGACTGAATGAGGAGGACACAAAGATCGTTGTCGTCACAGCGGTGAAGCTTATTTATTGGGCTCTTTATCTGCATCAGCCACTTTTCACAAGGAAAATAGAACTGTTAGTTACTAATATCAAAACTAAAAATGCATATAAAATCATAAAACAAAACAATTTAGTTCTAGCTGCTGTTTTTTTAAACCTTAAATCAGGGGGGTTCTCAAAGACTGGAAAAATAACTTTCCACATATCACAATTAATGTTGAATGCCACATACATCCCAAATACAAAGAATAAAACCCAAAATACTCAGATAAATGTTAAACACAATACAATATAAAGAAAAATATACCCCACCACATGGAAGGTACAACCCATGAAATAATATCAGAAATACAAAACCATCTTTCACAAATAAGTGCACATATATCTTAGTTAACATCTTTAACAGCAATATATATCTTCAAATAACATGGATGGCCAATATAATTAAAGAAATATAATGGATGTAACAGAGAACAGTGAAAACCATCCTTACCTTTTCACAAGGAAAATAGAACTGAATTAAACAACAGCTCCACCCATGTGAAGAAGGGCTCACTCACACAATGAAATACTCATAAAACACAGCTCCCCTTAAGGCTGAGAGAAACATATTACAGCTTGCCTATGTATATATATATATATATATATATATATATATATATATATATATATATTCTCTCATATTCTCATAATATAGGCTATAATTTGTGGTAAGTATAAAAATGATTATTTTATTTATTTTTATGTTAATCAAATGTAATTATGAAATCCATTCCACTTTTTTTGTACAGTGATTATTGCATGTAATAGTGTTTTTTATTCAATCAGCAAAACAGTAAAACAAGTATTCGTACATAATTATTATTATGTACAAATACTTTACAATTTAAATAAAATTTTATAGTATAGTATGGAAATGTTTATTTTATCTGCAACTTAATTATTTTGCTTGCAAAGTATTTTGTCCACAAATGTAAGATTATGAAAGTTATCCCCCAATTCTATTACTTTATAGAATATATTAAAATGTATATAAATTCTTTTTCTACCTGCTGTAACAAAAATCTACTAAAACTTTGAATGTATGCTTGCTTTTTGGTGTTTTTGTATAATTTCTATCTGATAATTATTTATGTTTTGAGACATGTTTTTTGTTGTGTAATCTATTTTCTAATTTATTTATTTATTTATTTTTCTACTCTTTCTTTTTTGATTTGTAATTGCTGTTTATTGTTTGGTCATCCTCGAACCCCTGGCTCTTTTCTTTGGCATATGTCACACCTGTATTTTTGAATGAATGTTTATAATTAAAAAGGTGTGCAGTTAACACCGAAATGACCACATTACAGTTGTGACTTTAAGTCTTTCTCCTCAAATGAGCTTTAAATTTAAGTTTGAGCCCATTCGGTTGTGAAAAAGTAGCATCCATTTACATATGATTTACAGTTTATTTTAATAAATATAAAACATGTAAAAGGTGTGCATTATAGTTGACACCTAGATGAACAGTTTACAGTTGTTTTATCACAGTTAATCATTCTCCTCAAATGCTATTGACTATAGAAAAGTGTATACCAGTATTGCATGTAACTTTAGAGACGGTCCCTTAATTTGCGAAAATCGAACGCGCAACATCAAGCAAGTGTTTGTTTGTTTGTTTGTTTGTTTGTTTTTATGTCTTTTCCATGGTCACAGATGTCCATTCATCAATTATGAGCATTGCACCTGCAAAGTTTAGTTACGAGCGTTTGCGAACATGGTAAGGTTTTTTTTTTTATTACTTTTTTTTTTTTTAACAGCTGGGATGGTTCCCGCCTGGGAGTTGGTGCCCTACGCAAACTGCGTACTCTGCGTACTTCAAAGGGAGCGGCGCTACTGGCTGCTGAATCACTGCTGGACCGCACCCGTGCCATGGATGTAGAACAATACGCACTTTAGATGGAGTCCGTGTGAAACAGACGTAACAGCTGAACTCAAATCTCCAGAGAGAGAGAGAGAGGACACTGAGACGGAAGGAGCGGCCGCTCACTGCTCCAGAAGCTGAATAACAGTGCCAATGGAAATGATGGATGAACTCACACAAACATCAGAAGGAGGTACAATTAAAGTTTTTATTTATTTATTATTATTAAATCAGTCAGCTGATCAGGACTAGATGGGTTTATACGGAAATGATTAGCCTAACCTGTAAAAAATTAATCATGGGTCTGGTAGCTAGTTTTCATTTAAAAAAAGTTAAGGGCATAATTAAAAATAGTATGTAGAGCATATTTCATGAAAGAAATTGTGGTACAGTGTTGTATAGAAAATATTGAGGATTTTTCACTAATAAAACCAAGAGATGTGGTTTTAAAAGGAAATTTAAGCAGTTTTATGGCTTGAATTGAGGAACTGATTAAACTGAATTCAAGGAAAGAAGGCTACTTATTTATTTCAAGAGTACATTTCACTAATTATATTAAATTCATTATGTCATAGATTAATTAATTTTGGAGATTTTACATGATTTATTCAGGTAGATTCCATTTAAAAATTAACATAAAATATCATGTTATATTGTTACCATAATTTTTTTAAGCAGATAGCTCAATCTATTTTTTACAGTGTAAACCTGATGTAGCTCTTGAAGGCTGTTTTCAGATGTGAAAGGAGTGGCTGGAATATTGTTCTGGAGGTTTGCCTGATTGAGTGAGGAATAGTTCTTTTGGAGCTAAAAACCTGTAACGGGGTGGTAAGAGTCATCGATGAAGAGAGGGTCAAAAGGAGATTCAGACAGAGAGCTCCTTAATTTGATGTAAGAAGGTGGAGACCTGATACGGTTGAATTGGTGACAGGAAGTGGTTGAAAATGGATATTTAATGGCCTATTAAAGGCCTGGCAGCAGCTATTTACACTGTTTTTTTTTTTTTTTTTTTTTTTAATCAGGGGCGGTTCTAGACCATATAACTTGAGACAGGGGCCACTTGTGCTTTTAGGGGGGCACAATTTTACATTTCATCTTAACCTACCCTAAAGAATTATTATTTCAGTCGTTTTCAGGTTCTTTACTGGATTCTTGAATGTGTACTCCATCCTTCAGCAACACTTAACATGTATCTCAGATGAGACACTCAGGTGTTTGGGTGATGGTGAATGCTGTTATTTACTTTGACATTTCTTCCTGGATGATGGACCATCACCTTCAACTCAACCTTGCCAAGACAGAACTGCTTGTGATTCCAGCAAACCCATCGTTTCATCACAATTTCACCATCAAGTTAGACACATCAACCAAAACTCCTTTAAAAACAGCTAGAAGCCTTGGAGTTATGATTGATGATCAGCTGACTTTCTCAGACCACATTGCTAAAACTGTCCGATCCTGCAGATTTGCTTTATTCAACATCAAGAAGATCAAGCCCTTTCTTTAGGAACACGCTGCACAACTCCTTGTTCAAGCTCTTGTTCTGTGGCTGGACTATTGCAATGCCCTCTTGACAGGTCTTCCAGCCAATTCTATCAAACCTTTACAGTTAATCCAGAACGTGGCAGCAAGATTAATTTTTAATGAGCTGAAAAGAATACACATCACAGCTCTGTTTATCAATTTGCACTGGCTTCCAATAGCTGCTCGCATAAAATTCAAGGCATTGATGTTTGCCTACAAAACTACCACTGGCTCTGCACCCATTTACCTAAATGTATGACTTCAGACTCATGTGCCTCTAGAAGCTTGCGTTCTGCAAGTGAACGTCGCTTGATTGTCCCATCCCAAAGAAGCACAAAGTCACTTTTACAGACTTTTAAATTAAATGTTCCCTCCTGGTGGAATGAACTCCCCAACTCAATCCGAGCAGCTGAGTCCTTAGCCATCTTCAAGAATCAGCTTAAAACCCATCTCTTCCATCTTTATTTGACCCTCTAACTTTAACACTCACTATTCTACTTCTATTCTTTAAAAAAAAAAAACATTCCAAGGTTCTAATCTATTCTAAGGTTTTCTTTTCATTTAATATACAATTAACAAAAGCAAAAAAATAAAAAATAAAATAAATGTAAATAATATAGTAGTCAATTAATTTTGTCCATTAAAGGAGTCATTTAATATTCATTATGCCATATGAATAGCTCTGTAAATAGCAGATAAAAACTGATAAAGGTAAAGGTGATTACAAACTAACCAACACAAAGTCTACCAACTCTGCAATAATAATGTAGAATGACCATTCACTTTTTTCTTTTTTCCTACTAGATCAAACCAGAACTGTTGAAGACAACATGGACAACACAATCACAAAAGAAAACAGAGAGAGAGACGGGGTAAGTTCTGTGTGAAGTGTAAACCAACCAGAGTAACTGAAAACACTTGGTTATATGGGATATATAGCTATAAGTGTGATTGGTGGGAATCTTTTTTTTAAATTGTTGCAAGCTAATGCTAAATATTTTGTTCAAACCAACCTACAGTACAAACCCCATAATGACAAAGGGATGAAGGGTGCAGACGTTGAAAATAGTGGTCATTCAAAAGTCTGTTGATGTTACATTCATGGACTTCTGTTCCTTTTGTGTTTTCCCTTTTTGGTCATGTTCCATTAATTGATTAATCCCCACCTGTTCCCATTTTTCTCATTACTTTCCTTGTGTTTAAATACCCTGTCTGTTTAGTTCCCGGTTTTCCGCTATTGATGTATGACACCCCGATTTGGATTTGTGTTTGGATGTGCCCTTTTTCTCCTGTGTATTATTAAAAAGTCTTATTTGTTATCTCCTTTGTTGTGGGCTTGATTTACACTCCAGCACGTATTACAGAATATCGGACCGAAAAAGTGAGTTACAGAATCATACAGAATCGTATTACAGAATCAGCGGACCGTTCGCTGGAGGACCACACTAGGGACTTTTTCGATCTGGCATGCCTTACCTACTTCTCACACCTCTCGCTCAGGCAGTGATAAAAAATGCACAGATCGAGCGGTGTAAGAGACGCCTGCCAGCGAACGGTCCCAGAGAGGATTTTGCTGCTTTCATGGAGTGGGTGCTGGAGAAAAATGGATCTCCATTCACCATTGCCCCTGCTGAAGAGGATATCTCCAGCCCCACTCCCGAACCAGAGACCAGCTAGCTGTCATCCCGCTGCCCAGAGCAAATGCCAGACCCCATCGCAGCTGCACCGCAGCCCAAGCCGGCCATGATTAAAGAGCCAGTGCTTTTCAAAGCGACAGAGCCAATCATCGCCCCTGAGCTTGGACTGGAGAGCGCGACTGCCCAGGTGTGTGAGCTGACAACACCGTGCATTGTGGGAGTACTGGTGGAGATCGAGGGCATGGAGAAAAGCCCTGCCCACACTCCTGTGACTGAGGGTGAGCTGCAACTGGTTTCTGGAAATTATATGGAAGAATTAATGGACATTTAGTCCTGAATCTCCTGTGTCACCCCTAATCCTCCTGTGTTCCCTCCCAGCCTCCATCTCCTGCCTCCTCCTAGACCAGTCAGTTCCTCTGCTCCATCTCTGCTGGTGCCTGTTAGCCCTTTGGCTCACCCTCAGTCAGTGCCATCTGGGCGGTCTGGTCCTCCTCGGGACTTCCAGTCTTCAGCTCCACCTTGGCGTGAGGATCCCCTGTCTCCGCTTCCAGCCTGTGAGCCCAGGACTCCACCTCAGATCTCCGACCCATCAACTCCGCCTTGGCTCTTAGCTCCCTCGTCTCCACCATCCCACCAGCATCACCGGGTATCCTTGTCCCTCCGGCTCCACCTTTGTCAGTCATTGACCATCTGCCGCCTCAGGACTCCATTCCTCTGCCTTCGCCCTGTACATCCCTCCGGCTCTGTCAGACTCCTCCTTCCCTCTGGCTCCACCTCCATCCTCAGTCACTCTGGCTCCGCAGCTGTCTTCCGGTGCCCGCCTCCACCTTGGTGGCCTGAGCCTTCTGCTCCGCCTTGGCCCTCTGGATCCTCAGCATCACCCTGGCCCTGCGGCTGCTCTGCTCCATCTTGGGCTCCTCATCCACTGGCGCAGTCTTCGTCAGTCACCCCCCTGGTGTTGTCAGCTCCTCCACCATGGCTTATCTCTCCGTCGACATCCGTGGGTCAACATCCTGGCTGGCATCTGGAGCACCATCTGGCTCCTCCTGCTCTGGGCTCCACCCTGGTATTATGCTCCATGCTTCTTCTCCATTGCCTGCCCCTTGTCTGCCCCACCCTACCTCCTGGACTATATCTCATGGTGAGGACACACAGTTCTGGGAGGGGGCGAACTGTCAAATTCATGGACTTCTGTTCCTTTTGTGTTTTCCCTATTTGGTCACCTTCCTAGTTTAGTTAATTGACCCCACCTGTTCCCATTCTTCAGATTACTTTTCATTTGTTTAAATACCCTGTCTGTTTAGTTCCTGTTTGTCCGCTATTGTTGTATGACAACCCGATTTGGATTTATGCTTGGATGTGCTGTTTTTCTCCCGTGTATTTTAAAAAGCCTTATTTGTTATCTCCTTCAATGTGCGCTATATTTACACTCCAGCACATATAACAGTTGAATTCTATAAAAATATTTTATTCTCACTATACTCATCAGTTTTATGATAAACTAATGGGAACAAATTCATTGCCCAGAGGAAGAACAAATTACAGGAAATACTGATGCACATCTACACCTCTAAATTTAAGTTATTTTAAAAAAGTATCCAAGTGTAAGTTCTTGATCATTTCTTACTGAAGGATAAAGATATATGGTGTCTGGTATTCTGTTTGCATAAAATGTCCTGTTAGACAAATGACTGTTAGCTTATTTTACAGGCCAAAACAGCCACAGTCCTTGGAACAAGAGGAAAAGAAATGAAAACAGAAGTAGAGGAACTTTTTCACAGACTTCAACTTGAAGCCAAGTTCAACAATAAACTGAGAGCTTCTGATGTTCTTCAGATAACTGCACATTCATTACAGTCCTATGGGTCTTGTGCTGAGGATCAGCTGGTACATATGTTCTTACAGAAGCTACTGATGATGAACTATAAAGCAAGAAGTATCACTGTTACAAAGACTAGTGAGCATCACAAAAAGAATCAACAAAAATCCAAACAATCATCTGCGGAAAATGCTGATGTGTTTAGTGAACTTTTTGATTGTCCATCTTTGTCTGAAGAAAGAAAGAGCAGCACAGACCCGATTCACCCGATGGATGTTCAGATGGCTGTGTTTCATTGTGCTGATGGTTTCCTGAAGCAGTTGATGGTCACTAAACTATCTCAGTGCAGATACGCTCTGCCTTTGCTTGTTCCTGATCCATTCACACAACAGATTGAGTTTCCTCTCTGGACATTCAGAGACATTAACCAGAGCTGGAAGATAAAAAACAACAACGAGACCATCAGTCAAAACCAACCGGTCTGGAAGGCAGAAACTCCAATGGTGTTCCTCTTCAGGTTTGGCTCTGTGTCCTCATCCAAGTCTCAGCTGATCAACAATCTGATCAATGAGAAACACCACACGTTCTTCCACAGACACAGCCCTGGCAGCAGCAGAACCAGAGTCCTGATGGACGGAGTGGTGGAGATCGCCTGGTTCTGTCCTTCTGGGACACAAGATGATAAATTCACCAACCGTGTTGCCTTCTGTAATCTACACGGTGATGCAGGAGAACATGAGAAACAGCTGGATATAATGACTAACATGGCGTCAGTCAATGTGGTTGTTTTACCAACACTGGACAGGAATGACAAAAGAATGACAAAAATCCAAAACCTCTACAAGGATCCAAAGCCACTGATTTGCCTTCTTCCTGAGAATGATTCAGCTCTCACCGAGATGGGAAGCGGAAAATATAGAATTGGTTTGAAAGACAGAGGTGATGCAGAGGTGTCTGAAGATCTCAGAGAAACTATTACAAATTGTCTCTCAGAATCATCTTCCACTTTCAGACTTGAAGATGTGTCCAAACACTCAGACATTAGAGTAGATGAGGAAGATGATGATGACTGCAGGACAGCGAAGGATGCAGCACAACAAATGATCGGTTTACTAGAGAAGAAAGATCTGACAGAAATCAAAGAATCCTTACTGCCTCATCAGGGCAAACTGTGGCATCAGTGGTGTAAGATGAATAAAGAGCTAAATCGACCTCAAGGAGATCACCCAGAAATGGAAATTAGTAAAAAAAAAGATGAGATGATGAAAATCCGTGAAGAGCAGCATGAAGCTCCCATCAGTGAGTTTATAAATGTATTCATGAAAGAAATGAACTCACATGTTACAAATAAGTCAATGTTTTTCCTCAAGTGGCTCAGAATCCTCCTGGATGAACATACCTCAGCCGATCTTTCTGATCTACTTCACGACTACAATAAAACATGGACAGAAGTCTCTAAACTAAGTAAGAGCAGTAGCAGTAATAAATCTGTGGAACTGTTGCCTAAACAAACAGAACTTTTGGATTTATCTAAGAAACTTCAAGATGCAACCTTTGGTTTGGAGCACATCATGAGGGAGATCGGTCAGATCTATGAATCATGTTCATCTGTGAAGAAGAACAAGAAAGACCTGCAGATTCACTTCTCTTCTCTCCCGAGTCTCGCAGCAGAGATGATGATCTCTGGATTTCCACTGGAGCTGATGGATGGAGATGCTGCTCATGTTCCTCTGGTCTGGATCTCTGCTGTTCTAGATCAACTCATCAAGATACTGGGAGACCAGAGAGTCTTTGTGCTGTCGGTTTTAGGGCTCCAGAGCTCTGGGAAATCCACCATGATGAATGCCATGTTTGGACTCCAGTTTGCCTTCAGTGCTGGAAGAACAACCAGAGGAGCTTTCATGCAGCTGGTCAAAGTGTCAGATGAGATGAAAGCACCGATAAACAGTGGGTCAGACGAGATGAAAACACAGAAGGACATTGAATACATTCTGGTCGTTGATACTGAAGGTCTTCGTGCTCTAGAACTGTCTGGAGAATCAACAAGAGATCATGACAATGAATTGGCTACATTTGTTGTTGGTCTTGGAAATCTGACATTAGTCAACATCTTTGGAGAAAACCCATCTGAGATGCAGGACATTCTCCAGATTGTGGTTCAGGCCTTCCTGAGGATGAAGGAGGTCAGACTGACTCCCAGCTGTGTGTTTGTGCATCAGAACGTTTCAGACGTCACAGCTGGAGAGAAAAACATGGAGGGAAGGAGACGACTGGAGGAGACACTGGATAAGATGACAAAACTCGCTGCTGAAAATGAAGTCTGTGATGCTGAGCGATTTAGTGACGTCATTGCATTCGATGTACAGAAAGATGTGAAACTCTGGGAAGGCAGTCCACCAATGGCACCACCAAACCCTTCATATTGTGAAAACATTCAAGACTTCAAGAAAACTATTCTCTCTCATGTCTCAGAAACAAATGGCATGATGCTGACAGACATAAAGAGTCACATTACAAATCTCTGGGAGGCTTTGCTGAAGGAGCGCTTTGTGTTCAGCTTCAAAAATGCCCTGGAGATCGCCACATACAGGAAACTGGAGACAGAATACAGTAAGTGGACCTGGAGTCTTCGGAAGACCATGCTGGAAATTGAAAACACACTACAGAACCAAATAGAAAATGAAGCAATCAGTGAGGTTGAGGAAACAGATCTTCAAGAAAAACTAAATGTAAAAAGTGCAGAAGTTAAAAAATCAATGACAGAATTCTTTGAGAGAGACACCAATGCCAATATACTGATTCAGTGGAAAACATCGTTCGAAATAAAGGTTTCACACATACAGGAACACATTGTTAGAGAAGCGCTGAAGAAACTGAATGTGGTGCTTCAGCAGCGAGACCTGAAGAAAAAGATTGACGCTCAGAAGACACAAAATGAAAACACTCTCCTTGAGAAAGCCAAAGATCTTGCCTTAACTCTCAAAGACAAAGCAAATGATGATCAAATTCTGCAAACAGAGTTTGATTCATTTTGGAATCGTTGTGTCAGTGAGATTACCAAAGACACACCTCGAGTCCAAGACATTGACATCTTAAAAGACATGAAGGAGGTCCTCAGTGACAATGAATGTTTTTCAGACCTCGAGACAAAAAGCAAAAAGTGCAATATTTTAAAATTGTCAAGCTTTTCAGAGTATATTCAGCTTTATATAGTTGAAAAAGTATTTCAAATTTTTGGTTATTCTAACGAATATGATGCCCAAATCTACAAACTCATTACAGACATTGTTGAGCAAGTATATAAAATGATAATGTCATATAACATTGCAAAGATGGGCTACAATAAAACTTACATTCAAGAACTCACTGGTTTCATCAGAGCAAAGATAGCAGACCATGAGGAAAAAGAAACTACGAGGTATACGTTCAAGAAACACTTCTTTAGTGATTTGGTATTTGCCATATTTAATAAAGAACAAAAGACTTTTGTGAAACAACACAACATTTTCAAGGAAGCCAATGACCCTGTTCTGTATCTTGCAAGAAAGAGAGAAGAATATTACAGAATTTTCCAGAAATACTGTCAGGGGGCAACATCAGCAACCATTATAGGAGAGATCATCTGTAACAAACTCAAAGATCCCATTCAGCAGAGCGTCTACAAAAAAACTGCCCGGGATTTGGCAGATGACATGAGATCAAACTGTGAATCACTGAATGGAAACAGATCCAAACTTGAGAAACACATCCTGAAGAGACTGGCCCAAAAGGAGGACTTTAAGGCATTCATAACCTACATTCATGATCCCAAAAAACACTTCAAGAGTTTCATCAGAGATGAAATCAGATGGTACATAAATATCTTCAACATCAGTGTCCTGCCCAAGATGAAAGATGATTTAAGACAGAAAGAGAATCAGATCATAGCAGCAGTGAACCGAGCATCTGAAGAAGTCGATGAAAACAGAGGAGATTCTGATCTGTGGTTGAAGAAATTCACACAGAGTTTATCAGATGTGCTGATATTCTCTGAAAATGACCTTAGAGGAGTGAGTCGTGATGATGTCGATGTAAAACTCCTAGCAGATGTCATAACAAAACAACTTCCTTCTATAATATCTGACATTAGCAGTGAATTCAGTACAAAATCTTTTCTAAAGAAGCTGGAATATAAAAACAGGCCCAATGAGATTCTATATGAACACCTCTGTACATGTTGTTGGGTTCAGTGTCCGTTCTGTAAAGCCATCTGCACCAACACAGCAGAAGACCACGACACAAAACACATCGTCCCTTTCCATCGTCCTGATGGACTGAGTGGGTGGCATTATAGAGGAACACAAACTCTCACTCCAGACTTTTGCACAACTCTAGTGGCAAGTACTAAGAGTTTTCACTCATCTCATAAATCTGGAGAAGAATCCATTCCATATAAAGATTACAGATCAGCTGGAGGTGTTCATGCTGAATGGAGCATCACCCCTGACCTCTCCGAGCTGTCGTACTGGAAGTGGTTTGTCTGCAGATTCCAGGAAGAGCTGGAAGAATACTACGAGATGAAGTTTCAGGATCGGGGTGAGATCCCGAATGAATGGAGAAACCACACAAAACAGGACGCTATTGAGAGTTTGGACAAATACTTCTGAACAAGCATAATAAACAAATTAATGATTCTTTTTAGTCTTATGAATAATAGTTTAGTTCCAGAAAATCTTGACTGTTAGTTTTAGGTCATGAAAGCTAACAAGTTTGAACTATATACTCTGTAATATAAAAGTTTAAAGGGGGGGGTGAAATGCTCGTTTTCAATCAATATCCTGTTCATCTTGAGTACCTATAGAGTAGTACTGCATCCTTCATAACTCCAAAAAGTCTTTAGTTTTATTATATTCATAAGAGAAAGATAGTCTGTACCGATTTTTCAGGACCCATATAAGGAAATTCTGCTCCATCTAACGTCACACAGAGCCATACTCGAAAAAAACTTTCAGAAACTTGTGACAAACTGGAAGGAGTATTTTTGGAACAGAAATACTCCCTCAAACGTACAACTTTAAAAAACTCAGTATGCATGAAATAGCATTTCACCCCCCCTTTAACTTAACCCCACTTTATTATATGCAAGTAACTTCTTTATTAATACATAACATTTTAATTTTTGCTTTTGAAAACAATGGAAATGTTTTCACTTATTTGAAACTTCGAGAGGATCTTTTTCTTATCTCATTGTTATTAGCAATAATGATTAAAATTTATACAAAATACTTGACCCTGGACCACAAACCAGTCATAAGGGTAAATTTGTCGAAATTTAGATTTATAAATCATCTGGAAGTTGAATAAATAAGTTGATGTATGGTTTCTTAAGAGGACAATATTTTAATATCATGGAATCTGAGGGAGCAAAAAAATCTAAATATTGAGAAAATCATCTTTAAAGTTGTTCAAATGAAGTTCTTTGCAATGCATATTACTAACCAATAATTACGTTTTATATATTAGCAATAGGATATTTAGAAAATATCTTCATGGAACATGATCTTAATATCCTAATGATTTATATCCAATAATTTTGACCAATACAATATATATATATTTGGCTATTGCTACAAACATGCCCCAGCGACTTAAGACTGGTTTTGTGCTCCAGGGTCACATACGTGTTAAAAACTGCAGTAAACGAGTCATCTCTGGCTTTTTATATTCAGCTATTAATTACATGCAGTACAGGTCTGGAAGTTTCTGAGTAAGATTATTTTGCCACTTTATTATGACTGTTATGCCTAACATTAAGGACTAAATATTATTGCATGTCTTATTTCACTTATGATATAAAATAACACTCCAATGTGTTGGAGGTCCAGTGGCGTAATCACTTTTGTGTTACCTCTATTGTGTATTGTGGTATGTCTCTCTCTCTCTCTCTCTCTCTCTCTGGCTCCTCCCACTCTGGCTGATTGCCCTTTCCAGCTACACCAATTTTACATTCTTTTGTTGGAGAATTATGTATATTCTCAGAGCTGTTAATAAAACCTGTTAAAGCGTTCTCGTTGTAGTTGTTGTTATGCTGTGGCAGGTGCTTGGGCAAATGCTCTTCCTAAACCTTAATATGGTTACGTTACCTTTAAATCCCTAGACACTTAAGATGTAACAAATGTATTTCATGATTCTGAATAAACATTAGATTTAAATTCTTTCAAGTGCATTGTTTGCCTTATTACAGATCACATACAGAACACGCCTGGTATTAATGATTTAAATCGAATCACAGATTGCTCGACCACATTAAAATCCAGGTGTAAAAATCACATTTCTAGTTGTTTAATGTGAGCCTGTGATATTAACTACTAAAACTACAAAAATTAAGGTGTGAATGGAAATGTTTCTTGTTATCCATTCATAAACTCAACATCAACACTGTTATTGAACTTAATCAACTCAAGTTGATTCGAACTGACTAAACAATTACACTATTGTCGTCTCTAGTGATATTCATTAATCTTAATGAAATCTTATTTATATGAAGATGAGGATTATATAGTTTTTTTTTTTTACTTTTTAGTGTTTAATCCCATTTAATCCATCAAGATGCAATCTATTTAGAAGGCTATATGCTCTACAGAGGTTGCATTTCATAAAAGTAATCATCATTGCAAAGAAAGAATTTACAGTAATCATGCCTATACCAACAATTAAGAAGACATCCACAATAACGTATGTGGCCAAATAAATGCAATCTCCTGATCTAGTTCGAATTTAATGCAAGACAAAATGTTCTCTTTAAATCTGGACTCTGACCAGGCCAATACGGCAGTCTGATTTAATTATTATGATTTTTACACGGTTAAAACAAATCCGCTAAATTTACAGTAAGAAAACGGCAGCTGTGGTTGCCAGAATTCTACCGTAAAAAATACAGTAACAACATTTAAGGTTTTTACGGTTTTACCTTTAATTTACAGTTAAATACTGCAACTGCATTAACTGATATAATTTTACAACCTATTGAAGTACTTTACTCTGTTTTGTACTTTGTTAATACACGGATAACCACCAACGGCAGCAGGTGATGAGAAAGTCACAAATGTGATGAAAAAATCACATACAGCTTTTAAATAACAACATTCAGAGAAGGTGCACAGTGTGATTCACACAAGCACTAAACACCATCATGGTGAGACTCATTAAACTACATTAAACACTAAACAACATGCTATATAACATACAACCCTAATAAACATAACATAAGAAAAAAAGAAGAAAGTTATTTCAAAGGAAAAAAAAACATCAAATTCAAACAAAATTTGTAAAGCAATGCAGAGAATTCTGGGAACGTCAGTAAACGGGTTTTCCTTGTAAATTTTACAGGAAATTACCGCTTTAACAAGTTTGTACTGTAGCATTTTTACTTTTTTTTTATAGTGTATAAAATATTATTATATAAGATTATATAAGTGAATTTTAATGTTTCCAGTCTTTTACCAAACACAGCAGCAAAATGTAACAACGACCAACAATACAGTCACCTCAATATAAAGAGGAAAATTAATCTTACTAATTAAACTTACTGTGGCTGCCATAACATCTGAGGACATAATCACGCAGAATCAACAAACATAAATAACATGTTTAGAGTAAAGTTCACAGAAACGCCTGAATACAGTGACAAGCCTTTGATAACCCTCTCAGCTGTGATCATACGTCATCATCAAATCAAAGAGTCACATGACCAGACACAGGCCTGTGTTCAGCCCCAACAAAAACTGTGCGAAATGTTTTTTAAACGGAAATGGTGGTGCGTTGAAACCCTGTTTTGATGACGCAAGAGTTAAGACTATGGCAGCTGAGAAGGCCATTCTTTGTGTTCTTTGGAAGAATTTTTGGAGCGTGATGATATCTTTATAAATACATGTGTAATACTGCAAAATATGCTCGATGTTACAGTCTCTGCCCTTGTGTCCAGAATAAAAGAGAACATCTTAATCAAGTGAAGGGATTGATGGAAACTGTGGTTCCTAATTATTGTTATACAACACTTGCCTCGCATTTCAGGATGAAAAGACAAACATTTCAGATGAAGGATTGTCCACTTTTCCCCTCGCACTGTGGTATGAATGACCTTATTATTTTTATTGTGAGTATTAGGCTTATCATTATTGCTGATCACTGTTGTTGTGCTATGATTTATAATATTTTCCATTATGTAATAAAAGTTAATGAAAGTGTCACTTTCTGAGCGAGCTGTCTCTTTAATACCACATGGTTTATATACATGTTGCTGCTGATTGTGCTGACATGTTTGACACAGTCACCAAACAAGAGAAAACTCATCTCAAACCCCGTTGCACACTGTTTCCAGGAAACATGTCGTTCAAAACGGAAACTGTAGCACAACGCTGCACACCTGTTTGACCTTGAACTTGCCCCAGGGTTCAAATAAAGGTTTCCACAAAAACATTTTGGCATTAAAACTGTATTCAATAATAATGATCATTTCAATAATAATAATAATAATAATAATTGAGCAGTTAATTATCATATTAGAATGATTTCTGAAGATCATGTGACACTGAAGACTGGAGGAATGATGCTGAAAATACAGCTGCGCATCACAGAAATACATTACACTTTAAAAGATATTTACATTTATTTTAAATTGTTATAATTTATATTTCACTATTTTACTGCATTTTAAAATTAAATAACTTAATATATTAAAATAAAAATATACCATTGTGCATGAGCAGAAGATTAGGATGAAGTGTTGTATACTGTTACATCACTAGAGGGCCATAACTCACCACGATGATGAATCTGAACACTGCAGATCTCAGCTGAGCAGAAAACTCTGAAGGAAAACACAAAGACATTCATTCACTTGACTTGTTTTTCTTGCATTGGAGATGACAGCGTCTGTTTGTTGAGCTCCAGCAGAGGGAGTGGAAGGACTTCTCAGGAACCAGGGGTCGTCTCCATGACTCCCACTGTCTCTCTATGGCCTGCGTTTCCAAGGAGACGACTCTGTCCAGTGCAGTGGCCGGAGATGGTTGACCTTAGGAGCTGACCTTTGACCTGAGGGTCACTCAGGGGGTCGGGTGGTCAGCAGTGGCCGGAGGGCTGGACAGCACTCACACTGATTGGGCGTCCTTTTAACCAACACAACCTTCATCAGGATGATTAGAATATTGACCAATCAGCTGGACATGTACATCACAGGGAACTATAGTACATACAAAAATACATATAGATTATAATAATATATATCTAAAAATATTGAAACAGGTTCTAGGTTAATTGGTTTAAAATAGTTCCTACTGAAAAAAGATTGCAATGCACAAAAATTAAGAAAATTTTCTCTCAAATTCTAATTCTAATATATAATTTGTGCTTAGTATTGTTTTATTTATTTTTATATTATATCACGTGTTATTATGACATTCATTCAATTATTAATAATGATTTAGTCTCATTAGTTAGGTACTGTATAGTATTTTTTGTACAGTGAATATTGCATGTAGACGTAGTATAGTGTTTTTTTATTAAATCAGCATAAAAACAGTAAAACACTGATTCGTACATAAGCACCATTATGTGCAAATACTTTACAATTTAAATAATATATTATTGTTTTTCCCCTTTTTTACATTTCAGTAACAATAACTATGTTTTTATATTTCTGGCATAGTATAGTCATATTTTATTAAGTAAAGTATAGTATAGCCTAACCATATAGTATAGTATATTGAAGTAGAGTACAGTATAGTCCTATAATGTAGTATAGCATTGTATAGCATAGTATAGTCTTATGGTATAGTATATTATAATACAGTATAGTCCTATGTTATAGTATGGTATAGTATAGTACAGTATAGTCCTATAATATAGATTAGTATAATACAGTATAGTCTTATGTTATAATATAGTATAGTTCTATGTTATAGTATAGTATAGTCCTACAGTATAGAACAGTCTAGTCCTATGGTATAGTAAATTATAATACAGTATAGTCCTATGTTATAGTATAATATAATACAGTATAGTCCTATAATATAGATTAGTATAGTACAGTATAGTCCTATATTATAGTATAGTACAGTATAGTCCTACGGTATAGTACTGTATAGTACCATATAGAATAGTAAAGTATAGTCTTATAGTATAGTCCTATGTTTTAGTATAGAATAGTATGGTACAGTACAGTATAGTCCTATGGTATAGTATAGTACAGTATAATCCTAGGTTATAGTATAGTACATTATAGTCCGATGTTATAGTATAGTATAGTATAGTACAGGATAGTCCTATGGTATAGTATAGTACTGTATGGTCCTATAATATGAATTAGTATAGTATAGTACAGTAAAGTATAGTCCTATGTCATGGTATAGTATAGTACAGTACAATACAGTATAGTCCTATGTTATAGTATAGTATAGGACAGTATAGTCCCAAGGTATAGTATAGTACGGTACAGTTCAGTATAGTCCTATAATATAATTTAATATAGTATAGTATAGTACATTAGAGTCCCATGTTATAGTATAGTATGGTACAGTACAGTATAGTCCTATGGTATAGTATAGTACAGTATAATCCTAGGTTATAGTATAGTACATTATATTCCGATGTTATAGTATAGTAAGGTACAGTATAGTCCTATGGTATAGTATAGTACAGTATAGTCCTATAATATGAATTAGTAAAGTATAGTACAGTAAATTATAGTCCTATGTCATGGTATAGTATAGTACAGTACAATACAGTATAGTCCTATAATATAATTTAATATAGTATAGTATAGTAGATTAGAGTCCTATGTTATATTGTAGTATAGTATAGTCCTATGTTATAGTATAGCACAGGAGAGTCCTAAGGTATAGTATAGTATGGTACAGTACCGTATAGTCCTATGGTATAGTATAGTACAGAATAGTCCTATAATATAGATTTGTACAGTATAGTATAGTACAGTATATTCCTATGGCATAGCATGGTATATTATAGAATAGTACAGTACAATACAGTATACAGTACAGTTTAGTCCCATGGTAAAGTATAGTCCTTAGTGTAATATAGTCTAGTATAGTTTCTTTTGATGTTTAAGTGAAGTCTAACCTGAAACGGTTTGCAGAAACTAAAAAACATTGGTGTAGGATTTCAAAGATTTTTACTCAGAAACTGCTAGAAATTTGTGATATGTAGCCTGAAGTAGTGTTTTTTGTAAAACGTAATCTTTTAATCTTTATATAGAATTTAAATATTTTTTTCAGTGTAAAATTTACGATCACAGTGTTACTTGCATAAATTCAAGTCACTTTGCATAAAAGCATGTGCGAAATGTACTAATGTAAATGTAGATTGTTAACGCGCCTGCTATTGAACACATTTCAAAATGGCACCAGAGGCGTTCCTCCCAGAGGGGGTGTATATGTCTTCATGACACGTGATCAAAGTCTTCTTTCTCCCAATAATTTATGCCCTGCAGCAGATGGCTTGTCAATATCAATATATTAATTTAGAAGCAGCGGCACGATCAGGACAGCTGTTTGTTAGAGTCCTGGGGTCGCTGCAAGAGAACAAGGGCAAAGAAAGGAGAAACACTAGCAGAGATTACAGTGAGAAATAAAGAATCTCCTGCAGATCAAATGAAAATGTAAAGCTATCAGGGGAGGATTCAGTCTGATTAAACTGAACAACAGTAAAGCATTGACAATAAAGCTGCAGAGTTTTACATCAATGATCTGTAATGAGAAACACCAGGTTATGAAAAAGCTACAATCCCATTCCCTTCGCTCACAATGATATTTGTAATATTGTTACCATATAAAACAGACCTGCCATGACCTCCATATTCTTCACTTTTCTATTTGATAAAGATTTTTTTCTCTTCTGCTCACTAAGGCTGGGTGAACAGAGGAGACTCTCTATTTGTAAGTGGTCAGTTTTCCAGTCAGGTGCTTTGAGTTCTCTGTATATCTGGTGGAGTCCGGCTGATTTTGCTGTGAAACTCTCATGCATTTTAAGCACTAGACATGAAGCACATGAGAGTTCTTGATAAGCACCTGTTATTTTAAAGGCGGTTAATGGCATCTGAACTCTCTTGACCTCTGAGCTTCTTCCTTTGAATGCCAATTAAACGTTTCCACCACGTGACACGTCATAAACGGTGCCCCGTTACATAACATCTCTCCTGGAGAATTAACACAAACAGCTGACCTTTGACCTTCTCTGAACCCCCTGAACCTTTCTGAAGGAGGCTGAAAGTGAACTGGTTCAGTTCAGCCATTGATTTAGTGAAAAGTCTCTTTAGATTTTTAATAAGTCAATCTTTTTTAATGCTCTGATGTCTGTTTGTGGAAGAGAAAAGCAGGACAGGAAAACCAGACGAACAAACGGACTCCTTCACTGCATTAAATATGGGTAAGACTTGTCCAAAAAATTGTCCAATAAAATCTTCTGTAGATATTCATGCACCCATAAAACCTGCCGCAGATGCTAAATCATTTGCAAACATGCAACATTGTTTTGCATCTCAGTAAATGTTTCTGGTCACTCAAGTGCCTTTATAGATCTGATTATGGTGATCAGAGCTACTGCACATGAGGGGTCACCTCTGCTGACCTTTGACCTCTGACATATGGCAACAAAGTGCACTAAAAATGTGCTCAGTAAAATTTGACCTGACATAAAGACACACTGACGTCCTCCTGTAAAAAACACATAAACACGTTTTATATGCATGTATTGTATGATAAAGATAGATTGTATACAAAGAAGCTAGTAAATGTATTGTTTAAGAAAACCAGGGGTATTATAATTAACTAAACTAAAACCATAAAAATATTACTTGAAATAAAATTATTTAAATGAATACATTTTAACTGAAATAAACATAGAATATATAAAACAAACAAATATATAAAACCATAGATGTTTAAAAATAATAATAATTGCTATTACAAAACATAAATTAACTAAAACATTAACTGAAATGAAAATGTTAAGAATAAATATAAAAACCTATTCAAAATATTTATAAAAACAATAACAATATCTCAATGGTAAGTGAAAATCACTAAAAACATATCCATTATTTAAACTAAAATATTACCCTGAAATAAATAAATGAACTGAAATAAAAATGAAAACTTACAAAAACAACTTTTCTCATTTACATTTAGTTTAACATGATAAACTAAAAACAACCCAAACATTAAATAAATTACTAATTGCTTAAATTAAAAAGAAAAAAAATATATATATAATTATATATATATATACTCTAGAATCATATCTCAATTATAATAAAATTAGTAAATCATGTAAAACAGTTTGTTTGCATGTCATATGCATTAATTTAGTCTTTATTTTTTTATTTTTTTTCACAATATTCGGAAAAACCAATAACAATATGCAATTTCCATTAGACCCGCGGTCCATATTAAGGTAACCTGACCTTTAAAAGGTCTTCATTGTGTATTTGAGACAAGATTTAGAGGCTTCCACACATCTCATCCCGGAGAGGACAGCTCTCAAATAGTGAAAACAAAGCACACAGGCCTAATAATAGAGCACATTTTTACCACCTAAGTCAAGGATATGGATCAATACTAATAACAATGCAGCGTTGCAGCGTTCAGGGGCTGCGAGCACACACACACACACACACACACACACACACACACACACACCCTCTCTTCTGTAAGGGCTCTCCAATCAGTTTCTCAACTCTCATCCACGGTGTGTTTTTATAAAGCCTGATTGCACTCGTCGCATCGGCGCCGCAAGCCGTGACGAAACACAATGAAGATTTCTAATGCACTTCAGTGCAAAATGCCTGCAAGCAACAAATGCAGAAAACCTGACGAGTCTGTACGAGGAAAAAAGCATGTGTTGCATTCAAAACAATGAGTTGAATAGTATTCCTGTCCATCTCTGGGCTGGTACCTTTTCTAACAGCACAAATATGCATCATTACTGAACTAATATGTACACTTTAGGGTTGCACCCTTTGAGGGTAAACAAGGTACAAAAGAGTCCCTTTTGAAAGGCAAATGCCTCATTGTTAGCAATTTAGCGATTTTCTTATTGTTGCTGGAACTTTTAGTAATGCTTTTGCAATACTTAAATAGTTTACATTTACCTATTTTTTGTGTGATTTAAAACCAAAATAATAATAAAAAAATATCTGTGGTTTCTAAAATAGTTTATTGACAACAGAAATAGAAAGATAATGCAAACGAGAGCAGCTGTATTGGTAATTTGGCTGTATTAAAAAAGCAATAGGCTGTATAAAAAGGAAACTGATATGAGGAAACTGATATGCTAATTAGGATGTGACATCATCTAATGACGTTTAGCGACAGGCTTTGACTATGGAAGGTGGACAGGGCCAAAAGTGTTTAAACCGAACGTGTGAACTTTTACCCTGTCATCACGCACTGTTTGTCCACATTAATGCATCAGTTTTGAACACGTTTGTTTTGTATGTGTAGACAAGCACATTCTGGCCATGTTAAATTTTACATGTTTAGTTTGAACACTTTTGGCCCTGTTTGCCTTCCATATTTAGCAACACTGCCCCAGTGACGGCTTTTGTAGATTTGATGTTGTTGTCTGTTTTGTTTTGAGAGTGTAACATCATTCACAAGTCTCTATAAACCACCTGAACATGTGAAAACCAGCTTCACTGTCTCACTGGAAATCAGAGTGTTTTCATGTTGCTTCCAATTCCGAGGATTATTTGTCATCTCCAGAGTAAAGGATTTTTAAAAGTCAACCTGCAGCCCTTCTCTCTCTCTCTCTCTCAATCCCCCTGATGCTCTGCGGCTTCGATCGATGCAGTATTGATCAACTCTCTCTATCGCTGGCCAACCAGACTAATCACCCAAACACAAGCTCAACACTCTCACATACAGTAAACCTGAGCAACACACACACACTCAGCATCACACACACTTCATCACGCACTTTCTTCTTCTTTGCATGCTCAGTGTGCAATCTGAAGTCTCATAATGCTACTATGCTCATTTAATGTTAAACGTTATGCATAAGATTTATTATAGATGCATCCAGTGTGCTGTTTTCATCTCGATTTGCTTATTGTGAAGCAGAATCTCCGTTTCCAGAATAAATGACATGCTTTCCTCACACTCTATCTCCAGCGTTTTCCATCCTCCTTTGTTCCCTCGCAAAATCAATATTCCTGTGGAAGGGGAAAAATGAGGCTGCCATATTTCTCCTCTGGTTATGATCGGAGGTTTGAAAGGATCCAGGTGCAGATGAGAAGAACTAGGGCATCTTTGAATGCAAGCATCCAGTTTAATATGCTAAATTAATATGCTTTAAATACAGAATTCATCAGATCATTGTTGATTTTCGTGGTGCCGATTTCCACTTCCTGATTATAGAAATGACTTCCTTTGGGTAAAAGAATTGTACAAATGTCTATTCGGATGCATAAAGATATTGAGGACATGCGCGATGATCACTAACTACAATATTATTCACAATTAAATATATTTAGTATAAAAATGTTTTAATAGATTTTCAGGTGCAGAAGTTAATCTGCCACATAAAACAAAATGCAATGAAATTCACCCATGTCAACGTCATTGTGGCATAAAATAGAAATAAATGAAATATTTTATACAATATTTTGTCTGTGGCAACAATTAATCATAGTTCTTCTTTCATGACACTGAGCTCTCTTAATTAAAGTAATATTGCAAAAGCAAGAGCGCTGTTGTACTGAAAATTGTGAATGCTTATTTTTATTAAAATAACATGCAAAAAAGTTAAATATTTTAATATGAATATTTAAAATATGCAAACAAAAGCTACTCAGAAAAATATTTAAAAAATTAAATAAAATATTAATAATAAGATAAAACATTTTAAAATATCTGATTAAATACAATTGCTGAATACACACACATAAAATATATTTAAATTCACATACAGCAGAAATAGGATGTTAGTATGCCAGTGGGTTCACTGTAGTAATGCAAAGATTTACTTTGCTGCATCTAAGCACCTGAACTGAACAGAAAGCATTTTTACCAGATAAGGATGAAGCTCCTGAACTCTTGACTAATGTTATTCTGATTGACTCACTGCCTCCTCGCTCCTCTGTTCTCTGCTCCCATTGGCTGGCGGTGTGTGATGAGAGCCTCTCATTGGTCCACATTCAGGGTTAATCAGCTGATATTAAGCGATCAATTAATCCCCGCAGTAATCCAGCTCTGATTACGTACAGCTCTGTCAACACAAGATAAGAGCACCGTATCATCCCTCAAACTGACCGGACCGACCCGACCCGATCAAATCAGCCTCGGGCCTGCAGTGGACACTGAGTGACCCTCGACCTCAGCAGACTTTAACATTCACCTGCTCAAACTTCAGAAAAGATGATTCAAGTTTTTATACTTAGTTCCTGTTTAAAAAAGCTCAACTGGGTTTTTTCTTTTTTCAGTTCTTAAATAATGAAAAGGGAGAGTTGAATGAATGTTGACATTTCATTAGTGCATTCATCACTATTCATTAGATCATGTAGTAAAGTTCAAAATGTCTATTAACCTTTTCTTGGTTATATGAACATTCCATCTTACACACACGGGAATGTTACTTTTAAATGTTCCCTGGAAGTTCTGAAACAAGTAACATTTAAAAAAAAAAATGTTACAGTGAACATCCAACTAAAACATTTTAAAAGCAAAATGTTCCATGAGCGATGTATCAATAACATTTTGAGAACATTATTAAAGTCCAGATAACACTCTACAAACATGCGTTTAACGGTATGCTTTAAAACTGTTTCTTGGGAACATTCTGTTGTGTCATTTAGCAGACATTGTGGGAACGTTACTTTTGAATGTTCTCTGAACGTTCTGAAACAAAAAGTAACATTTTTTAAAAAGTTAGACAAACATCAAAATGTTTTAGAATAAAAACATTCCTTGAGTGATGTATAAATAGTATTTTGTGTTTTAGAACATTATTAAAGACCAGAGAACTTTGAACAAATGTTTTTTAACAATACTGGAGGAATGTTGGTTCATAACGTTGGGAGAACGTTGCCAGAACATTCTCTGTTAGCTGAGTGCTTGCCTTTAGCGGCTAATGAATCAAAAGTCTCACACATTCTCAGAAAACATCTTACTTTGTGTTGCAAAACAAGGTAAGGTCAAGTCAAGTGCATTGCATTGTGGGATACAGTATTCACAGAGTGCTGTATTGATACATCATAAACCCTGCATGTGCAGAAAGATGCTGCTCTGTGTGAAACTGGGCCAGAGCTTCTGACTTCATTGTGTTCCCAGAGAGATTTCAGATTTCTTTGTCTTAACAAATTCCTTCTCTCCTCTGTCAATGATCGAAACGCATCTCCTCTGCTGGAGGAAGAGAAAAACAGAGAGTTTGGCATTCAGCGCTACTGTAGAGTCCAGCACAGAATAGAGATGAGACCGAGCTGACTGCACGAGGAGATCAATATCTGTTCTTAATATGCTCTGCACAGCCATAACACAATGTATGTGTGTGTGTGTGTGTGTGTGTTTTATTTTGGTGTTGTTTTGTGCAAACTAGTAGTTGTGTTGGCACATGAGAGGTCAAATTCATGATTTATGATTTAAGACAGAATTAAAAATATATCCTGTATCCTGAATCTGAATCATAAATGTTGACCCACTACATGCTCACATAACTATAGGCTAGTTTGCACAAACAATAGACAATAACATTTCATTTTTATTATACTTTACTTCATTTCTATCGGATTCAGATAAATATCTTTATCTTTTTGGGGATGATGCTGTGTATAGACTATTTAAATGAAAATATTGTGGGGATGTGTGTGTGTGTGTAAGGAAATATACAGCCCATAAAAGCATAAATATTAATGTTTAATTAGTAGATGCATAATGAAAAAGTGTGAATCTCTTCGCTTAAATAATATTCATGCAAATATATATAGCTCATATTTTATACGTATGTATACACACACACACACACACTTTGAAAAAAGAAAGAAAGAAACGAAAAGGGGAAAAATGCTAAAAATGCCACTCTCTCTCTCTCTCTCTCTCTCTCTCTGTGTAGAATTTATCGACTTCTCCTTTTCAATCCATCTCTCTGTCTGTTTCCTAGCAACCGGTGCTCCAATGAATTTAAGGCCCGAGATGTTTTATTATTTCATTTATTTATATATATTTTTATAAAAGATGCGTCCTGCATGTGTTAGAGTTGATCTGGTGATAATTATAAACGGAGCATGTTTGGACTTCTGTGCAGCAGCTTTAGGTGCAGTTCAGGACAAAGTCATCGATCCCCAAACATACGTCATCATCTGCAGAGGAAAAGCTATCCAGTGTCGTTCTTCATCAGCACCTGTTCGACAGATGTCACACTACTGAAGAGCATCATGACCGAAAATGTAAAATCATATAAAAATACATAACAATCACGTTGCATGCATGCATTGAGCATGCGACAATAACACAAATCAAAACAAACAAACAAAAACACATAGGCATATTTATGTATTTATACTGGATCCGTTATATATATATATATTTGGTGTGTGTAAACGCGTGCATGTATCTTTTCAAATGCAGCAATATACTTTTAGCATACTGCGTGGAAATAATAATTCCTGAGCTCATTCATAATGAAGTATTCTGATGCATGTCATGTGCATATATCCTGCAGGTACAGCTCCTGTGAGAGTTGAAGGCATTTGTCTCATCGATTGCTGCCACAGTCGTGTTTGAATTATGAATTTATCCAGATGCAGATTCGTCTTTAGGCCTGAAGACACATGATGCTGTTTTCATTACGAAAGCACAAGATTCGCATACAGTGGAAAACACTTTGCATTTTATTTACAGCTTATAAAATTCATCAGGCCTTGACATAAAATAAAATCACATTCTCAAATGCACGGAACATGCAAAAAAGCAAGCATGCAAATAAATTGCATTTAAATGCAAACCTAATATTTTGACGAATATAAAATAAAAAGTAGGCCTATTAATAATGTATATTTGATTTTTTTTTTTAGATAAATGATAATAAGTACCTACTATTATTAGGCCTGTTAGTATTATTACACATTCCCGAATTCGATCTGCTGAAACTAACTTAGTTTTAATATCAATTATTGGATTTCATGAAGTCCTCTTTGAGAGTTCTACTAGGCCAATAGAAATATTTCGATTGGAGTTCAATTAAAATAGTTAAAGAATAGCCTTTTAATGAAAATCGTAGCATGAGCACAGGACTCCTCCGTAGCCTACGTGCAGCACAAACCAGCTATTTTTATAGCCTAAATATTTTATAACAAATAAAACGTAATTATCTAAAAGGAATTACGCCTGTTCATTTTCCTTTATTCTCCAATAATATATATAGGCCTGTAGGTTTATAGTATATGTTTTGCAAATGTTTACATGCAAGGATGGTTTTAAAGCGTTCTTCGTGAAAAACTAAATTAGAGATGGCATCTGTTTAGATTAGCGTTCACACATCAATGCTAATGAGTTACAGGAGAGTGATAAATGTCCTTTATCTTGTGTTTCCGAGAGAAGCGCGCGCTCGCGTCGAGCAGCTTTCGCCTGATTTCGTGTTTCAAGAGCTGCATTTGCAGCGTAGACCCAAAAAGACCCAAATCTGTGTATTTCCATTGATCTAAAGACTATTGATTTCCGATCACATCGATACTTGCACACAGAAGATCTGAAAACACGCACATCTGCGGCGCGCGATTCTGACAGAGAGAAAAAAGTGGAATGCGACAACATGAAAATAAAACTTTATCAAAAGCATATCGCCGGAAATATTAACTTCCACAAAAAAACAAAAAAACAATTACTTGAAAATAAATGTGAATTAATTTAACAGAAGCTGAAATAGGCATTAATCAAATATTGTTATAAACATCTGACAATAACTTCCCGTAGTATTTTAAAGCTTTGATTTAATATTTTTTTCACGTGTTCAAACTCGAAAAATATATATTTTGGTCAATGTCAAAAACTTCGTAAAACGTTTTTAAAATGTAAATCATGAATAAAAAAATAATAATAATGTTTTAAATGAAATAATCATGTTCATCCGACGGCCCTATTAAAATAGTTTTTTATTAATAATAATGAAACCAATATTTAGCATTGCTATTTTTTACAATATAATATAGGCTAATAATAATTACTCGATGTTTACACATAATTCCGTTTTGAGCGATTGAAATAAGACTGTGAATGTCATTCTTTGACTTTCTCTGGTTGTGTGTGTCTCCCGCTGATGTCTGATCAATTTCATCAATAACCGGGATAAACTCTCTTTTATCACATAAAAATAGACAAAGTTCCCTTCAAACAAGATTTGCAACAAAGATCCGATAAAGGAAAAGACAAACTGCAGGAAATTTGGGTCTAACATAACTTTTCTCGGTTAACTCAAACGTTTATTTGATAAATAAACCATTAGGTGTAACATTTAAACCACACAAGATTAAATGAGCAGAAATAGTGCGACGCAATTTAAAGCCACGTCGCTTTACATTTAAAAACAAATATTAAAAGAAAATAAAACTGGGTGTTAATGTTAATCATTTACTAATGGAGTAAATCTGTAAAATGCAAAAGAAAAAATATCCGAAACATGCTTTACATCAGGCTACATTTCTACAAAATATAATAGCAAAGGCTGAAAATCATATTGTAAGTAATTAACTACTAACAACAGACTACATAAAATAGGTTACAGATTGATGCTGATGATTTGCACATTATAGGTTTATAATAATAGGCTAATTGTGGTCATATCAAATAAATCTTCAGCAAATAATAAACTTAGGACATTTTGACTTTTTACTGGATCAAAAAACCACATGCATTTAAATGCATGAAAAACTAGTGAAGTTTTACACACTCGTGCAGATAAAGACGCTTTACTGTTTTGGCATACACATTTTATGCATTTAACATTTTATACATTTGTAAATTCAAACAAATTGCACATAGCTGCAGTGCATAAGAGAGTCACACACGGGTGTCCTGTCAGAGTCTGTGCCGGTGCACGGGTGAATTACCGGCGAGCGCTCGCGCATCCATCACGCCGGTGCACAGGCAGCCGATACTGAAGCTCCAGAGCCGCAGCGCGCGCACAGAAACACATTCACTGCCGGCTGCAGAAGCCTAATTCATTTCCAATAGAAGTGCTCATCAATAGAGGGACATTAAAGCGAGAAGACACAGAGCTCATTTGTGTAACGTTGACTAAGACAGTCTAAAGTGAGGCCATTACTTCTGCAGACCTCTCTCAAAGATGTGCTCACATTAGAAGCATCCTAAACACAACAACACCGATGATAAGAATTAAAATAATTAATAATAATCTAACTACCGCAACTTTCGAAAACGAGGCAACTATCATGATGTTTATCTAATATTATTGGTATTATTTCATGTTTATTCATGCAAGTTAAAAAAATGTGTTTCGTTTGGTTACATCTAAATAAAATCATATATCAAATATTATTTCATATTAATTAACCTTATGCATAATGTTGAAAAATACTAAAAAGCCATATCAGGAAGAAATAACCGCTTAAAATAAATTGCAAATTTTTACAGCATGATAAATTACCGAAGGCCCATAATTAAGCAATTCGGGGAATTTTAGATATCCAAAATATTAAGCTTATATTAGGAGAAATTAAAATTAAACAAGCTATTGTAAAATCAAGTAAAAAGCTAATAACAAAAATATTAATAGGCTACACACCGAAGAATATTTCTGCAGTTCCTGCAAGTAACAAGATTTTTACAGCAATATTATTTTTATATGATATCATAATTATTTTATTTGTAATTATTACAGAAAATACCTGTGTTTTTAGGAAAGCGTCGACTGCGTCTCGCCGAACCTGCTGCTGCTCGCTTTGCGTTCATTCTTCTCTGCACCAAAACTTTCTGACCTATGTGCCCCCCCCTCACCCCGGGTCAGAAAACATAATTAATCAGTGTCAGTCGATATATCGATCCGATTTATCAATGACCACCCAAAAGGAACTACATGCATTTCGTGCCAACGCAGGAGAGCTGAACAGTTACGCGACATGAGCATCACCACTTATGTTATAAATCTAAAACATGCTTTAGTTTGCATGGACAATTATAATAGAAAATATCAATTTAATATGATATTTTAAATAAAAAATATATTTTGACCAATTATATGTTTGTATATGGTCACGCGAGAGTTTTCAATACAATAATCAAGCATCAAGATATTTGCATTTTCAAAAAGAATAAAACAATTCTTGTTAGAGAGGTAGGCAATTATGCAAGCCTATATTTATGGTTATTAACATATATGAGAGGATAGCAGGCCACATATTTGCTGTTGTAGTAATATTATATTATGAAAGAGGCCACACTCTGTTTGGGTAATACTCTGGTAATGTACAAGCATATTGTCCTGCAGTTAATAATACAAATAATAAATAAAAAAAAAACATTCAACCAACATACAAAACTACCAAATTTTGCCATAAATCCGATCGCAACATCCAATCATTGCTGTTGATAGTGTTAAATACATGATTTTGACTCTACATTTACGCGGTATAGTCCTCACCTCACAGAGTGACCACTGATAAGATGCTCCTAAATATAAGACGACTTTCACAGTAGTCTATCCTTTTCTGTGAAGCTGCTTTACAACGATTTGGATCACGAAAGGAGTAACAAATAAACGGGAATTGAATTATGCAGCACAAAAGCAGTCATATACATCACAGGTGTATTTGTAGAAATAGACAACAATACATAGTATGGGGCAAAATTATACATTTTTCTTTTATGCCAAAAATCATTAGGATATAATGTATGGTTACTATATTAAAACTTTATATTTGATTAGTAAATTACATTGCTAAGAACATAATTTGGACAACTTTAAAAGCGAATTTCTTTATTATTATTATTATTATTATTTTGCACCATCAGATTCCAGATTTTCAAATAGTTATACCTCGGGCAAATATTGTCCTGTTATTTATTAATCTTTCAGATGATGTATAAAAAATAAATAAATAAAAAATAAATAAATAACACCCTTATGACTGGTTTTGTGGTCCAGGGTCACATGAACACACACGCATACAGATATATATATTATTAATCCGATATTTTATCATACAATATTATTATTTTTTTAAGTATATATAATAGTATTCATAGGCTAAGTATATCCTAAACTAAAATAATTAAACATGCTATAAATGTGGCAGATATTTGTTCTCATTTAGTTGTTTTCTTTCTATAGAGAGAAAGCGAAAACACTCACATACAATGACAGAACAGACGAGACTTCAGCACCGCGGACAGCGCACGTCTCTCTCTCTCTCTCTCTCACACACACACACACACACGCTCTCTCTCACACACACACACACACACTCTCTCTCTCTCTCTCTCTCTCTCTCACACACACACACACACACACACACACGCTCTCTCTAGTTCAAAGACAGACTCGAGTCCCGCCTCTCGGTAGAAGCGCTGTTGTGCTGCGAGCGAGCTGGACGCGATTTAACCAGGACAGAAGCTTCGGCGCGTCATGTTGGAGAGACCAGCTTTGAGATCGATGGATTGGTTTTGAAATCGTTTTGGGGAAAACACGGTCTTTTGGCGCAGCTCTCGCGATGGAACTCACGATGGAGAACATGCACGGCGTTGCGTCGCACGCGGGGGACATGATGAATTCCTCGCACGGCAGACCCTCGTCGGCGTCCCATCGGGGCTTGGTGTCCCACGGGCGCTCGGCGATGGTGTCCAGCATGGCTTCGATCCTGGAGGGCGCCGGTGAGTACCGGAGCGACCCCGCGCTGTCGGGCCACCTGCATCCCGCTATGACCATGTGCGAGTCGGGCATGAGTTTGTCCAATACGTACACCACCCTCACGCCGCTTCAGCACCTGCCACCGATCTCTACAGTCTCAGATAAGTTCCACCACGCGCATCCGCACACGCACCCGCATCACCACCACGCCGCGCACCAGCGCCTCGCCACCGGGAACGTCAGCGGGAGTTTCACCCTCATGCGCGACGAGCGCGGCCTGGCGTCCATGAGCAACTTATACAGCCACTATCCCAAAGAGATGTCCGGCATGGGCCAGCCGTTAACCCCGCTCTCCAACGGCCTCGGTCCTCTGCACAACTCCCAACAAGCGCTGTCTGCCTACGGGCCCGGCGCGCACCTCCCCAACGACAAGATGCTCTCTCCAAGCGGCTTCGAGTCGCACGCGGCGATGCTTTCCCGGAGCGAGGAGCATCTCGCGCGGAGTTTAGGCGGACACGGGCACGGCATGATCTCTAATCTCAACGGGATGCACCCACACAGCCACCTGCACTCGCAGGGGAACGGATCCATGCTGGCGGACAGAGAGCGGCACGGCGGCGGCGGGAGCGCGCACGCCGGAGGCACGGGGCAGGTGGACGAGATCAACACCAAAGAGGTAGCGCAGAGGATCACGGCCGAGCTCAAGCGATACAGCATACCTCAAGCCATCTTCGCGCAGAGGATCTTGTGTCGGTCCCAGGGAACTCTGTCGGATCTCCTGCGCAACCCGAAGCCCTGGAGTAAACTCAAGTCCGGGCGCGAGACTTTCAGACGCATGTGGAAATGGTTACAGGAACCAGAGTTTCAGAGGATGTCCGCCTTGAGGCTTGCAGGTAAGACATCATCACCTTCACACGGCCTTTAGGACATTTAATCCGGAAAAACTGTCAAAATATACACATTTCACACTCTTAAAATACATGCGTCTGACGGGGACATGGGATTTTACGCATTCATCAAATTGATACAAAATAACGCGTTGATTGAAACGTTCCAAACAAACTATAAGATGCAAACATGGCAGTTTTCTTAGGAAGCTGAACTGTAAAATGTGCTAAATGTATACATTAAATCAATTTCCACCTGATTTAACACATAAAAATAGTTTTATTGGTGTAAATTGATGTAAAAAGGTCGTTTAAATAATATTTTTGACTTGAATAAAACCAGTTAATAGATCTAGAATTACTGTAATCGGTGTAACCTGTTTTATATATATTTCAATCTATCTTATAAATCCACACACACACACACACACACACACACACACACACACACACACACACACACACACACACACATATATAGCTATGTTACAAAGTTACAATGTATCATTCCTACTTTAACCTATTTTTGTTTTTATAATAAAGTTTTCAAAAGCGGAGTTTGACAGAAGAGAGACTTTTTGAAATCTTCCAGAGAAGCTTTCTTAAAAGAAAAACCTTAATGTAAAGAACCTTTTCATTCTTATAAAAATAAATGCTTCAAAGATGATGTTTTCGCATCGATGAGAACCAGTTTTGGTTCATTAAGATCCTTTCAGTGAACTGTACATTTCAATGAGGTTCCATGGACCCGTTATTTCTAACTGTGCATATCAAAAAGATAAAGTATATCTAGAAAAAGCACGAACTAGACTTACTGTAAATGCCATTTTAGAGGCTCCCTTAATCTGTTTTCGAATTTTATTGTAGTTCAATTGATAATCATTCAGTGTGTGTGTGTGTGTGTGTGTTGGATTAGGTTCATTACACTTTGGTAAAGGAACCTACAAATGCCATTTAACAGTAAAAGGCCTCTGATTTTAACACAAGACAAAGAGCCCTCGTCTGGTGCGCTTGAGAGCCATTTTTTTCGCTTGAGAGCCATTTTTCTTTTAAGAGAGACGCCTTGGATTTAAAGAGTGTTGCGGACTGGATGAGCATCAAACATTACAGAACGATTAGCTGTCAGAGGCTGATAAACGACAGATGGAGGTCGCCGCTCGCGGGATTTCTCGCAAATGCTCATATTTGTGTGTTTTTCCGAGTGTCCCTCGTCCTCTGGGTCCATTTGATGCCCCTCGACTCTCACCGGGGCTCAGAAAGACCACCAGCTGATCGATAGCGCAGTTTCCCAGCGTGCTTTTGAAATGAAGCACCGATCGATGCTCGACTCCGGTCCTGAGAGGCGGCTGCGCGCGCTTTGTTCTAACGCGCTGTTTACGCGTCCGTTTCCACGCACGCGCGTGACGCGGCTGCATTTGCATGCGTCTGATGGGGACCTCGGATACGCACTCATTGTGTAGGCAAATTATCCCACTGAGTAGAGTTTTCTTAGTAAACCTAGGGCTTACCTGCAATTATTACTTTAAAAAGCTACATGATTTAACACATAAGAATAGTTGCATTGGTCTAAATTAATATACATAGGTCGGTTAAATAATATGTTTGTGCTGAATAAAACCAGTTAATATAAATGTTATTAATTTTAGGTTACCTTTTTAAGTCTAGATCTACCTGGAAATTACTGTAATTGCTGTAACCTGTTATTTTGTAAATCTATATATTAACTATACATTTGAACCTGTTAAACTCATATACACAATATTTATGCCTACTTTAACCTATTTTATGCTTTATAATATAAAAATATCTTCTAATAAAAAATATTAATTAGAAATAAATTAGAAATCTATATCTCTATATAGAAATCCATTTGACAGTAGATATATTTCGGCAGGTGCATGATCTCTGCAAGATCATCATAAAAATGCATGAAAGTAAACTGGTTACTTAGATTCAATTAAAGAAAACATGGTAGTGTGCACACAAATTTAATTAAATTGCATGAAAAAGCATGTAAACACACACATTACAAGAAACTCTTTCAATACTAAAAAAAAAAAAAAGGTAAAGAGCCTAATAAAAGCAAAAGTGTGGTAGCATTAGAGCTGTGAAATACTCCACCGCATCTATTCATCATATTGATATTCCAGATGGATTAGTGTCCTAATCAATATATATTCTCAGCTCAGGTTTAGGGGGTTGTGTGGACTGAGACTCATGAGACGTGTGTGGTTAGAGAGGGCAGCGTTAGTGACCTGCGCTGGACACATGTCCACTCTGTGTGCATCTGAATGTCTAATGGATCACATGACAACTCTGATTAATTACTGCCCAGCATCCTCTCTCTCTCTCTCTCTCTCTCTCTCTCTCTCTCTCTCTGAGGTTATTCTGACCAACACAGCATTCAGATCTGCATCAGAGGCATGTCACTCATCTCTTAATCATCTTTTCACAAAATTATACTTCCTGACACCTACATGCATGAGAAATAAAGACCACACAGTCTTTCTTTAATATCTCAATGATAGAAAATGCCCTGTAATCTCACATTTCTCCTCTTACTGCAAACTGTAAAAAAAAATCTAAATTGTAGATTAGAAAAAGAAACCGATTTAGTTGCCAAAAGCATAAAAATACAGTAACAAGGTTTTAAGTTTTACAGACTGAAATTAAATTTGCATTAAACAAAAAAAAATAAATAAATACTTAAATCTTACTTAAATAGTGAATTTAAGTAAACAAATACAATTTAAATATAAATGAAATATATAAACAATATAATAATACAATAAACAATTTCACAACATAAAACCCTACATAACATAATTATTTCAGTGAAAACCATCAAATGTGAAGAGAGGATTCTGGGAATGTCAATTTATGGGTTTTCACTGTTAATTATAATATTTTTATAATTTTATGTTTTTCACTTACAAAACTATATTTTGCTGAAAAATTACATTTAATGTCCCATTAGATCTATCACAGTTTACCATTAATCAATTAACATTTACCGTTAAATCAACAATAATTTAGTTTTAGAAGAGAGTGTTATGATGTCTGCAATCAAAAGTCAGAGATCTCAAATATTTCTTATTCATTTTATACCTGGACGACAACTAGTGACTTAAATGTGACATTTCAAATAGTATTAAACTGAAAAACTGTAAATACTCTAACAATAAGTTTTATTTAAAACTTTTAAATTTAGTATTTTTTTTATTATGATATAGGAATGTGTAACCAAAAGATAATTGAAACAGGTTTAACGTTTAACTGGACTTATATTTAATGCACAAATATCCTTAATAAATATTAAAATGTTTTATGCTTTATATAGAATACCCTCAGACCATGAATTTGGTCTAGAAATAATTTTTATTCAGAAACTGCTAGCAAATTTCACAAATAGTAACACACAAAACTAAACGCGAAATTTTTAAGTTTGGAGTATTTTATTCCAATAAACCTTTTAAGTGATTCAGCTCCATAAAAACCTGAGAATATTAGAGACTAAAAATGAATGGTCTTCCTTATAATCAAGACCATAAACCGCCGAAGTCTATTTAAGTATTTTATGCTCTGCAAACACTTTACAAGCGCAGAGATATTGGTGCTCCGGAGGCTCTGGTGAATCCATCTTGAGAATAAGCCTCTAATAGAGCTCTTACACAGACACGAGAGGGTCATTGAGCGGTTTAATAACACACGAGGAACGTGAGGACAGTCTAATAAAGCTCTGTGTTTAAAGACACTGAATCAGAGACACAGCGGGAGACCCGAGCTACACTCAAATCCACAGCAGAAACACATGCATTCCTCACTGTTAGTTAATGCATGAGTCAATGTAAACGAATGAAACCTTACTGTAAAGTGTTACTGATAGTCATAATGTTGTATAATGCACACTTAATATTTTCATAACTCATAATGCATTGCAATAATTATTTAGAACTTTAAAAAGCACACTGAGAGAAAACTGAAAAGCAAGTCAATTTCACACATAATTACAAAGAAACAGTAATGCATTGTAATAAACAATGCATCTTAAATAAAAGTAATGCATTGATCAAAACATTACATTTTAAAGATACATTTTTTGTTGTTGTTTTTTTACAGTGTAATGCATGAATAATATAAAAAAATGGGCATTAAAGAATGCATTACACATGCATTTTAAAGGTCTTAATTTTTATGTGTAATTTAAGTCATTATAAATACATTTATAATGCATTATGATAGAAAGTGTTCACTTATGATTTAATTAAATCTTTAACCTGCATTTGAAACGGGAACACAGAGGTTTTCAGGTTTTATACGCAGATAATCCAACACAGCATTAAAGAATGATTTATAAAGAAAGCACAGATGATAAAACTACATACAATAATGTGTTTCATTATAGTCTAGAGAGCACAGAGATGAACCTAAAATCATTTCAGTGATTCCCAAAGGAAAGCAGCTGCACATGGACATCGTAAGAACACAAGAATGTGATTTATACAGCATTTATACAAAAATGCTACACAAAGAGTTTATACACAAACAGTGCATGTATATCTATCGACATCTAAATCACAAATGCTACTGTAAGTGTTGATTTCTACAACTCAAGAAACAATCCATAAAAGTGACAGAGCATTAGAGCATTACAACAGCAAACGTCTCGGAAAAATCACAGCAGTCTCTCATAAAGCAGCTGTAAACATTAACATCATTATTCTACTGGCACTTATGAAGCAAAAGCAGCTCGTCTGATGTTTTTAAAGCAGATTGTAAATGTCCAAAGCTGATGAGGACTGAATACAGTATACTACACACCTTACTGTACACTAGGATGATAATAGTACGGTATGATATTCTGTCTCATTGCATCTCTACATTGGACATTGAATTTAATGGCATTCAGTTATCATTTATTAATAAGCAAAATCAAAAAGGAAGAGCCAAAATGATGTTAATATCTGATGGTCATTTTATATTTGCAGTATATTTTCCAGTTTATCAAACAAAAAAAAAGGAAGGTTGTGTCAAGCTATGCAGTGCATTAAAAAAAATTATAAATAATTTTAAAACATTATTACTTGAAACAAAATGTTTATGTTTACGAAAATGTTTAACTTAAATACTAAAATAAAAAACGGTAACACTTTAGAATAAGGTTCCATTAGTTAATGTTAGTTAACTACTTTCGTTAACATGAACTAAGCAAGAACAATCCTTCTACAGCATTTATAAGTCTTAGTTCATGTTAATTCCAACATTTACTAATGCGTTATTTAAAACAAAAGTTGTGCTTGTTAACATTAGTTAATGCACTGTGAATTACCATGAACTAACAATGAATAACTGTATTTTCATTAACTAACATTAACGAAGATGAATAAATACAGTAATAAATGTATTATTCATTGTTTGTTCATGTTAATTAATAGATTAACTAACATTAACTAATGGAACCTTATTCTAAAGTGTTCCCTAAAAAACATTTTTGTATCTTTAAAATCATATCATAGATTTTAATAAAATTCTTAAAAAAAAATCAATTTTCAAATTAATATATATTTATTTATTTATTTATTTAGCTGTGCGTTTCTGTCAGTATTCGTAGTCTACATACTTTTAATTTTTTTTTTATTTGACTTAGTTTTAATAGTAAAAAGTGAATGATTGAAGTGAAACATAACGAGCTGAAATTGTTTCAATATTAAATTTTCAACTTCCATTAAAATCTATTTTACTTCATGTAATGATTTTTTTGTTTAATTTTAGTGTCAGATTTAGTTGTACTTATCTATAACCCTGAAACTGATTAATAAAAATGTATAAAAACTATACAGAACTGTTAAAAATAAACTTATTAAAATACAATAAAATTAATACAACTTTAAAGTGAAAACAAAAAACTAAAAAAATCTCAAATCACAATATTAACACAAATAAGTCAAGCGCACTGCATTCTGGGATACAGTACTCCATTTAGCATGCTGTTGCATACTATGCCAAGATTTGCATACTAGTACTTATACTAATATATTATATATATATAGCAGAAACAGTAAACAGTATAGCAAAATAATGAACAGTATTTGACCATTTTGAGATTCAGTCAGTGAAAAACCTGTATTGCTCAAACATCAATATTAGTGTTAAGTTCTGATCCCAAACCAGTGGTTGGTGAATTCTGCCTAGCAACACATGACCACAGTAACTAGCCAATAAAAAACCTGTGCTATTGCTTGATTTTCCAGCTCTGAATCATCTCCAGACTGAACTGTGAATATCAGCAGACGTGCATCTCTCTCGTTCATGTATTTTAGATCAATAACAGCTTCACAAACCTCACTGTGCATCCATTATATGTGAGAACATCTACAGCACGAGCGCGGCAAAATCTGCAACTTTTAGTCCATTTTAAATTCAGGATGTAGTTCTAATTAAATACACAATAGCAATACTGTCAGATTTAATATTATGCTGTTTTTTTTAAAACCAGTTGCACACATATTATCACACTGACTAAGAAGAAAATCACAGCAATACAAATAATGAACTAGCAATTTTATCTACGTTTAAACATTTTACAGTTTAAAAACAAAAATGTTATGTATAGTATTTCCTCATTTTAAGTAAACGTGCATTGAAAAGGCATTGTATTTTACATTACATTATTAAATTTCCTTACGACAGAGTTATATTTACACTACAAACTTATTCCATTCGAGTCCACAAATAATTATAATTCTTAGTATTATATGGACTATTAAAGTTTAATTGAACAAGCATATGGAAACGGCCTCTTAATCATCAACCTTTCACATAATATTATTAAATTTACCTTACAATACAGTGATATTTGAGTATTGTGAACTTCCATTCAAGTCAAAAATCATAATACTTATCATTTTTGGCCTCGTAATCATCAACAGTTTTCATAATAATATTTTTTGTTTATAATTTACCATGACTATTCATGGAGAAAAACAAGTAAAAATAGGAAAATTAGATAGATAGATTTTTTTTATTTTATTAATAAAACCATGTTAATATATTCGGATATAAATAATAAAAATATATAAAAAGAGGTATTTGATCATTTAAACCATCCAAATATTCACGATTCAATTAAAATAAATAAAAAATAAATCACAAAAAAATAAACATTAAATATGATTAAATAAAATGTACTTAAATAAAATACCACAAATATATTAAAATAGATTTATGTGGTTTAATTACATAAAATGAAATATAATGTCCTTATAAGAGCACTTAATAAACAAAACACCCCAAATATATTCTAATATGATAATGATGCAACAAATGCATATAAAAAATACTCAAAACTGTCATATTATCAGAATAAAATCAGTACATTACAGACAGTTCTGTATGCTGTTTTATATTCACATCACAAAACACACACACACACACACACACGCTTCAGAAGAATCCAAAACAAACCAGTCTCTTCTTTCCCCGTCTCTCTCCTCAAAAGTGTGGAAATGATGGTTAGCGTGTTTTAGAGGAGCATGAGATCTCAGAACATGAAGCAGATGATGTCTGACATGAAAGCAGACGGACATTGATTGAGAGAGCTTTGACTTTGTGAGGAGCGCAGGATGGAGGAGAGCTGCTGAAGTGATCGATCGAGGCTTTAATAATTGAGAAGCGTGAAGGAGGGAGACGTGGAGCTGCGTAACACACTCATTGCCATGAATACACACACAGATATTAACACTGAGGTGAGCAACGGCACAACGGGTTCGAGAAGAGAAAGGAAAAACTGGAGCGAGATGCTCCACTGATTATCATTTGTGTCTGTCAGCAAATACAGAAGGTTTGAGATGCACGTGCATTGTGTTCACACAAAATAACAGCATTTATCCTGCATGCATGCATCTGATGAATGAAACCAGCACTAATATATTCACATAAGATGCAATAAAAAAATAAAATAAGTGCATTTGATTAATACAAATTGCATTAAATATATTCACATAAGATCATTAGGATATGATAGCTGCAATAAGATACACATGCAAATATTAAGATGCATTTTCATTAGCAAATTCAATTTGTGTAAAAAAAATAAAAAATAGTATGAAATTAGAATAATGCAAAACAGGTGCATTTCCACTCTAGAGCTCTCAGATATTTGGTGTCATTGTTTATGTAGGTGTGACTGTGCATGAAAATACAGCGGTCTGGTCGCATGTTTAAACGCTTCTACCTGTGCATATGCAGGAAAACTGTGGTGTGTGTGTGTGTGTGTGTGTGTGTGAGGTTGGGTTACAGAGTGTGTCTGCACTACAAATTGTTAAGGCTTATCTGACTTGCGCTGAAACTGTATTGATTTCCTTTCCCCTGCTCGCTCTTACATCTCTGGGGCTCTCGCCAGCAGCAGCAACCAGCCGTGCAACACACACACACACACACACACGGTTGCGCAGACCCCTTCCCTGCAACCCCACCAGCTTTCCCATTAACAGATCTGTCTCTGAAACACACACATGCAGAAACAAATGCATAAACACACACAAACACATGCAGCAACACGAAACAAACAGATGCACAGACATGCACAAATACACAAAAACATGCACACACACAAACATGAGCAATTACACAAACATGTGCACAAACACACACACAAACATGCACATAACAGTGTGTGGGATAAAGCTGAGTTCATAATACTTTTTCTGCAGTATTGTATAAGCATTTTATTTTGCACATTGCACATTTCAGCATGTAAAATATGTAGCTTAATATTTTTGTATAAATGTAAATATTTTTATAAGTCTCATTTTAATTCACATTATAACCTAATACATATTTTTTGTATTTATTTTAATATTTATTAATTATTATTTTATTGTATTAATTACTTACCACTTTATTTTAATAGTTTATGCTATTCTTATATTGTATTATTTGTTAATTTCTATGAAGTTCAATTTACTTTAAGTAGCTAATATTAGAGCAAAACTAACTTATTTTATTTAGTAACTCTGACTGTATAGTTCATGTTACATTTACATGCGCAGTACATACTACTTCCGGTTTACTCATCAAACTGGAAAAAGAAAGTCGAGTCTAGCACATTGCATTTTGGGACACAGTGTTATGTTTAATGTGCTGTTGAAACCTTTCCATTCTAGTTTTCATACTTCATAATGCATTCGGTTCCACAAACTGTTTTTTTTTTTATTAAACAGCAAATGATTGCAAACATCCTGGAATATACTCCACATGTCACCTGCTCTCAAACACAATCATGAACACATTTATCAAGATTCATTTCAGTGCAGAAAACATGCTTCACAAGCACTCCACTCTGCCATTGGCTGGACAATCACATAGTCCCGCCCCCAGAGCATGATTGACAGGAGCTCAACCAAACAGATCAATGTTCTGAATGCAACAGTGTTTCACTCTTCAGACATCAAACTAGCAAACTGATGTGAACAAAACATTTCAGCTTTAAATTCACATCTCCGAATACAATAATTATATATATGAAAAAAAAGTTTTAATAGGACATATCTATATGGTATGAAATCCTTTAGACGTGTGTGTGTGTGTGTGTGTGTGAAATGTTCAGCATCAAAAACACACTTGAGAATAACACACAAACATAAAAGAAAGATCTTCAAGTGATGGTTTGCTCTTGCAATGACTTCTCTGCTTTCAGATCAATCAAACTGTCTATGAATGGCGTTTAATTGAGCTGCTGGGGATGGACCTGGTCTGTCAGATGTTTGTCCACTGACAAATTGATTTCGGAGACCAGTTAGGAAAGCCCCAAGACAAAGACGAACTCGTCCTGACCTGGACAAAGGGAAAACCTCGCTTATATTAGACAACAAACTCGCTCGCTGATATAGTTCATATTATCTGATCTAACTATAACCAGATTGGTTGAAGGGCCTTCTAATCTGTGTGAGATTTCATAAAGACATTCTTTCAGCACATTAATGCTAAAATAAAAAATAAAAATAAAAAAAAAGAATCTGTGTCTTTTAGAGCCAATATGAACCTCTATAAAGACTTCATAAAATCCCAGTCTCATTAAATAAAGTTGAAAAGTTCTAAATCAAGCTATCTGGAGGTATACATTCAGATTATTTAGAAATAATTCATCATATTATAAAATGCAATTGCCCTAGTAATGCATTTTTTTGGGAAGTAGTTATTTAAAAAAAAGATTTCTGTGCATGATATAGGCTTAATTAGTGGATTGGTTGATTATTTATAATTAGCCTAATTTTTAACTCTCTCTCTCTCTCTCACACACACACACACACACTCAGAGATGAGTAACTGAGGTCAAACTCTGTTTCAGTCGCATAGGATGCTGCACAGTAATAAATTCTCGACATGTTTCTTTGAATTATTCGAGCAGATCCACAAGACAGATATTAACTACTGTCTGCATTCGTAAAAGTGCTATTTAATATCTAAACAAGCAATATAAATATGAATTCTTCTGAGGTGTTTGGGACTATGAGGCAGCCTGCATTAAAAAAAGAATCAATGCTTTATAGGCTAACTCACCTAATAATATTGTGATGCTGTTTTTTATCATTATTATTTGTTGACATAAATCTTACAGTAATAATACATTTTTAAACATAATATTAATTCCAGAAATAGGTCAGATAACCCGCTTTTATTTCATTTCACAGAAAACCGCTTGTCAAATTATTTCTTTCTTTATCGGACACTCTCATTTAATTTCATTATTATTTACTCATCGCGCGCTGATATGGATGGACTTTTTATAACAAACACGCAATTCATTAATAAACACATTTTTATGTGAGTGCAGATCGTATTAAAACGTGCATGGAAATTAATTATTAATCTTTTATTTTCACAACGAAAAGTCGTGAAAAAAAAGGATTTTAATTTGTGGTGCTTGCAGAAAACACGAAGAACAGATTTTTTTTTTTTAAACATCACATTAATTTTATTATTTCTTCTTTAGCATACATTACATAAAATGTATCAACAATACATCTCGAAGAACAGATTTATGTGGCGCGTGCACACGACATGATGCCAAACACACACACACACACAAACACACACAGAAATAAAAATCGAATTAAATTATCCGCTTTAACCTTATTGTTGTCAAACGCTCAGTGCATCGATGATGAGCATTGACATCCTCTCAAAACCAGCACAGCTTCATTTTACCTTCACTCATACTGAACTCTTAAGATAAAATATATATATATATATAATTTATCAAGGTATTCTACAGAATTTTAATATTGCATTTATTTTATTAAATCAAATCAAATAGCCTAAGATATTGTTGAACTCAGAATTTAAGCCAGTGAACAATTCACTTGAGGACACTTGGTTCCGTATTACGATTTTTTAAAAATCAGCATTGTTTGGCAAAAAAGAAAGAAAACACTGTTGCAGTGATATTTTAAAGGTGCTGTAGGGAACTTTTGTAAAAATATATATTTTACATATTTGTTAAACCTGTCATTATGTCCTGACAGTAGAATATGAGACAGATAATCTGTGTAAAAATCAAGCTCCTCTGGCTCCTCCCAGTGCTATTGCCATTTGCAGAAACTCCATCGCTCCCGGTAAAAATAACCAATCAGAGCTGCGGTCTGTAACTTTGTTTGTGTTCAAAATGTAGAAAAATGTATATAATAAGCAAGTACACCATGAATCCATTTTTTTCCTGAATCACTAGGGTGCACCTATAATAAGTGTTTATATTCGGACTATTTTAGATTGCTTCGGGGATACCGCGGCGGAGTAACCCAGTACCTTTGTGATTCTTCATAGACATAAACAGAGAGAAGTAGTTCCGGCTACAATGTTCTTCCGCAAGACGCAAGCAGTTCTGTTTATTAACCGCTAGAGCGTCAAAAGTTCCCTACCGCAGCTTTAAGCAGTAGAAAGGAGCCGCATTGATTAAATAACTGCAGCAACATGTACTGGGTGTGTATTGTTGATCTGGTTTGTGTTGACTGGGCTTTGATTGACATGATGTTTCTCGCCAGCAGTAGCCCGGCCTGCGCGGGAGAGGGTTCGTTTCACCGCTCCCAAAAACAGAACCGCGCCGCTCAAGCCATCGATCCCGAGCCGAGCTGTGAGCGGCCTGGTGCGGTTAGTTATCGACCCCGCCCCCCGCTCTCTCAGCCACGCCCACACGCACGCAGACCACACCCACCTCAGCAGACGGCATGCTCACATATGTACAATAACTGCAATGTTCATTTAATTGACCTTTTGAGGTTCAAGGCTACCGAAATAGGATTTATTTTGCACAAATGTTTTATTATTATTATTATTATTGTTTACATACTATTTATATATAGCTACACAGAAATGGACTTTAGCGTGCATTTTACATGCAATGGTTAGGTTTAGGGTATAGGTGCTTATTTGCCAAAATACGCCAAAATGCGTATCATATGCACGCCAAAGTCCCCCCCCCCCCAAAAAAAAACACACATTGAACGCACTATTTATGTCTACTGCAGCCTTGTTTTAACTCATGTCAAAAATTCAATATAACTTCTAAATATATGTCTAAAGTTTATTGTAATAAAGTAAATCTAATCCTAATCTGGCACCGTTGCTTTGGTATCAGTTTAAAACTGCCTACACATTAAAATGTACAATGGATCATTTTCTGTAACAATTAGGCTATAATCCAACCATTGCAGAAGCAAAACACCTTTTTAGTCACAAGAAGCATCTTCACAATTTTACACATATTAAACGACTGGTTGAGTCTACACAAACACACACAGACACACACTAAAGTTTGTTCAGAAGAAAAAATTAAAGAGTTAGCCTAAGCAAAAGAATACGAGATTGTGATTAATAGATTAGATGAATTAATGAATACTGATTTAGGCAACCCTCATATTCTATAAAAAACTGCCATATTCAGAAGAACATAGGAAATATAAATAAAGGACAAACTGCAGCAGTATACTCATCCATCTGAGTGATAAGATATCAATATCAGCGCTTATTGGATTACAAAACTAAACAGACTCTGCCCATTAAAATGTCATCTGCAAACATCACACACACATCCCGAGTTCAATGTCTTTTCTGTGATTATGCGCCTTCCTTCACACGAGTCAACATGGATAATATTCGTATTTTATCAGTGCGGGTTTATGCAGTCTTGATGTCACAGACAACCCTTAATATGCTGTCTGATATATTTTAGTGTTTACAAATGGTTCCTTATTCTGGCGCAACTGATTCTGATTTATTGCAACCGGTATTAAAAGGAATAACAACTAAGCTGTTGAAAACCCAAAATGTTCAGCAAACTCTGGCTGTATTAAGTGCTGCACACTGTATTATTATTGAGCTGGAGATGCAGAGTTATCAAAGCTGGCACGCGCTGCTGTGAGACACGGGCTATATATTAAATACATGCTTCATGGGAAGGTTTAAAAGCAAAGGTCAATCGATTCCTGGACTATTAACTTGTTAGGAAAAGGGTTCAAATGAAGCAACTGAATGCGGTTCTCATAATAAGCGACAATAAAAGGGTTTATATACTGTCTAAAAGGATTTATGCTGGAACTCATTTGGACCTGGAGGAGCTAGAGGTCATTTTTTGCATTTACAGATATTATTTAGCTATGCAACCAGATTCGCTTTAATAAGGTTATTTTGGTTCGTTTGCTGAAATGAAATGCATCGTCATTTGGTGTATAATATAAAATAAAACAATTGGCAATCGGTTTCATCTTATTCTTTCCATCTTAACAGATCTACTAATAAAAAGTAAGCATTTCTCTGTTCGAGGCATATAGATCAGCATTTTATGGTGTTTTTGGTAATTATTAGCCTATTTTCCCACAGTCTTGCATTGCATTGCGTTCATTCACCAATGCTCCACGCTTGAGATCTGAACAAACTGTGCGTGAAATTATAGTGTTGTGCATTTTCAGTGTTTTAGCTAGGCTATATGCATTGTCTACTCGCCCGTTGCAGTTTCTGTTTTCCATAGAGGCACTGTTAGTGAACCGCATGGTTATGCGCAAAGTCCAAAGACATCTGAAGCCAAATGACTGTTGTGCATTAGGGAAACTCCTTAACATTTTCTGAAATCCCACCTGTACTATTCAAAATGGCGCACATGAAACATTATTGGCCGTGCGTCTCTACACACGCACGTGGCGACGTGACGTTACACTGAATGCAATCGACCGAATGAATGCATATTTAATTGCATCCTCATTTCCGTAGTGTTTTGCACGTGCACTTGCTCTGGCATTTTGATTATTCTTGCAGCTGCTTTTTTTAAATGCTTCTTGTAGTCTATTTTATATGCATTTGCTAAATAAACATGTGGCTAAATATTGAGTGAATAATATCAATTTTAGTACGATCATATTAGCTTATTATTCTTGCGGTAGGCCTATATCTCCTGAATGGTGATTCTGAATACATTCGGGTTCAAAATAATAGCCTACTTTTTATCTTTAAGACCAACATTTGAGTGCAACCATGTTAGGCTATTATCATGGCTGTATAAATAAATAAAGCAAGGTAGGACTGTACGGGCTGCTCGGTGTTTTGAACGGATCTGCCGGTTTGAATGTTAAAGTGCGTCTAATGTGCGTCTTTCTTCTTTCTGTCTGCGCTCTGCTGTTGCCCTAAAAGCTGCAATGATCGATTTTCCTCTGTTTTCTCTTGCGCACGTGGTCCAGTAATCAGGGCCCCTTCCCGGTCGATCGATCCGTATTGATCCCCCACGGAGCGCGTGACACCGGGAGGAGGCTGGTGGGGAAGAGCCGAGATGATGCTCGATACAGAAACAGCAGACAATCGGACAAAAGAGCTGTACATATTGGTCAGAGAAAAGGAGAGTCTATATCTTATTCTCCATCATTCTCCATGTATGCTTTTGTTTTGTCTTCACATCTGTCCAGCAAAGACAGCTACGATGTTCTTATGAATCAAAATACCGAACAAACCCTAACCTAAAATATTCAGAATGTTCCTAAACGTCTCTCAATAAAGTTTAAGTGATGTATATAGCCTACACCTCTAAAATAATTTAAATAATATAGTGTATTAGTCAAGGGTGGTTCTAGGGTGAGTGGAGATTTGGGGCTTAGCCCAGAAAAATCCATGTATGTGACTTTTTATTTTAATAAATCAGAAAGATTTACCTTGTTTAAAATATACAAAAGCAATAAAACAAATTTAAAACATTTTATTTAAAGTACTGAGGAAAATACATTTGCTTTTTGCAAACAAAAATTAAGAATTGCAAAACAAATGAAACAGCGGAAAACAATGATTTTGCAATATATATTTTCCATGGTCATATCTATTAATTTATTGCTGCTTTTATTTTGCATGTCAGTCTAGTTTGAGCTTGCCATACATACCATTTTTCCTTTGCGCTTCACTTTTCTGCACGTCTCTCTTTGTGGCACTGTTTTGACGTGGGGGCGGAGTCAAGGGACGGGGGCGTGTACAACACGACTCCCTGGAAGTGACGTCATCGGCCCAAGACACAGCTCACTGATCCAGGTCCTGTCATGAGCAGAGACTTTCGAGTGGATCCTTTATTTTTATTCAGTAGCATTATGTTCATGTTTTCGTTTTATTTACTTTATTAACAAATATATGTGTATTAGCAGCTTTGCTCAAGTTAAATAAGTTGTTAACATGAACATCTGCTGTTTGTTTCTCTCCATGTGCACACTTTTATAGCATTATGTGTATTAAGATCGCAAATCTTTTGAGTCAGTTCGGGAGTTCGGATCAGGATCGCGAATCATTTGAGTCAGTTCGGGAGTTCGGAGCGGGATCACAAATCATTTTAGTCAATTTGGAGATCGCGAATCATTTGAAGCAGTTCGGGAGTTCGTAGCGGGATCGCGAATCATTTGAGTCATCTGACTCCAGTTTGGGAGTTGGAGCGGGATCGCGAATCATTTGAATCCATTTGGGGATCGCGAATCATTTGAATCAGTTCGGGAGTTCGTAGCGGGATCGCGAATCAATTGAGTCAATTTGGGGATCGCGAATCATTTGAATAAGTTCGGGAGTTCGTGGCGGGATCGCGAATCAATTGAGTCAATTTGGGGATCGCGAATCATTTGAATAAGTTCGGGAGTTCGTAGCGGGATCGCGAATCATTTGAGTCAATTTGGCGATCGCGAATCATTTGAATCAGTTCGGGAGTTCGTAGCGGGATCGCGAATCAATTGAGTCAATTTGGGGATCGCGAATCATTTGAATAAGTTCGGGAGTTCGTGGCGGGATCGCGAATCAATTGAGTCAATTTGGGGATCGCGAATCATTTGAATAAGTTCGGGAGTTCGTAGCGGGATCGCGAATCATTTGAGTCAGTTTGGCGATCGCGAATCATTTGAAGCAGTTCGGGAGTTCGTAGGGGTTTCGCGAATAATTTGAGTCAGTTTGGGGTTCGCAAATCATAGCTGTATATGGATAGGCATTTTTAACTAATTTAGTAGCTAGTTTAGTATTTATTTAGTAATACGTTTTCCACGCTTGTTAAGGTGTGATATGTGAACTCGTATTTTTGTTTTAATGATGTGCCTTTTAACAGTATCAAGTATATTCTAAAACTAAACAAATCGTGCCTAAAAAGTGCATGCATCTAGGCTAATGTAAAGTTACATGATTAAATCATACTAGTGCGCATGTGGATTTTGAGTGCGTTCTTTCACTGCATTATTCGGTGTATTCAAATGAATTTATGAATGCATGTGAATGATCACAAAATTCAAGATATGAACCCTTTGTGCCAAAAGGGTTCTTTCTTGTCATTATAGAACCCTTTTAGCATAAGTTGAGTGAGTTGAGTAAAGAACCCTATGGTTCTATATAGATCCCTTTCTTCTAACAGTTTGTTGTCATAATTAGTTTTGTTAGTCTATAGATACATATATAGAATCATAAAATGATTGGTGGATTGATAGAGAAAATGATGGATAGATAGATGCATGAACTGCTGTAGAGTCAGTATTCTGATTGAGTGATTCTGCATGTGTGTGTGTATGGTATAGTAGTGTGCTTGTGTGTGTGTGTGTGGTGGTATGAATATGATGGATGAGTGAGCTGCAGCTTTAGAAGGCAGCAGTAAACAGATTTGACTGTGTAGGGTAGATCGATTGGCTCATGGCTCTCTGTAATTAGACATACAGCGCTTGGCCTGGCATCAGCCTCCTCAGCACAATCTCACCGGGAGAACCCTCACACCGCAAGAGTGTGTGTGTGTGTGTGAGAGAGAGAAATACAGACACATGCAAGAGAAGGAATATCAGAATTCTACAGTAAGAAACAGAGAGGGATGTTCCGTGCATTAGCAGACGATTAGGTTATGTTTTAATGAATGATAAGATGCAGGACTGTGAAACGCTGACATCATGGATTGTGTTGCACGGACAGATCCTGCTCTCTGTGGTGCTTGACGCTAAACGTGGAAAGCGCTTGGGCTTTGGCAGTGTTTTATAGAATCAGCTGCGAGCACGAACACATGAATAAAAATCCTCTGGATGACTGCAAACAGCTCGCAGAGGAAGAGTGGATTTTGCCTGAGGGTCCTCAAACATGAGTCCCACACTAAACACACACACACACAGAGTCACTGAATGTACTGGTTTGTGCTTAACTACAACAAATATTGGTCAAATATACGTCAAAAGCACATTAAATGCATAGACCTGCAAAATGCACACTCTTAAAAATAAACATATTTATTGGCATCAATAGTTCCATGAGGAACCATTGATTTTTAGAACTGTTCACTGAAAGCTTCTTTGGGGAACCAAAATATTTTAGTTTATTTTCTTTTAAGTTAAACACAAAACAGAATTATCTGATTGCAATGATACCCTTAGGAACTTTTTCTCAGACAGAATAGCCTCAAGAGGTGAAAGAGGAAGTGTAGATAAACGACCGTCTTGCTTGGTCTGAATGTGATAATGTCTAATTTAAAGATAAATGTAGTGGGAAGGATGTTTGAATGCCTCGACCATTGTTCGTCTATGCCATCTTCGAGAGCAGGGAGTAGAGAAGGACAGCAATAAAAAGCACTAAATAGATTTTCTATAAAACCGCATTTGCAACCTTTATTTTATAAAGTGTAACATGGATTTTATGCAGTAATTTGGCCTTCACTGTCTGATTTGTGTTATTATTGGTTGTGTATTGCACATTTAGACATATCTGGGGACAGTATGCATGCAATATACTCCAGGAATTATAATCATTACAAATAACTATTCTATAAGTAGCAGAAATTATTTCCTGTGCATTATATCATTTAATGTGGGTGTTCTATTCTTCTGGGGCTTACAAGCTCAGAGACATAAACTGTTTGGATAAATAAAAATTATATATATATATAGATTTAAATATGAATCAGATGTCTGATGACTTTGAAACCGAGTATGTTTCCTGTAAAGATAACAGGCTTATACTAATAGTGGAATGTTTATTTTTATCCAGGAGCTTGACTTTTTGAAGCTCCGCCCTTTTCTGAAAAGGGGGCTGGAGCACCAGCTCATTTGCATTTAAAGGAACAAACTCCGAAACAGTGCGTTTTGGGTCATTCCCTAAAGTGGCAAATTTAACAAGCAAAACAAAACTTCATGTATACACTCTGGGGACAACAGAGACTTCTTTTACATCTTCTAAAATACATTCCTTTTAATGTTATGATCAAATGTTCTTCCAGTAATATTCAAAAGAACATTTATTCAAAGTTCTCTGGTCTGTAATGAAGTTCTCAAAACGTTAGCATAAAATGATCACATATACATCGTCCATATAATTTTTTTTTTTTTTTACTTTTGATGCTTGTCTGACATTTTTTGTTAGTCTACTACTTGTTTCAGAACGTTCCAAAAACATTCAAAAGTAACATTTCGATAATGTTTGCAAAACGATGAAATGGAATGTTCCGTTAACACTCAAATATCCAAGAAAAACATTAACGGAATGTTTGTTTAAAAAGTTCTCTTGACTTTAACAACATTCTCAAAACGTCAGCACAAAAACATTATTTATACTGTACATCACTTATGGAACGTTTTTCTTCAAATATTTTAGTTGGACGTTCATCACTTTTTTTTATTATTATTACGTGTTTCAAAATGTTCAGGTAACATTCAAAAGCAACTTTACTATATAAAATCATAAAATGCAATCTTCGCTAACAATTTTTTATGTTTTTTTTACATTTTAAAAACTGGATGATTTAAATTTTTCGAGAACATTCCAAGAGAGACAAAAAAATTCCCAACATATTTTTGTGAGCTGGATATAAATGTATTAAATATAAACTGAAATCTAAATCACACTATCAAGGTGTTAGATATTTTTAACTAGTATTTCTGACTAGCTATATGCATATAGTGCTTTAAACCCATTTTTTGTTTACCAAGTTTGCAATCAATTCTGAAAACTAACAGACAGAAATCACACTCTATTGAATGACTAATGGTTTCCTTCATCAGTTTTCTACTGGATGCATGAATTTCTGGACGTTGACTTCTTGTATTTTCACTCGTCTCTTTCTCTGTTTCTCCTCCTGGCAGCCTGCAAAAGAAAGGAACAGGAGCAGCACAAAGACAGAAACATGGTTCCCAAGAAGCAGCGCCTGGTCTTCACCGACCTCCAGCGGCGAACGCTCATCGCCATCTTCAAGGAGAACAAGCGGCCCAGCAAAGAGATGCAGATCACCATCTCGCAGCAGCTGGGGCTGGAGCTCTCCACCGTCAGCAACTTCTTCATGAACGCTCGCCGCAGATGCGTGGACCGCTGGCAGGACGAGCACGCGGTCAGTCCCGGGCCCGGCCCCTCGGGGAACACTTTCTCCAAGGCTTGAGCGTCTCGGATGCGGAGAAACCCGGTCCAGATGCAACATCTGAGCAGCAGCTGATGATGATGATCTACGGCGCACATCAAACCTCACAAACCTCTTCGGTGCACGGCGGATGTGGATGAATCATTTGCATTAGTTATTTTAATTCATTAGTCCTGTGTCTTTCTCCCCGTGGATACTTCAGTCGTTCCCCACCTGTGCTTGATATTTGAGCTAAGACATCTCTCATCTCAGTCTCTGGATTCGGACGAGCAGAATATTCTCTCTCTCATAGAGCAGCAGAAAGAAGGAAAAGAAGGCAATACGTATTTTAGCACACGACCCTTGGTTCTCGACTCCTTGACCTTTGACCTGTCCTTGACACATCAGGATGTTTAAACATGTATCGCGGTAGCTCCTCGCCGTCTCAGTCTGTACTTTCACTGCCAGCGTGGCGCCTTGTTCTTGCTCCAGCACAATGATAAAGGGATGCAAAAATCAATCAGTCCTCTGTATCGGCCCCTAAAGAATCATGTTACCGTAGGGGTCCTACAGAGGGCTTCATCTGCACAGAGCAATGGCGCCACCTCCTGGAAGACCCCAGAAAGACACGCTTCGTCTGCTGCAGGACATGCTGCCTTCAAGTCTGCTGTTTTAGCATTACTCATATACTATTATAGTTTTTTATTTAAATTAGTTTTTAAAACTAAAGTTCTGTTTTAAAATTTGTTGTGGTTTTGCCACTTTAATTATTTTTTAAAACGTATGCGTATATAGTTTTTATTAATTTTATTTCAGTTTGTTTAAGTATCATTGCTATCATTTTATTTATATTTTAAATATTTTTATTTTTATATAGGTTTAAGCAATTTTGTTGCATTGTAATTGTTTAAATTTAAAAAAAATATATCTAAATATTAGTTATTTAAATATTTCAAGTTGAAATGAGAAATGTTGCCTTGGCGAGTAAGTTTTAATATTTAATTTCCATTAAAATGTATTAATTTATTTAAAGTGCTGAATTTTTACTTTTATGTATATGTATAGTTTTTAGTTTTAGTTACCATTAATAACCCTGAATCAAGTCAATTTACAATGATACCATTTACCATTTTCCCATTATTTTTATTGCAATTTGCACAATCTCAAGGAGGAACGACCCAAAAAGACTTGAAGGCAGCATGAATCTGTCTTTTTCTCATCCATGCGCTTTTTTTATCCATTCATGTCTTTCATCCAAAAGGTATTTTCCGTTACCAAAGATGAAACAATCAGTAACCAAACAAACGCAGAGTAAAAGCTGTTGATTGTTTTCCTCCTGTTTGTGGAGACCTGCAGCTTTAGTGGCCAAACCTAAAGGTAAAATGTCACTGTATGATAACTGAGTGCCAACGACAGATGCCTTAACGATAATCATAAAGGAAGACTCCCTTCTTTCCCACGAGTCTGTGCGGGAGAATCTGACAAATCATGTGAAATCCTTCAGACAGAGGCTGAGAAACACTCATCCGTTGTTTTGGAAGCCAAATCGTTCCATATACCAAAACATACTGATAATGAAACTGTAAATATCTTTCCTCCTTGTTCTCTCTCTCTCTCTCTGTTCCTCTATAATAACGATGCGGGTAAAAATAGTTACATAGACACAAAGTTTGTATTAAACCTCTTGACTCTTTGTGCTCTGTTGTGCATAAACTAAGTGTAAAGAAGCACCTTGTGACGACGGGAAATGAAGAAAAAAAGGGATTGTTGTGAATAACGAACAGACTCCTGAACTCTGGACTCTCGCAGCTGTAGAGATGTCTTCAATCCAAAGGCTCCTGCTGGAGAAAAAGGCCGTTCGCCAAGTGATGGTCATCTTTGCTCACTTTCTGTCTCGCTGTCCGGACAGGTAAGACAGCAGACGTCTGTAGCATTTCCACAGAGAGCTTTGAGCCACGACCAGGCGAAGAACCAGTTTTTCTTAAACGGTGTCATTGCAAACTCTGATGTGAAGCAAAAATGTGGAAAGAAGCGAACACACACCTCGTTTGTAGTGAGAATCAATGTGGCTACCTCACAGAAACACAGTGGTGTGTGTGAAACAGCCACTGATACCAAAGATTCTTCTTCAGCCTGCCAGTGTTACCACCATCATCATCATCATCATCATCAGCCGCCTACTGCTTACAAACACACAATCACATATGCATAGCTGTCTAATTGGGGACATATAGGAATAGTTCAACCAAAAATTTAAATTTGAGAATAATGTGCTCACACTACGGCCATCTGAGGTGTGGATGAGTTTGTTTCTTCATCAGGTTTGGAGAAATGCATCAGTGTCTCATCAATGGATGCTCTGCAGTGAATGGGTGCCGTCAGAATGAGAGTCTGATAAAAACATCACAATAATCCACAGCACTCCAGTCCATCAGTGAACATCTGGAGAAGACGAAAGCTGAAACACATCCAGCATTAAGATGATTTTAACTCAAACACATAGAGTCTATAATCCAGAATAACACTTCCTCCAGTGAAAAAGTGTTCTGGTCTGAATCAGGAGAGAAATCTGCACAGATCAAGCAGCGTTTAAACAGGAGATGCACAATATTTGGCCAGAAGTGAAGGTTTGACGTCTCTTGTCTTCTCCAGATGTTCACTGATGGACTGGAGTGCTGTGGATTATTGTGATGTTTTTATCAGACTCTCATTCTGACGGCACCCATTCACTGCAGAGCATCCATTGATGAGACACTGATGCATTTCTCCAAATCTGATGAAGAAACAAACTCATCCTTATCTTAGATGCCCTTAGTGTGAGTGCCTTTTCTACACATTTTCACTTTTGGTGAACTGTTCATAACCTAAACTCACAAGCTAAACACACACACACACACACACACAGACAGAGTAGTTAGACTGCATTATGCCACGGTGAAGGATGTGGCAACTATGCAGGACAAGTTGAGTGCCTTTTTCCTTCAACCACGGGTGGAATTGCTCTGGACACACTCTCAAACACACACACACACACACACACTTTTTAAAACATGTATTTTGCATAGCTGCATAACTTGCATAAAAACAAGGGACTCCGTTTCCATTCAGACAAAGAAGCACTTTGTTTTTTATTTTAATGAAAGTAGTTGTTTTTCTATTTGCTGCATTTATTTAAGTGTATTTATTCATCTATGAAGTGTGCAGGAGTCACAGACGAGCAGTTAGTGATGCTTAACATGTGATATTACTGTAAACGTGTGCCGTCGCCTCTGGATTCACACACACACACACACACACACACTTCCAACAGAGCTATTTTTGTGTAACTTACAGTATTCTGGAAGTGTGTGCTTGAGATAATCGTGTAAAACTGAGGTACACCCGCACTGTCAGAGGTCGTCCAATCATATGCCTCCATCGATCATGCACACAGACATTCGACCAATCACGTCATCTCACGCTGGCAGGCACGTGTTGACAATGAGAATTCTGATATACCTCAAACACTTGTAATGTAAAGGTAACCTGATGAAACAATAACGATGATAGTAGAAGATAATGTTGCTAAACAATAGTTTTGGAAATATTGTGACTTGAAGCTTTTTATTACTGTTCTGTACTGTCTTGTTGAGTTGAGTAACTTCCCTGTTCATTTTTGGCATGCTCCCTCAAAATCAGCCATTTTTAAGTGCGAACTTAACATTTAAGTGGCGTCAGATCAACTAGAAAACATTCTTGCGTCGCCACATGAAACCTTTGACCACGGGAGTCAAGATTGCCTGAAATTATCCAAAGCTTGTGTAGTAGTTAGTTCTTTTGAATGATGAGAAACACCAAAATGAGCTTTAGAGACCAAAGTTATATCATGGGACAAATTGCTGTATACTTTTTTGTTTAATTTTAATGTTTCTTTTTCTCTCTCTTATTTAGTTTATTGACCAATGTTTCTGTCCACAGGGAAATGCATTTCAGTTGAATTCGTGTTTGTTGTGCGTGTTCAAGTGATCCTGATATTTAAAGACACACACACTAAAAAAAGAAAAGAAAAAAAAAACATAATGAAACCAGCTCTTCTGTCGCTGGTGATTCTTTTATGCATGGCTATTAATCTAACTGTTCAGAGACGAGACGACTCTTACGTCAAGGTCTGGGAGAGGCAGGAGGAACGTGGATTTGTCCAACGGGGGGACGGAAGTGGAACGATTCAATTTTTAATTCTATTATTTATTTATTTGCTTTGACAATATTGTGTTCTCCTTCCATCCCACCTACATAAATTAAATTTCAATTAAGTTAAATCAAGGTTTGGGGTATATATATATATATATATATATATATATATAGTGCATCTCAATAAATTAGAATGTTGTGGAAAAGTTCATTTATTTCCGTAACTCAACTCAAATTGTGAAACTTGTGTATTAAATAAATTAAATGCACACAGAATGAAGTAGTTTAATTGTGATGATTTTGGATCACATTTAACAAAACCCACCAAATCACGATCTCAACAAATTAGAATACTTCACAAGACCAATAAAAATATTTTTCTTTTAGTGAATTGTTGGCCTTCTGGAAAGTATGTTCATTTACTGTACATGTACTCAATATTTGGTAGGGTCTCCTTTTGCTTTAATTACTGCCTCAATTCGGTGTGGCATGGAGGTGATCAGTTTGTGGCACTGCTGAGGTGGTCTGGAAGCCCAGGTTTCTTTGACAGTGGTCTTCAGCTCATCTGCATTGTTTGGTCTCTTGTTTCTCATCTTCCTCTTGACGATAGCTCATAGATTCTCTCTGGGGTTCAGGTCTGGTGAGTTTGCTGGCCAGTCAAGCACACCAACACCATGGTCATTATACCAACTTTTGGTGCTTTTGGCAGTTTGGGCAGGTGCCAAATCCTGCCGGAAAATGAAATCGGTATCTTCAGAAAGCTGGTCAGCAGCAGGAAGCATGAACATCTCCAAGATTTCTTGGTAAATGGCTGCAGTGACTTCGGTTTTCAAAAAACACAATGGACCAACACCAGCAGATGACACTGACCCCAAATCATCACAGACTGTGGAAACTTAACACTGGACTTCAAGCAACTTGGGCTATGAGCTTCTCCACCCTTCCTCCAGACTCTAGGACCTTGGTTTCCAAATGAAATACAAAACTTACTCTCATCTGAAAAGAAGACTTTGGACCACTGAGGAACAATCCAGTTCTTCTCTTAGCCCAGGTAAGACGCCTCTGATGTTGTCTGTGGTTCAGCAAATTCCTCAACACGTCTGTGTGTAGTGACTCTTGATGCCTTGACCCCAGCATCAGTGCATTCCTTGTGAAGTTCACTCAAATTCTTGAATCATTTTGCTTGACAATCCTCATAAGCCTGTTGTTCTCTCGGTTGGTTGTGCATCTTTTTCTTCTACACTTTTTCCTTCCTGTCAACTTTCTGTTAACATGCTTGGATACAGCACTCTGTGAACAGCCAGCTTCTTTGGCAATGAATGTTTGTTTCTTTCTCTCCTTGTGAAGGGTGTCAATGATTGTCTTCTGGACAACTGTCAGATCAGAAGTCTTCCCCATGATTGTGTAGCCTAGTGAATCAAACTCAGAGACCATTCTGAAGGCTCAGGAAACCTTTGCAGGTGTTTTGAGTCGATTAGCTGATTGGCATGTCACCATATTCAAATTTTATATCGGTCGTATGAAGTATTCTAATTTCTTGAGAATGAATTGGTGGGTTTTTGTTAAATGTGAGCCAAAATCATCACAATTAAAAGTACCAAAGACTTAAACTACTTCAGTCTGTGTGCATTGAATTTATTTAATATATGAGTTTCACAATTTGAGAATTACGGAAATGAAGTTTTCCACGACATTCTAATTTATAGAGAAGCACATGTACACACACACACACAAACACACTATATATATATATAGCCTATGCAGTTAAGAAATTAACAAATACATTTCTTCTATATATAATACTATTTTCATTTTACAACAAAAAATATAATAAATGTATTTTTTTTCCATGTTAAAAACATAGATGTGAATAATTACCCTAAATATTTCTAATTGCATTAATGAAAAAATTTTCAGTGTATAATTTCGCCTTTCCTTTGATTTAAATCGAAATGTAAGCTGGCCATTTTCATGTCAGGTTTTGTGAGTATCACTCTTTTATTTGTCCATTCTGCTTTGATTGAACACGTGTGGTCGTATGAACAATAGTCTGTTTCCAGTCTCGCTGTGTGTTTAGCTCTGAGCCCCCTGCGGACGAATCCTCCTCCTTCCTCTGCTACCAGAGAATCAATCAGAACCATGTGTCTTTGTGATGGTAGAAGACAATCAATTTCCAATAAGGAGAAGAACAAAAGACGAGAAAGAATGCTTGAGAGATAGTCGCTGTTAAGACTGGAGACTGGGAAAGAAACGCTGTGAGCGATGAGTGCAGCTGTGCGTTTAAACCATCCACCCATCAAGAAGGCATAATATAGATTTTTTAGCAGATTGCCATGGTAACTGTATTTCAGAACAGCTCTAATTTTAGTCATTTTCCAGAGAGGCTTTTAGACAGAAGATCTTATGTTTTTCAGCTGCTTTTCACCACAATATGTCATCATTTACTCTCCCTCGCGTCCTTCCAAATGCTTATGATTCCTTTCATTGTGTAAAAAAGAACATTCTAAATGTTTTTAATGGAAGAGAGAAACAGGTTTTGACTGACATGAGGATAAGAGTCCATTTAACAGGGAACTTTGGCTTTTTTTTCTTTTTTTACATTTTAGTGCCTCTGATGTTTTTCAGAATGTTTAGAGAACATTTAAAAGTAATGTTTGCAAAAAATGTTTCTATAACATTATTTTTAAACATTTTAGATCCCTTAGTGAAAAGCCACAATCATTTCACGTTAAAATAACATGTGAAATACATGGGAAATGTGATTTTAGAACATTTTAATTTGTGAAAAGCAAATTCCTTTCGGATCTCACACGTTGGTTTTCTGTAATTGTTCATAACTCAATGGGAACAATTAGCAAAACATTTTGGAAGACTTCTTGTTAGCTATTTGGATGAACTGTCCCTTTAAAATAAGATTCTGTGTTCGGATAAAAGTGTGAACAATTTTACATGTGAGACGGTGAGATATTATTAACCTGCAGTTTCTGAAAGAATACGATCCATCTGGACAGATATTTGATGAAGAGCTCTGGACTGAAAGCTATGCAAGAACCTTCTCAAAACCCGCCATTTCTCTCTCATATTCCCGCCAACTTCCCCTCGATTGACGTCATCCTCACGTGACTCAGGGTATTGTTATTGAATGCCCGATGAGGACACACAGAACATACGAATCCCATATCAAATATAGTATCTCTACGATTCTCCAAAAAAGTGCCTACGCTCAACTCACCAGTACACTGTTCTTCTGCCCTGATTTTTGTTCATGTGTATCCTTCTAAATACTCTATACCTGATCTCATGAAAGTGCGTATCGATGGCACGATTTTCTTTTTATGCACAGAAACTGATTTTGTCATGCATTCGCAATGGTTAGGTTTGAGGTGTGGGGTGTGTGCGTATTATATGTAATCCAAAATGCGCATCATATGCACGCAAAAACTGCGTAGGCTATTATATGCACGTTAAACACATGCATATCAAATTCACGCCAAAGTCTGTATCTGCCTATAAATAGCACACAATAAATAAATAAAAATTAGGACGAAATCATGCATCTTTATTATTACTAAGGGAGCTGTGAGAATAAAGAAGCGGTAGGCTACCATTCAGGCAAAATTCCAACATTCCAACAAATTCGAATTCCAACCAATCGAATTCCAAAATCCGACTGTGAATGCAGCGCTGAATCACTTTAGTTTTACATTAGGGATTTAGTCAAACATAATTTCTAAAGATGGCATATAAAGTCGTTTCATCTACCGCATATTCAGATTTGGACCTGTTTGGTCTCCGTCATTCTCTGAGCGTTTTGTTTCCCAGTCTTGATCTCGATGGTTATGAACACCTGTGATTTACCTACAGTATGTTCATATGTTGAGTCGTTTAAAGATGGTTAAATCTGAGTGAGAAATGTTACAGAAATGTTATCAGTGGACTAAAAAGACCAGTATGGGTAAATACAATTGTGTGTTTTGAATAATTAAGAAAATAAAAACAAAAAAATGGAAAGAAAACACTTGTTTCATCTTTTGAGTGGATCAACAGAAACATTGTGGTGCTACAGTGAAACCTAGCGGTGAAACCGCCACAGTACACACACACACACACACACACACACACACACACACACACACAAACACACACACACACCATCATGTTCTGGACATGGAATGTCTTTATACAAAGTGACACAATATTTATTTATTCATAAGGGGGAAACATGCATCACATTGGGAAATTAAACAATTGTCTTTTTTTTCAATTATCTTTTTAATTAAATCAAAGTTTATGGCTCTTACAGACTCAAATGAAGTCAACCATTACTTATATTTTATTGGTCTTTAAATCAGATCACTAATTGTTACTTAATTATTAAGTGCACATAAACATATTATAAATATTTATATTACTATAAACACTTCGAAATAAACAAAGGCAGTGACTGAACATTTCCAGTAAAGAAATGCATTAATGCAATTCCATTGTGGTACAAAATTGCATTCATATCTTTAACTAAAACATACGCTAACAGACAAGAAACACCCAAGACAGTGAACAGGGAACAACATGCTTTTATGAATGAAAGGTCTTTTCTCTCTCTCTCTCTTTTTACAAGAAAAACAGTATAATGGACGAGACGGGTGCTGTGAGATTGGATGGAAAAAAAACAAATCGAGTTTAAAACTACACTTTCATTCCTCATGTGTAATTATGAACCTCCCGGATGATTTAGCAAAGGTTAAACAAGCAAATAAAAGTGACGTGCATAAGAATTGCACATCAGAAGCTCAATCGTTTCACATGAAATATCAATGATATGCCAATGATATCTAGGGCTGAGCTCAATAGCTCTTCATTAATGCCACTGAATGCCCACAAATCTTGAAGACACACGTCCCTCTGCCACTAAACCATAGACAGATGAAGAGAAATCACATCTCACTGCAAAAGACAAGAATATATAGCTTTACATTAAAAAACTATGCATGATTAGGCTTTGTATACGTCTTCCATGTAATACGTGAAATATTCACAAACTCAGTCTGAATGTTGTGAAACGTCTCTAGATTATGGCTCATATTCAGACAGTGAGTTCAAATGAACCAAATAGTGTTTTCATCCAATCTCACTGCGAACAATAAAGACATCCGATGGATTTTCCTCAAGTACAGGGATGCATTCGGCACATTCAAGGATCACAAGGTCATGAATTGTAAAGAAGGCATGCAGAAATCCCAAATGGATTCTTTCTGAAGAACACCATTCCTGAACCTAATTAATTGCGAAAGAAACATTAACATTTGGTGTGTTTAAGACAGGACCCCTTTTCCTTTACACACAAATGTAACTAGTCAGATTGAATCTTATTCAACTCTGAAAAGGCTGCATTGTACACCACAAACACTAATTTTGTTTTCTGTGTACCAACACATATTTTGACAAATCTTATCTCAATACAGAGCCACAGAAATATAGATCATGAGAGTTTTATGACCATAAAAGGTAGAAAAACACTTTCTGTCATGTATTATGAGACTAACAGTCATGCTAATATCGGCTTAAACTTATTCTTGATCATACGGCAGGTGAAGAGCTTCAAAACTGAGAACCTGAGAAAAACGTGGATTGATTCTCAATGGTTTGGCTTCAGCACTAGATGGCAGTGAAGTCACATGACAAAATCACCTCAGCTCACATCTGTTCATATTATCCAAAATCCGTTCAGAGCAAATCAAATACCAATATTTCGAGTTACAATAGGCTACAGCTCTCTTATGCGCGTTTTAGGGGAGTCTTACAAGTTGATGGTTTAATAGTAGCTTTGTAGTGGGAAACATTTTAATTTTCTGTAATAGTTCTATTGTTTTTTTTTTGTTTTTAGCAGGGTTTTCATTTGACACGTGGGAAATGTTTCAAGTACGATGTTAAAACTGAACCTTAAAACCTCCATTCCATATCATATCAATCGATAGCTCTCTTCAGCATAACACAGATATTTTCATCAGCAGCTGTCGAGTACAACTTATAGTGTAGGCTACATAATATGACTTTTTAGGTAAATGCTAAAATAAAATGAAATTTATATCATTTTAATAAACATAGGCTACTAAACACGCGTCCTTGATTTAGCCGCGATTAGCATAAACATGTTTATGCTAATCGCGAGGACGTCCGAGTAGTTGTTTATTTTAATAGGCTAATGTGGCGACATGGCAAACACTACTAATTACAAAATAATAATAAAAAAGAGAAATGTCGTCATGAAATGGATACCAAACAGCAACGTCTTAGCGCAAACTTTTTTTTTTTACTTTAACTCGTGTTAACAGATAGCCTACAAGAGAAATGTTGTCATGTAATGGATACACAAGTGGGTTATGTGGGTCAGAACTATTGCTGTAATGAGAGCATGAAACATTTTGTGAACTTCAGATGTTTTATTAAAAGAAGCGTTTTTCCACAAGAGACACTTTAAATTAGAGTGTAATGGGGTCCGGTGGATGTGAATGAGGATTTTCTGTAAAATAAAGCATGTGTGATAAGCGTTTGTGTGCGAGAATCAATAGGAGACGGTGGAGGAGACCAAACTGACGAGGGGCCCAGGGACCATAAGACCTAGTTTCTAGAAAAGAGAAGGGCATCTGCTCCGTCGCTTGGGCTAATGAGAGAACAGACTCTCAGCTTGAACACCACAACATGTATGAATCACAAAGAAGATCATGTTTGTGAGCTGCTGAGCTTTTATTGGACATGCTATCTCTGTTATGAAGAGATGACATGATGCTAGAGGATGTGTGAAAGCGGCAGTGTTCAGAATGACATACTACTCTACATACAGTATTTCTGCAGTATACAACACTGTTTCTCAAATACAAAGAACCCAGACGACCTACTGCATTTACTCAAATGTACAGCTAAGCACACAGTGCAAAAGATGCATCCCACATTGACAATGTAGCACCATTTAAAACGTTTATCATTGCACACTGCATACATTTCCATATACTATTCAAATAGCGCAGTATGCTAGGATTTCATTCTGAACACAGCCAGTATAACGGACCACAAACTGGTTTAGAGAAAATTAAACCTCCTGATAAAAGAAGACCATTTGCCAGCGTCTCCATTTATCTTGGTGCTTGAATGTTGGCAGATGGGAGCAAAGATGGAAGAGATTGTGATTGATCTGTTGCTGTTCTCACTGCTTCAGAATCATCAGACTGAATAAAAGCACATAACTGAATCACACACAATCATAGATTCTTAAGGAAATGCCTGATGCTGTGAGTTTCTTGTATTGGATTGAGACGCTTTAATAACCAAACTCAATTCCTGAATTTGAACTGCTGTTGCCAACAGGATGCAAAACTGTAATGTAGAATTCAATGTTTAAAAGTTTCAGTATGAATTAACATCATAAACATCATATGAACAACATACAGTTTATTTTCTGAAACATCAGATGAACAAAGTTTCAAATGCCACAAATTATTTTTTAATTTTCATTTACAGTCAATATGTTTAAAAATGGACTTTCATTTTATTGCAGGGTATTATTGTAAGCTAAAAATAAATATAAACCCATTACTTAAAAATAAAAGAAACATAATAATAAAAATATCAACACATGATGCTATGATTTACTAAATAAATAATAGATTCTACTTAGTTTAGATGGTTTTCTTCCAGCATTTTCTACATATTAAATAGACTTAATAATTCAAACCTGATGAATTTCTTTGAAATGCAATTCAAGTTGCAAATAAATCAAGGTAAATTCAAAATTCCAATTCAGCATCCTGTGATGCAATTCAACTCAAATTCACACCCGATTCCTAAAAATCTGAAGTTTGCTCAACCTGCATCAGGCATTTTGCAAACAATGTTGATTAAATTCAGAAAAGTGGACGAATGCATTGAATGTGCTCCGGGACACTTTACAAATCCTCTCTGACTGAAACAGCAGAGAATAATCCAGTTCATGAACAGTGTCTGCAGTTCATTTCAGTTCATGTAGGAATAAGAGGAAAGGAAAGTTTTATTTGTGGGATGGATCCCAGCTGAGCCTCCGATCTCTCGTTCTATCATCACCACACATAAACACAGAGACTGACTGCACGGCTAGAGGCTAACGCTAACAGAAAGAGCTAACTGTTCAACCCATCAACAACATCCAATCACAGGCCACTTTAGACAACATCTACTGTATTCACCCGACCACGACTCCAGCCTTCGGACTGTGGAGGATGTCAGTGAGGACAGCGAGCGAACGAAACAGCGAAGGGTCACAAAACATGATGTGTTCGCTTGTCCCTGTTTCAAAAGATGAAACCCAGTCAAACCTGCTGGACGTCACACTCCATTTATCACATGAGTGGGAACACTGCTCTTATTTCACTTAACTGATGAGATAATGTTATAATGCTCAGTCCTTACAAGATGAAATTAAGCACTTACTGTTATCAGAGATTACACTAATAATTAGAGTCTGTTCCAGTCAACCTACTGACTACATAGACAGCCCTTATTAGGGAACATCAGAAATGGAATCTCATTAAGTGCATGATGATTTAAAACGCTCTATTAAAAGTAAATATCAATGCACTCTAAAGAGATGTTACCAAAACATATTGAAATTACATTTACATTTCTATATTAAATATGATATGTTGATGATATATGATGGTTATTCTCATGAACTGGGCTAAAACCAAAATGCTTTTTTTATAATGAAATGAAACAATCAAAAAACATACTGATTTTATTGCATTTGCAAACGTTTCTCTTTTACATTTAGTGTATTTGATGTACTATAATAACATTAACCTAGATAAAAATGGATTAAAATAAATAAATACATAAAAAGACAAAAAAATATAAAACTACTAAAACTTTCAAATGAAAAGTTTAATATATATTCAATTTCAGAATCCCAATTTTATGTGTATTAAAATCAGCAAATCATGTATATATATATATATATATATATATATATATATATATATATATATATATATATAAACTAGCCTTGGCAGCTAATTAAATTTTTTTTAAAAATGTAATTCATGTTTATTTTAAGTAACAAAATGATTTTTAATGGTTTCAGTTTAGAATATACCAGTGGCCACTAGTTAATGGCCTCATGAAGGTGATATCCAGCTGATTTGACTCTATTTGTCTTATTGCACACACACACATACTCCAGGACAGGTGAGTTTAGGTTAGAACATTCTTCATTTATGGCTCTTGTTGCTTATTGGTTAACTAATCTGTTTTCAACACCGGCGGCCGTGCTATAGACGTGCATGATGCACAGAACAAGTGTGTCCCAATCATTCTGGTTCTCAGTCTGATCAATTTAACAATGCATCCTCTCAGAAACACGTTGAGCGGCTGTGGTGTTGAGAACAGATTCTGTTGTTTCTGTTTAAAACTTTAAAGAAAGAAACGATTAAAAGAAGTACAAAAACACATTATAAACAAATGATGCAAATATCATGAACACAGAATACCCTCTACAGTCAAAGACACGAGGAGTACATGATTTCATGTCCATCTGTGGTCACCAGCCAGGAACCCTCCCTCATTGAGACCCAGTCGAGGGGGGGGGGGTGTTGATGGGAAATGACATGGGGGTTTGGACTGGGCAGGAGAAGCAGAGACATTCACACACCGGCCGCAAAAAGCAAAGAGCAAAGAGCATCAGGACGAGAGAAAACCATGCATCATATCAGTGTGTGCATTAATGATATCAATGATAATGTGCAGTTCCACTGTATAGCAATTAATGCATGTTACATTTTTTTATTAATTCACAGTGAAGCCAATGAATAAACAAATGCATCTTAATTGTGCATAAATGAGTAGAAAAATTAAATATGCAGTTATTGCAAAACGAAGATGATGCACTATTGCTGTAAACCTCGTGTAAATATATGGCTCTAGTTAGTGTGTGTGTGTGTGTGTGTGTTTCTCAGCGTTTCTGACGTCTAGCAGATCCGACACTGATGCAGCCTCCCCCCATGAAGGCCAGCGGGTTGTCGGCGTGTGCATGGTACGAGGCTGACCAGGGGGATTGTGGGTAAGCGACCCCTCGTCAGTCCGGTCCTGGCTCGTTAAACACAGAAAGCGTTTCTGACGGCGGTGCGGCCGGTGCATTTGTCCCAACTCACACAGCTGCTCATCGCAGATCCAGTAATGCTGGAATGACTCGTTTTATGGTGCAGGTTTGTTTGATCGATGCAGAACAAATGCAATTTGGTGGAAGTGGTCTTTGCATTAAAATGCATTATGGAAATCTAAATTATTATGCTAATTAGCAACCCTAAAGAGCAAATTTACATGCCATTAATTTTTATAAGTCATCCGAAGATGACATTATGTCTGTATCTCGAATTGTACCTCGGTTTTCTGTGAACCAGTCGACTGTGCATAAAACAGGTAACCTATTGAAAGGTAAATAATTATTAAATACAGATCTGAGATTTCTTAATTGACGAAAAGTGCAAGAAAGTCCTTATTTGTTACTGTATTGTTCAAGCAGCAGCTGCAGCAGAAAGGTTGTGAGAACAAAGTCGCAGTGTTATTATCCTTAACTACGATTACTTAATGAAGTACATTAACTGAAACAAACATTTCTCATTTTTGTTTACTTCAAGTGAAAATAAACAAACTAAAAATTAAATACACATATTTAAAAAAGAAAAATACAAATAAAAAGCATTAAATAGAACTTGAAAATTACTAAAATGAACAGAAAATCTATATAATTGTTGTTGTTGTTTTTAATAATAATAATATTGATAATAAAGAGATACAATATAGACAACAGTGATAACTACCTCACTATATTAATAATAAAAAACATTAAAAAGCGGGTTTATTAAATCTTGAACTAAAATCAAAATTCCAATTCAGTTTAAGCAGTTTAATAATTTCAACTGGAAAAAAATATATCAAAATAATAATCTAATTTTTGTCCAGTTGAAACCTAAACTTAAAAAAAAATTACTTGAGTGAAAAATATGTATAATGGAAATAAAAAATAATTCTCTCTCTCTTTCTCTTTAATATTAATAATAGAAAACGGATTAATAAATAAATAAAACTGAATTTTTTTTTAAAGAAAAATCACTATGACAAAAATTAATATAAAACAAAAATATAAAAATAAAGTAAAAAGCAAAATGAAAACAGAATAATAAAGAAAACTGTTCATGAATATATAAAATTCTATATTACCATATTTTTCGGACTATAAGTCGCACCTAAGTATAAGTCGCATCAGTCCAAAAATACATCATGACGAGGAAAAAGCATATATAAGTCGCACTGGACTATAAGTCGCATTTATTTAGAACCAAGAAGCAAGAGAAAACATTACCGTCTCCAGCCACAGGGGGCGCTCTATGTCTTCAGTGTAGACTACAAGAGCAGCGCCCTCTGGAGACGGTAATGTTTTCTCTTAGTTCATTTCTCTCGGTTCATGTCAAATTAATTTTGATAAATAAGTCGCACCTGACTATAAGTCGCAGGACCAGCCAAACTATGAAAAAAAGTACGACTTATAGTCCGGAAAATACGGTAATAGTAGAGAAATAACACTGCAAGGTCGTCACGTGTCTGCGGTCGTACGGTGTGTGTATTTCTGAGATTTAGCACTGTGTGTGTGTTAGTGTTGGGTGTCTATGCTTCTCCCCGAGGGCACCTGGCTGCGTGGTTTCATATCATCTTCATGTTGAACTTGCGCGTGGCTCCAGATGCGCTGGTGGTGACGGGTCCCTCGGTCTTCCTGAAGGAGTACTCCATGGTGAAGTTGTTCTTGCGCTGTCCTCGTCCTCGGCTCCACACGAACAGCAGCAGGAAGCAGAAGAGCACCACGCCCAGGAACGTGATGCAGCCCATGGCCGTGGACACGATGATGGTGGTTAAATCCAGCGTGAACTTGAGGAAAACACGGGTGCTGTTGAGCCCGGTGTCGTTGAAGTCCACCGCGTACAGCGAGCGGTTGGCGAGGAGCGCCGGGTCCGAAGGCTGGCTCTTGACGGTCAGTGTGGCGAAGTAGGTGTCGTTTCCGCCGGCGTTGCTGGCGATGCAGATGTACGTGCCGCTGTCCGTGACCTGTGCGTAACGGATCTCTAGCGTCCCGCCGGGGAGGACCGTAATCCTGCCGTGGCTTTTGGAAGTGATCCTCCGTCTCTGTGGGGAAATCCAGATGATGGCCGGCGTCGGTTCACCTTCGGCGCGGCACAGGAACAACACCAGCTGGCCTTCGTGAGCCGTCACCTGCAGGTATGGGTACCAAAACCGGTATTACCATTTTTTTTTGTTTACATGCAAGTCCTGCACAATAAATCGCCATTGCAAAACTTTTTGGTTCTTCAGATTTGGTGTGTGCTAAACTGTGGGTCCTGGGTTTAAATTATGAAAGACCGGTGCATATTGATAAACTCCGATGTTAAAGGGGTCATCAGATGCAAAATTCACTTTTACATGTTGTTTGGACATGTGTGTTGGCAGTGTTTGTACACAACCACCCTGTAATCATAAAAAAAACATCCACCGTGTTTTTTTAAATCCTCAAAAATAATAACCCATTTCTCATTCACAGATTCTGGCCTGATGTACATCACACAGAACCAGGCCCCGCCCACTTCTGTTGATTGACAGTGGCGTTTTAGCATAGATCCGCCCTGAGTGCGCTGTATGCAGTCCACCATTGTTTCAATGTCAAGTAAATGCATCTTGATTCAATGATGTTTAGATTATTTAAGTGTTCCTGTAGCTCAAGTGGTAGAGCATTGCGTTAACAAGCGCAATGTTGGGGGTTCAAATCCCAGGGAACACATGATATAAGAAAATTGTTAGCCTGAATGCAATGCAAGTCGCTTTGAATAAGAACGTCTGCTAAATGCATAAATTTAATTACATTTTAATTTAAAGTGTATACAATAAAATGTATCACTGCTCACCTGCTGCAGCTTCCGGTTGCGGATCTTGGGCTTCTGGCAGGTGAAGTAGTCGAATAACGCCGAATCGGTGAACATGCTCAGCAGGTATCCCTGCACCTCCGGGGGTCCGGCACACACCGGCATCTTCCCGTCGAAGTTTAAGGTGCGTCTGCGCTGCAGGATCCACAGCAGACGACAGTCGCAGGACAGCGGGTTCCCGTCCACACGGAGCGTCTCCAGGCTGTTGACCGAGTGGAAGGAGCTCTCCTCCAGAGTCACCAGATCATTGTTGGACAGGTTCAGGACCCGAATCTGACGCAGACCCCCCAGAGCGTGAGGCTCCACGGTGAGCAGGTTGGTGCTGACCATGTGCAGCTCCTTCAGTCTGAAGAACAAGGACAGAATTATCACGATTTACAAACCATACATCAATGGAAAGTTAATTCAGACCGGAACTAACTGTTGATGAATTTGACACGTTAAAGTTATGTAATCCTGACAAACAGTCTTTCCCCATTTAAGCAGATGAAGCCGTACTTGCATCTTTAGAGATTCGCAAACTCTAAAGATGCAGTTAAACAAATAAACCAGACGTAAACCGGCCTGATGAGGTCGTGAAAGGCCCAGGACTCGAGCGTGGAGATGGGGTTGTAAGAGAGGTTCAGGGCCGTTAGGTAAGCCAGGTTCCTGAAGGAGGCCGACGGCACCGAGCTGATGTTGGTGTTGGTGATGAAGAGCCAGGACAGATTGAGACCCTGGAAGCTCAGCGGAGAGATGTACTCCAGGTACGGCCAGCTGTCGATCTCCAGGCCTCTCAGCGCAGACAGCTTGCGGAAGTTCTGGTCCTCGAGGGCCGAGATGCTGAGGTGCCGCAGTCGCAGGGTCACGAGGTTACGCAGGTAAGACAGAGTCTGGCCGGATACAGACGTCAGGTTGCATCTCTCGATGGTCAGATCTTCCAGACCGATCAGTCCTGAGAAAGCCTTGTGAGAGATGTAGACCAGGTCATTGTCACCCACCTGGAAAACGAAGACAGAATCATTGTTATGACTGCAATCAATAGGATTTATATTTTAGATTTCTACTTGGGGGAAGTATCCCTTTAAAGGTACTAACCTCTAAGTTCTTGAGACTGCGCAGATCCTGGAAGGTGTAGTCCAGCAGGATGACGATCTTGTTCTCACTCAGGTCCAGTGTGGTGAGGTTGGCCAGCCGTGCGAAGGCTCCCATGGGCACGAGCTTCAGCTGGTTTCCTCTGAGTCTCAGCGTCCGCAGGGCTTGCAGGCTGGCGAAGGCGTTGGGCTCCAGCGTGTTGATCAGGTTCTCGCTCAGATCCAGCTCCTCCAGATGTGGGTAAGGAGCCAGGTCTCCCGGAGCCACCCAACGCAAGCGGTTCCGGCTCAGATCCAGCTGTCTGGTCTCTGTCGGGATGCCCTCTGGGACGCCGGATAGACGCTTGCGCTGGCAGGACACGGAGCGGAGCTGTGCTGCACAGTCACAGCGAGGAGGGCAGCCTGCGCACAGGACGGCCGTCAGGGCCAGAACCAGAACCAGAACCAGCCACTGAAGCCGGCCCAGGCCCCATAATGAAGCCATGAGCCTTCCTCCACTTCACTCTACACACCTGACAATGAGAGAGAGAGAGAGAGAGAGAGAGAGAGAGAGAGAGAGAGAGAGAATAAAGACAGAGAGAGACAGAGAGAGAGAGATTGTTATTTTTATTTAATTAAATTAATTAATTTAATTTATTTATAACTAAATAACTTTCTCCTTTGTTACATTAGTGGTGTAATTTTATTGTGTATTTTACACGTCTAAAATGCTTTGGCAATACTGTAACACAAATGTCATGCCAATAAAGCAAGTAGAGAGAGTGAGAAAGATGAAAATGCTATAACAACTAACAGTAACAACATGCTAATCATGCTATAAATGGGCTAGCAGCATGCTAATCATGCCAAAAACATTCTAATCATGCTAGCAACATTTTAACAACATGCTTATCATGCTAGCTACATGCGAATCATGGCAAAAACATCCTAATCATGCTTCCAACATGTAAAAAATTGATAGCCTGAATGCACTGTAAGTCGCTTTGGATAAAACATCTGCTAAATGCGTAGATTTAATTTAACAACATGCTTATCATGCTAGCAACTTGCTAATCATGCCAAAAACATCCTAATCATGCTTCCAATATGTAAAAAATTGATAGCCTGAATGCACTGTAAGTCGCTTTGGATAAAACATCTGCTAAATGCGTAGATTTAATTTAACAACATGCTTATCATGCTAGCAACTTGCTAATCATGCCAAAAACATCCTAAAAATGCTACCAACATATTAACAACATGCTTATCATGCTAACAATGCAGTAATCATGCTACCAACATGTTAACAACATGTTTATCATGCTAACAACACACTAATCATGACAAAAACAAACTAATCATGCTACCAACATGTTAACAACATGCTAATCATGCTAACAATGCACTAATCATGCTACAAACATGTTAACAACATGTTTATCATGCTAACAACACGCTAATCATGACAAAACAAACTAATCATGCTACCAACATGTTAACAAGCTAATCATGCTAACATCGTGCTACCAATATGTTAACAACATGCTAATCATGCTAACAACACGCTAATCATGCCAAAGACATCCTAATCATGCTACCAATGTTTACAAAATGCTTATTATGCTAGCAACGCGTTAATAATGCTAATCATTCTAGCAACATGTTAACAACATGCTCATCATGCTAGCCACATGCTTATCACGTTAAAACATGCTGGCAACATGGTAACAACATGTTAAATCATGGTAGTAATATCTAAACCTGCTTCAACCCTTCAAGCTAGGCTTTCTCAAGCCAACGACAAAGTTTGTTCACAAACTTTACTCATCTACAGTAGTTGCATATGACTGTCTAATGCAATGGCATTCAGACGTTTTTAATAAGTACGCCTGAAGAGTCTAAATGATTTCCAATGATGCCAACCTAAAAACACACAAATGTTGTTTTGAATAGCCTCAAGTTGTGTTGTGCACAACATGCTAATTTCTCGGCTTGCTGCACTCGTTCGTTAATCTGATCACATAATCGCAGCAGGCCGGAAGATGTGCCTAGAAACCCGTCCCTGAAATGCCCATAAAAACTCAGTGAGGCCAAGCACCAACTGAATGCAAGTGGATGATTATACATGACCTCGATTACATAAAAGTGGTTAATATATGGCATGCCAGCAGTTTTTCATTTCCATATAGAGACGAATTGACGCAACTGACTGTAAAAGCCAACAGCGCATACTAATACAGTGTTTATAATCCTCACTTGTTCTGATAATAGGACAGACTGCTGATGAACTGCACTTGGCTAGTTATATAACACTAATGCAAGGCTGAAAAACGCCACAAGAAGAAGTAAGTAAAGACTCACAACAATGACTGTGTCACAGGTTAGTATAAACGGAGTCATTCAGATCCCAATACAGTCTGGAACATGTTTCTTATTTTCTAGGTCGCACAGTGTCAGTTTAAGGCACAGGCTTCAAAATCAAAACTTAGTTCATTTACTTCCTGGTCTTTTATTTCCTATGAATCACTTACAGTATGTTCGCTTTCATAGTTCACCTCTAAAATGACCTTCCTTTTAGATGAAATCATCAAAACCTCTCCGTCTTCAAAACTGAGTTCTAGTGTGATATTCACATCTTTCATGAGTGCATCGACACAGCAAATCAAAAACATTCATAAAATGCATACATAAATCAAACACATTTATAAATCAATATATATATTTACTTTATGAGTTACATGACTTGAGACAGAGATTGAAATTAATTGACTTTACACATAGAAGAAGAAATAAATACCAGTGGGGTCAGAAAATATCATCTTAATTTAAAGCAAAATATTACTTTTTCTTGTTTTAACCATAAACTAGGTACATTATTCAGAAAGTAAGACTTAACATTTTCATTCATTTTGCTTTTGAATTAAATCCAACTTCATTTATTTATCATAACATAAATGTCAACTGAAATACACAAACACACTTAAATTTTACTATATTTTACAAAAGCACAAACATTTCACCTTTAGTTAAAATTAAAACAGAAAATATAGAAATAAAACTGATTCAAAATATTAATATAAATTAGTACCCCTCTATTGAAAAGACTGATTTTGCTGTAAGTGAGATAAATTCCCGAGTGAACAAGGTGTATATATCAGCTGTCTGTATTTCATCAGGTTATTTGGTATCCGCCGGAGTGTGTGCTAATAAATGACATGACTGCAGTTTGTTTTTCGGCACTGGCATGCACTTAAAGGTTGAGTCAGTGGGCGCAGAGCCACTGCGCTTGGATTACGAAGTCAGGATTTCAGCCAAGAACATCTCATCTTCACGCCGGCCAAAGACAAACAGTGTGTGGGTCTGGATGGAGCTCAGCAGGTCTTTCAATCGCATTAAACCTCCATCTGATGCACTTACAGAGGATACAGGGCGGAGGGAGATATTCCTCTGATGCCATAATAGATGTTAACAAAATCATCAATCAAATAATGGAAAAGAAAATCTAGCATTTACAGTAACTGGTTGTTTGGAATGAAATACCGGCTTTAGACTTACTTGGAAAAAATTATGCCCACTCCAAATTGTATTTACTTTTTGTACGTAATAATGATTTATTTCTACATTCAATAATGATTTTGTCAGTGTATATGAAAGATTAAGCATTAGATGCATGCATAATTCAATGCAATTATTATTTGAGAAATAATGTTCGGATTTTTTTATTTAATTGTGTTGGGGGGGGGGGATTGTCACATTTTTAACAGTTAAAAAGTACAAAAAAACACTCAAGGTTTATTTTTCAGACTGGAACAGAAGGTCAAATCAAGCTCGCTGCATCGTGGGATGCAATACTGCAGCAAAAAAAAAAAATATATATATATATATATATATCTTATACAATATCAATGCAGGGTTATAAAGATATGTCTTCTAATGCAAACACACACAGAGCAGCTGATGGTGGTTTTATCAATGACACAAATGCAGATCTAATGCATTGCATTATCAGCGCTTTGATTTATTTTTTTATAGAAAACCAAACCACCAATCCATCTGATGCCTTTAATTCAGCAGTATATTAAACTCATGTATATATATAGACATAGATACACACACACACGCACACACACATTCATATATACATATACATAATAATAGAGTCATAAATGCTAATTCAATAATATAATAATTTTACATTACTAATTAAAATTTTTACATTAAGATCAAGTTCAGCCAAAAATGTTTCCTTAAAAAAAAAATGGAGAAGTCTGTTATGTGACGACTGCCCACATGCACGACTTCTGACCAGAGCAAAGTCTTGGAGAAACAGATGGAAAAGCGTTCATGAAAGAAACGCTGATCCTGTCGGTGGAGTTCAGTTCTCTGGACGTTTAGAGAAATGTTTTTTCTGAACTCTGTTCACGTCCTAAGAATAGAGCGGTTTATCAGAGTCTCGCAGCTTCAGCGAATGTGTTTACAAGCCCAGAAACACACGCTTCAGTTTGTTCATTAGTCGAGCTCAGAACAAAGTCTCACGACTGATGAATTCACTGCAGACAATGGGGAGGAGTTTGTGTTAACAGAGGAGATAATAAAGCTTAGTTAGATCGAGAAACACTAACTTTGGACTGACATGGAACTGAACGTTTCATTGAGAGGGATTTTCTGGACGTATGAAGGACTTTTGGTGTGATGTGACTGATATCTGAGTGAGTGGGGTCAAAGGTGAAAGAGCTTTAGAGAGTGAGACAGTACATTCAGTGTTAAGGCAATAAAAAAAAATTATAATAATAATAAAAAAGATAAAATATATATAAACCAAATAGAATAAATAAAACAAATGTAAATAACACACACACACACACACACACACATATATATATATTTATATAAAATAAATAAAAAATACAATAAATGAAAATAAAAAAAAAACATTTATAAAATATAATTTTAAAATAAATATAAAAAACAAATAAAATCAAAATTAATATCAAACAATGAAAATTAACTAATTAAAACAAAACAATTACTTTACAAATATGAATGAAAATAAAAATAAAAAATGAATAAAAATATAACAACATAATAAAAAACAACTATATAGAAAATATAAAAATAAATAAATATAATATATATTGTAATAATAAGTTAAACACACCGTTAGTGTAATGAGAGAACACATTTCAGTGTTTTTCAGTGATTTCAGAGCTGGCCATTAAGTGTTTTTCACAGGACTTCACAACCTGATATACAGCTCAAGCAATATGAACATCTGTTATGATCCACAATATGTTTCTCACAATAAATCGCTGGTTTAAATGATTTTAGGGTGAGCATGTGACTGAATTTCGTAGTTTTGTTCCTAAAAAACTGATCCGAAAGCAGTCCTCTTCCTCAGACGGTGGATCAGCGGAGGAGAGTGTGTCTCACCTTTTATAACACACGGCCCCGGGGCCCGGAGCCCATGACCACACACACAGAGAGCCATCAGTCTCAGAGAAACAAGCAAAAACAGACTGAGCCGTGTTTCTGCTGACATTACCATAGCTCTGATGCTGATATAAAGAAAAAATAATAAACAAATAAATCAAATATTAACAAAGGTAAAAATAAAAATGAAAAAATGTATTTAATAAAAAAAAATAAAGTTACAAATAAAAAATAAAACATATATATAATTTAAAAATAATAAATAAGGTTAAAAATAAAAATGGAAAAATATAAATATATATAATTAAAAATAATAAACAAATAAATCATAAAATATTTAAAAAGTAAAAAAAATAATTTAAAATTAACATATAAATCATAAAATATTAAAAAAGTTAAAAATAAAAATGAAAAATAGATATAATTTTAAAATAATAAACAAATAAAACAAAATATTAACAGTTAAAATAAAAATAAAAAAGTATATACAATTTCAATAGAATAAACAGATAAATTATAAAATATTAACAAAAGTTAAAAATAAAAATGAAAAAGTATACATAACTTAAAAATAATACACAAATCAATTATAAAATATTAAAATAGATAACAATAAATACATACAAATATTTAAAAATAATAATAAATAAATAATGATAAATAATGCCATCATTTAAATAATGTAATAATAATAATAATAAATGTAAAAATTAAAACCATTTAAAAATAAAAATGATGGGATAAAACAATAGGAAAATCTAAAACCTAAAATAAAAATAAATGTCCAGAAATTTATTTTTTTCCACAAAACTATTGTCCAGCACAACTGTGTTCAACATTGATAATAATCAGAAATGTTTTCTTGAGCAGTAAATCATCATATTATTCTGATTTCTGAAGATCATGTGACACTGAAGACTGGAGGAATGATGCTGAAAATACAGCGGAGCATCACAGAAATAAATTACACTTTAACACAGATTCACACAGAACACAGCAAGTTTAAGTAGGTATAATATGAAACATTTTGTCCTGTATTTTTTCCACTCATCTTTCTCTGTTAAAGATTTCCATCCAGCTCGTGTCACAGATACTGAATCTCTCTGAGCAGAGTCACTAGTGCAGCACAAGATGAATAAAATAATAAACCGGCAGAAGCAAACTGAATCTGTAACCATCTGAACACAGTCTTCACGAGACAGCACGACTGAGCTCGCTCTGTTTGGGGGAAATAATTCGCATTCAGATCCAGTTTCTCCTGCAGGTCTCTAATGGATTGTGACAAGTTCTTCCCTGAGAGTGTCCTGTGCTCCCTAAAGAGACAAATAACCCTCTGTGTGTTCACTGTGCAGGTTAGTGCACTTCAAAGGGAACATGATGTCCTTATGGGACCTTACCACACACACACACACACACACACACACACCTGTCCTTGGTTTAGTCAAACAAACCTAATTTCACAGAAGGAATTTTTTTTCTTTCACTTCAGTTCATGAAGTGATACTAGAATAAACAACTATTTTAAATAAAAGTCATATTTTGTACTGAATATAGGTCTGTGATTGATTAATACTCAATCAGTTTAAATAAAAAAAAATGCATGCACTATATAATAATTATAATTAAATTAATTATCAATAAAAATATTTAATAAAAAAATTAAGTATTCCAAAGTTACAAATTAATAATAAATATATAAAAAAAGAAATGACACGAAAAAATTGCAAACTAATTAAAAAATATATTTTTAAAATAAATTAAAAAAAAAATAAATTAACCATTAATAAAAAATTTAAATATTAATAACAATACAATTAGCATAAAAAAATGTATATACCTTTTTCATGTAATAATTAGGCAATTAAAAAAAGTAATAATTAGAAATTAATAATCAATAAGAATATTTTAACTGCAAATATTAAAAATAATAAAAAAATTATATATATACGTTGTAAAAACTGCAAATACAAAACAGATATTTTTAAATAACAATTTGTACAAAATAAACACACTAATATTAAATAAAAAAATGTAATATTAATAAAAATACAAAATATTAATACCCCCCCACACACACACACACAAACACACAAATGACATATCATACCATTTATTGTTTTGTTGTTTTATTTGATTGCACATTAGGCATTCAGGACTCGGTTCTGTCGTTAGTTTTGTGTATTGTATTTGTATGAATTAGACTAGACTGTGAAAACACACTATTCTTAATTATGAATCTGTGTATGTGCGTCAGACATACTGTGCTGCTGCAAATACTACAAGTGTTTCGTCAGTAGTCTCAGTAGAAAATGCACACACACACACACACACACACACACTTTCACATGTTTCACTGCAGGCCTCCTGCGCTCTGCACGGTTTGTGAAGATGTTTGAATGGATTCATTGATTCTGGACTGCAGTGTTTCTACAGTCACTTCCTGTCTGTGTGGAATCAGCGCACGCTCACTTCACATTCACTCCACAGATTCATAAACGCTCGTCCTCTGCTGACCTGCCTCGATTAGTGCGCATGTGTGCAAACAACACAACATCTGTGCATCATTAGGATGGGAACCTTTAGCACCTTACATTACAGTTCTGGGGAACACAAGTCACCACCCAAATGTAAAACAATTCTCGATCTTGCTTTTTTCTGGATGATAAATGACTTTACTGAATTTGAATAGCAAAATTATTTGGATTTTTTATTAAAATTGTTTAAATAATTGAAAATTATTTTTTAAATAAATAAATAATCAATAAAAAATGTAACCATAATTTCAAATAAATCAATAAATATATTCTTAAAATTAATTACAAATATATACATTAAAATAAAATATTTATTGCGTTTGTACAGTTTCACAAATCTGAAAACTGAAAACACCTACTAAAAATGAAGTTTTTAGTAATTTAGTAAAACGAAAATTTAATTACAAATAAAAAACTTGTCAAATAAAAATTAAGTCAATGTAAAATTAGAACAAATTTATAAATAAAAACACCTGCTAAAATTATCTAAACAAAATTTAATTATTTTAAATTAAATAAAAAATGGTAAATTAAATAAATACAATAAATAAATAAATACACCACAGTAAAGTCAATTTATTTTTAGTAATAAGAAGTATAAATGTACTTGGAAATGAAGATTCTATAATTCTACTGCATTATGAATAAACAAGAAAGAAAATAATTAGATCTAAAAAAAATCTCAATTCAAGATGTACGCTGAAATGTATGTTTATAAAGTTGCTTCTCATTTTGTTTTAAGCAGGTTTCGATATTTTTACTAAGAAACAAGACAAAAGGACTGATTCAGAAACTGATTTTAAATGAGTCTATTATAGAAACACTATAACGTCTGAAAACATCAAACGGTTGCTCACCAAGACTGCATTCACTGCATCAAATATAGTGTAAAAATAGTGAAATATTATCACAATTTAAATCTGCTTTTTCTGTGTGAATCTGTGTTAAAATATAATTTATTTCTGTGATGCTCCGCTGTATTTTCAGCATCATTCCTCCAGTCTTCAGTGTCACATGATCTTCAGAAATCAGAATAATATGATGATTTACTGCTCAAGAAAAATTTCTGATTATTATCAATGTTGGAAACACTCGTGCTAGATGATATTTTTCTGGAAACCGTGATGCATTTTCTTTTTCAGGTTTCACAGATGAACAGAAAGTCCAAAAGAACAGCATTTATTAGAAATAGAAATGTTGTGTAAGATTATAAAATGTCTTTACTGTCAATGATTTAAGATGCACTTTGTCAGGCTCTTACAGACCCCAAACGTTTCTAAATTACATTTTAAAATATATTCAGATCCAATTATCTGAAATTGAGATAATGTACTGTATTTTTGATCAAATAAATACAGACACCTGATTAACAATTATCAACATTATTCATTCATCTGTTTGTATGCATTTGAAACTTTCTGAATGTTTATTTTATTTTTATTTTTATACATTCACACAGTTTTTGTGCTTTAGAATTGCATTGTGTTTCCACTTAAATGTTAGTTAAAGTTTTAGTTATTTTTCATTAGCTTTAAGTTTATCAATTATATACATTTTTGTTTGTTTGTTTGTTTACTTTTACTTATTTAAGCACTCCGCATTAAACTAAAACAAAGTGAGAAATGTCCTGGCAACCAGACTTAATAAAATGCATGTATATTATATTTATTTCAAGTAACAATGTCTTAAAGGGTTCTTATTGAATATAATCACTCAGAACTCCAGCATTATTCAATTATTATTATACAAGGCATGCAGACGCTTCTTCATCAGACCAAACTAACACAAGATGCAGAGACTCCCAAAGCTATTTCTGTGAATAATCTCTCATAAATATTTCAGCGTGCCGACACACTTTAAATAAAGAGTGAGTTTGGATAAATAACGCTGGTGTCTCTTTACTATAATTGAGTGGTCAGGCGGACACAAGAGAGAAAACCCTGGAGTCAGAGAGACAGAGACTGTGTGTTTGGAGGAGAAGAGAAAACACACTTCTGCATGAAGCGTTCGTTTCTGAATCATGTGCTCGACTGAGCGTTAAAGCAGTCAAAGACTCTCACTCACATCTGATCACAAACTATACTCCAGCACAGATTCAATGCACCTGCTCCGAAGAAAACAAAAAAGTGTTGAAACTTTTCTCTTAGAAACTGCTGACAGATTTCACAAATGATAACATGTTGAATTGTTGAAATAGTAATAATATTTTCTTGCACTTACTACAGAAATCAATAACAAACAGTGCTATTTCAATATCACTGGGATATTATTATGGTTTTTAATCAGATATTAAATTAGTTTTGGTTTTTATATTTTCAGTTATTTTAAATTTAAGTGTGAATAATTGTATTTTTTTATGAATTTATTACTGTATTGCATTGACATCAGGTTATGATGCTTTTGGAAAATGGGATATATATTATATTTAATTTTAGGTCAACAATTAGTTGTGAGCATATAATTTTGTATTATTTTTAGCCTATTTTTTTATCCATTTGTCTTTTTTGTCATTAATTTCTATATCCGTTTTAGTTATTTTTGTACATCTGGTTATTTGAATGAAAATGTGAAACGTTGTAGATGAAATAAAGTTACATTTTTAATATTTTATTTGAGTTAAAAGTTACTGAAATATACTCTGAAATACACAAAGACAATATAAAACAAATCATTATATCACAAAACAATTGAAAATATAATGAAATGTCATGTTGTTATCAATAAACGCAAACCTAATGAAAAGGGAGCACAGTTACATGAACTGAATGTGAAATGTATTTATGTAAGTAATATGAAAAATATGAAAACAAACAAACAAACTTCACAGAACGAGTTAAAGGAAGAAAAATGCGATGGAAAATAAAATAAATGCATTTTATCCCTAATTTATGATAATTCATTTTACTCTTTTCAACATTTCATTATGTATTCAGTTTCATTTTTTAGGTGCATTTCACATCTTTTTTTTTTTTGTTGTTGCATAAAAATATATTTATTCATTCTTACATTTTGTGCACTTTCACTTATTGCAAAATTGCATCATGCATGAAATGATTTCATATATTGATTTATTTTATATTGTTTTCAAGGTGCATTTCATTTCACATTTTATTAGGTTTGCCATTTTGATGAGTATTTTTCCTGTATTCAATTATTCCTGAGCTAAAAATAAATCTGATCACTATAAGAATCAAAATGTTCAAATGTAACAAATACAGTAAAATACATTTTAAAATGTTTGAAACAAGTTTCCCGCACCGTTCTTCACTAAATGAACACTAAAAGATTTAATGATGATAATCCTCTTTCTATATTTTATTTAAAGTAAGTTTTGTGTGTTTTTGGTTTGTGAGGAACAGGCTGAAGTGTAAGGCACATGAGGGTGAGTAAGTGTGTACTGTCTCTTTAAGAAAGCCTGTTTGTGTGTTACTGTCACTTTTCTCTTTCCCAGACTGCTCCAGATCCTCTTCTCCTTCATCTGTGACTCATGAATTTATGATGGGACTCAAAACCCAGCTCTGATTCTACTTCTTTGTCCCCTTCACGCATGCCGGTGGTCCCCAATAAATAATTCAACACTTTTTTACTCAAAAATTATGAACACGGAGTCTGTTGATTGAGCTTTTTGAGGTATTTTAACTTGTTGTTTTGCAAACCAAGGCTGCATTTATTTGATAAAAAATACAGTAAAATCAGTAATATTATGAAATAGTATTACAATTTAAAAAACATTCTTTCAATGTGAATATATTGTAACAATTAATTTATTTCTGTGATGCAAATCTGATTTTTCAGCATCATTCCTCCAGTCTACAGTGTCACATGATCTTCAGAAATCATTAACATATATTAACACTACCACGTCCAATAAATAAGACATGCAATAAATTTGCATTTGCATTTATTTGTCATTAAAAACATTATAAGTGACTGAAATACCATCGAAAGTAGGCCTTAAAATTAAGAAAAATAATAATAACTCATGAAATCAATATAATCACAAAACAATTGAATGGATGTTGAAATCAATACACATAAACTTAATGAAAATGGATTTTAGATCAATAAATTGGATGTTTAAATGTATTCATTTATGTAACATGAAAAATTATAAACGCCTTGAAATGAAAAAAAAAAAAAAAAGTCACTGCCTCGAGGGATATAAAGATATAAAAAGCATGCATTTAAATGGTTAAAGGGAAGAAAACTTGAATGGAAAATAAAATAAATGCATTTGATGCCAAATGTAAAATGATTCATTGTATTCTTTTCAACATTTCATTATGCATTCATTTATTTTGTGATATATTTATTTGTTTCGTATTATTTTAAGGTGTATTTCTTTTTCAGATGCGTTTCATGTTGCATAAAAATTAATCTATTTGTTTATTCATTCTTAAAATCCTTGCACTTTCTTTTATTTCAAAACTTCATCATGCATTTAATTATTTAATATATTGATTTATTTTTAAACTGTTTTTAAGGTGCATTTCACTTCATATTTTATTAGGTTTGCCATTTTGAAAAGTATCTTAAGTTGTATTTCACATCCTTTTTCGTGTTAGATGAACAAATAAATGTATTTCATCATGTCTTATGTATGCTGACATTCATTGTATATTTTTAAATGTATTGCACCATTCCATGATGTATATGTCCTCTTTCGTTTCACCCAAAACTCCTGTTGCCATAGTAATTCACTGTAGCACCGTCTTTGATGAATCTCTGTCAAAACGACATGCAAATGCTCAACGTTACAACATGTGCAACACACACACACACACACACACTCATCTACAGCTTAGTTGAGAGTTTGACCCTCATTTGCATTTCTCAGAGCGCATTAGAGATTGCTTCAGAAAATCAGAAATATTCGTGGCAGTGTTTTGCTCCGCTTTGAGTGACAGAGATTAATTAGCCAAACAATGACTGTTAGAATATCACCATCTGCTTCCTCGAGCAAGAACTGTAGAGAACCAGCGTGTGCAGTCTCTTCTGCTCATCGAAGCTGCATTTATTTGACCCAAAATACTGTAAACCAGCTGTTTTCTGTGTGAATCTGTGTTAAAGTGTAATGTATTTCTGTGATGCACAGCTGTATTTTCAGCATCATTCCTCCAGTCTTCAGTGTCACATGATCTTCAGAAATCAGAATAATGATTCAAGAAACATTTCTGATTATTATCAATGTTAAACACACTCGTGCTGCTCAATATTTTTGTGGCTAAAGGTACAAAACAGGCCTTTATTGACATTATATCAGTTAATTATATTAGTATAATTCTGGAAAACACGTTGTTTTTTTACCATATATTTTACAGATTTATTTTTTACAGTATGCTGATTCCAAAAACAGTGTCTGTTTTGCTGGAGCACATCACACTTTCTCACTAAATATGATGCATTTCATTACGTTTTTGCGTTTACAGTCATTCTCCCTAATTTTCTTAAGGTATTTGTATTTGTTTATATTTTGTTTCCTTATTCTTTTTATAACCGTATTCTCTTCATTATTTGATTTTTGTAGGGTTTAATAAAGAAAAATAGATAAGTGGTATCTGTTTCTTAGTCAAGGTCTGAATCAAATGATTCACGATTCGCGATCTGCGATTCAAAATCCCATCGGAATAATGATTCGCAAATAATAGTTTTAGATCGGGACATGGGGTCATCAAGCATACAATTAGCGAAAAGATCCGCAAACCCGATCTGAAGAGCCGAACTAAATCAAATGATTCGCTATTCTGAATCAAATGATTCGCGATCCGGCTGGAGCGAATCGAAACAGTGAATCTTTTTGCGAGTTTCATTTGGGAGTTTCGAAAAGCTCAGTTTCACCCATTACTATACGTGCATGTTAAAATCATTACAGGCAATCTCGACATCTACTCTTCTTCTTTTTTTTTTTTTTTTTTGATAGTGAATCACTTTAACTGAATGATCGAAGTCACGAGTTTGAATCAATAGGAGCGCTTCCAGCATGAATGACTCACTCAAATTGAATCGGTTTGAATCGGAGTTCACATCTTCTGTGGGTTTTTTTTTTTTTTTGCACATCGAAATAAAAATAAAAATAATATTTCTGACTTTTTCCTCTCACAATTCTTTTTTCTCATTAATGTATTTTGTTAATGAGTTTCGAGATTTAAACTCACAATTCTAAAATTCTCAAATGTATTACAGAATTGCTAGAAACATTTTTTATTTATTTTTGCTATTACTTTTTTTAATCCCATGACATAAATAAGCTTCCATTTAGCTATTCATAATTAAACGACACATCTTAAATTCTTATTTTTGTATACTTTTTTAAACTTTTGACATTTCACTGCTTTTGTTACTTTGATAGGTGCATTAAAGCAGATACATGCATATAGTGTGAGGTATTTTGTGAAAAGACTATGTGATGAAAACTTTTTATTGATTTTATAAACTCAACATCAAATTAGGTAACATTATGCCTCATTAGCAAAACTTAGAAAAATTGTGAAACAAGTTTGTCACATGACCTCATCACGTTCAATACAGACGTTTAAAGGAAGCTTGTGTACACACACACACAAACAATTCAGTTTTTTCTTGAGTCCAAATAGCTTGCAAGCTCAACATCATCATCATCAGCTGCCATATTTACAATCAAATCAATCACAGCATCCAAAAAATAACACAAAGTCTCGAGTTTCATGAAAGAATGGCAAGTCATTTTGATAAGAGGCCAGAATATCAGCCTTTCTAACACTGGCCGAGCTATTTCAGGGCAGTAATCAAACTTTAATCAATTTAATAAATCTTTCAGACATAAACCCTGGATTCGAGCCGTAACATGAACATGGCTCTGTAATTTCCTCTGCATCGATCGAGTCCCACACAGAAGCTGCCTGCTTGATCTGGAAATCATTCATTAAAATATTGATAAGAATCATATGACAGAGCGAGATTGTGTTCAGATTGACGGCCGAGCAGAGGACGAGGGTCATTTACGCCTCACATCGGTTTCAGAATCAAAAAGAAAAAAACCCTCATGTCTAAGAAATGAGACACAGAATCTCTAAGAATATGAAACTTCATCTGCCAAATGCATCTTTAAATAGATGTAAGAATTGTGCAGGGACTGGTTTAATGGAGAGAAGCATTGGATTCTGTGAGGAACTGTGTTTGATCTGAATCAGACGCTCTGGGTTAAAGCAGGTTCAGATGAGGTTTAGAGAGCAGCTTTCTCTCATCAGGACCGGCTCAGTCCTGCAGAACACAGAGCTGAAGAACCGGAACTACAGAAGTTACTGCTGTTCAGAGAATTCAACACACGCACTGCATCCTGGGAAATGAAGTCTATCCATTCTATCATCCATCAGTCATTCTATCCATCCATCCATCTAACCTTCCATCCATCATTCTATCATCTATCTATCCATCCATCCATCCATCCATCCATTTATCGTTCTATCATTTATCCATTCATCATCTATCATCGCTTTATCCATTTATCCATCTATTCATCTATCATTTTATCCATCCATCGTTTTATCATCTATCTTTCTCTCTATCCATCTATCCATCCATCTTCTATCTATCCATTCATCGTTCTATCATTTCTCCATCCATCCGTCCATCCATCTTTCTATCTATCCATCCATCATTCTATCCATCATCCATCTTTCCATTCATCCATAGTTCTATCATCAATCTATCCATCCATCCAATTTTCTATCTATCCATCCATTCATTGTTCTATTATTTATCCATCCATCAACTCATCTTTCTATCTATCCATTCATAATTCTATCATTTCTCCATCCATCTGTCCATCCATCTTTCTATCTATCCATCAATTGCTCTATCCATATATCATTTTATCCATCATCCATCTTTCCATTCATCCATAGTTCTATCATCTATCCATCCATCCATCCAACTTTCTATCTATCTATCCATTCATCGTTCTATTATTCATCCATCCATCCACTTATCTTTCTATCTATCCATTCATCGTTCTATCATTTATATATGCATCCATCCATCTTCTATCTATCATCCATTGTTCTATCCATTTATCCACCTATCATTCTATCATCATCCATCTTTCTATCTATCCATCCATCACACACCATTCTGTCCATTATCCATCCATCAATTGTTTTATCCATTTACCATCTATAGTTCTATCACTCATCACTCTATCCATCATTCTATCCATCTATCTATCTATCTATCTCCTTACACTGCAATCTCAGATTCAGTTTTCTACGTCAAATCAAATTCACGTTATACTCAGGAATTGAGCTTTAATTTACACAGTTTTCTCAATTCAGTTCTGCATTTCGAGGCAAGCTCATGTAACTCATGAAAACTGATGTAAGCGGATCCGAAGCGCATCCAATCACCAATCACTGATGTAATTATCTGCTAAACGAGTACAGCCGTCCTCCACCACGTCCAGAAGAGATGAACCGTGATTACAGTTTCCACCACAAGGTCAGTTTATATTTGTCTTTGGCTTGAGCGGGAAACCTGCAGGACTTCCTGTGTTGAACAGACATGCAATCTTTCTTCTTAATGAAGTTAAGAGGCTTTGGGCTTCACTGATATGAATGCAATTCAATTAATCCTTCAGTATTAAATCTGGCTTCCTCGTTGTTCATCATTCATGTCTGCGGTGTTGAGCAAAAGATTGGGAAAAAACTTCTCAAGTCTCCTCAAGTTCATCAAAGATGCATTTATTTGATGAAAAAAGCAGCTGTTTTCTGATTATTGTCAATATTGAACACAGTTGTGCTGACCAGTATTTATGTTGAAACTGTCATGCATTTTATTTTTCAGGATTCACAGATGAACAGAAAGTCAAACTCTTTAACAAGTGCACTTTTAAACTGGCTAATATTCCTCTCTTGTGGTCTATTAGTCTTGAGTTTTTACAAAATGACTCATGATTCATAAAGCCGCTCTCTCTTCATCTCATCAGTCAGATATCAGACCGTCTCTGTCTTATAATAGAAATCACATAATTCTACATGTCAGTTCTATTATTCTGGCATGAATTCTAATGAGACGAGGGTGTCAGAGGAGCCGCTACAGAATCACACTGTTGTTCATGCATTTCTATAAATACACATAAAACTGTTTTATCATAAACAACAGCAGCTCAGATTTCAGCGGCATGAGATTCAGCTCTTTCTTGGTGAAAAGGGATTAGAGAAACAGGTGAAAACGCTTAAATTAAAATGTTACTTTTAAATGTTACATTTTTTATTTGTGTAATGCTTGTTAAATGAGCTAAAATGTTAATATATAGCTCTAATAGTAAATATTGTAAATTATGCTGTTTTCACCCATTGGTGTTCTTGCATTGTAATACATTTATTTATTTTGATTTCTGTTGCCTCAAGTAATTCTGTGTGGGATTTTTTTTATTTCCAGCCTTTTTTAAGACAACAATAACTAGACTAAAATATTTGTTAAAAATACGTTTTTAAATATTTAAAACCAAAAATGTAAATAAAATATAAAATAAATAAAAGAAATTATTAATTAATTTAAATTAAACTTACTTTTTAAACTTAAAAATATATTTTATATATATATTTCATTGTTATTATTATAAAAATATTTGATTTGTTTACATGCATGCCATCTGACATAACAGAAATATTAACATGTGAACATTATATTCAATTAATTAAATCATAAAACAATAAATTAACTAAATTTTCTTTAAATATTTAAATATTCTATAAATATTCTAAAAAATATATTTTTTTTGTTAACATGCACATCATCTGAGAACAACTGACATTAGACAAATAGGGAAATTCCGTGTCAATTTTTCTAACAGTTTTTATTTTTTATTTTACAGAGTGATGATAGCCAAAATATTAAATGTGACAGGTGAATATTTACGGAGTAATCCTCTATTCTGTAGACGGGAGTTGTTTTTAAAATGAGATAATTAAATAAATTATAAAATTGAAATAAATGTGCCTAGACAGGAAATGCATCAAACATGCAAAAGGCAAAAAGCAAAAACATGCATCTTTTTACCTATTTAAGGAATCAATGATGGTGTCGTTTAGAGTTAAAGGATGTTTGTTCAAGCTCAATAATAACACAGCTCATTTAAAACTCAACATATGTCTAATGTATGCAAATGAGTGCTTAATCAAAAGCAAGCATCCTGCATAAAATCCTCTGCAGTCTAATCAGCACAAGCAATGCATTTATTCTAATTCACTAGTTTAATTATAATCATGGACCCAGTGGACCGGCTCATTCAGACATAATCAAGATGATTTTGTCTGATTCCTTTGGTCTTTCGCTTGATTAGGGCCTAAATTAACTGGCCAGTGTGAAGGAGCAATACGGTTTGATTCAAAAGGACACGGAAACAGACATGCTAACATGCACGCCATGTATCTTATCATAGCTGGATTTCTCTTTCTATCTCTCCATCCCCCATCTTTCTCGCCGTTGTGGCCGGTTTAAACCCCTCATTGCCCTGGGCAACACGATAACGCGCCTGTCAAAAACACTTTCCGTTATAATGGCCTGGCTTGTGAACGAGGAAGAGGCAGAAAACACGCTGTGCACACACACACACACACACGCTCATATCTCGCATACTGTGTTATCATGATTTCAATGCACAGAATATAAATGCATATATTTCTGATTTGATATGTGCAAAGCTATGTTCCTAAACCTAACAATGCACACATCCTTCACAGAGAACTTAAATCATGTTTGATAAAACAGAGTTGTTTGCTTTTTCTGACTCTAGAAAATACTCAGACTCCAGTAAATAAAAAATATATACATTTTGACGATTTACGCCATATTCAAATTCCAATATCTCTGGAACTGAACCATATAGAGCCTTAAAAATGAAGATATCCAAAGAAAAGTTTGTTCAGACCCAATGTCTAAAAGGGCTTTAAGATATCTTTAATACTTCTTGAGTCACAAGCATGCAAACTTTGGAGAAAAAACTTGAAAAGTGCTCTTTCCTCATTTTTGGATGGTCACCATTGGCACATAACACAACAAAGATTGCTGAAGTCAACAGCTTTTACTAACAGATCTAACAATCTCTGTGTAAAAGTAAGATTACGATGCTGCCATCTTTCTGAAGTCTTTTTTAACCCCCTGTAATCTGACTCTGACCCCCATCTACAAAACACTGACTGGATTACTCAGTACATATTCATCCAAGACATTTAATATTTTGGCTTTCATCACTATACAAGTTTATCTTTCTTTCTTTTTTTAAATGAGTAAAATCTAAAATGTGAGTGGGGAAAGTTTCTGAAATTTGGTTGATTTGACCCAGAATGACCCAATAGTGTATTAAGTCATTTTTGCTGGATCTGTGTGAAAAGGGATTGTTGCAAACTTTTCTAAAACGCAGTTTAGCACATTGTTGTCATGTAAAAGCACTCTGCTGCAAACAATGACTGCATGCCAGAAAACAGACTGCGTTTCTTTTTATTTGAGCAGAATATCTCAATAGAGATAATATATTTTTTTCAGGTCAACAGCATTTTTTCCATAATACAGAGAGAGCGAGTGCATGCTTGGCAAAGTAAACCACTGGCAACAAAATCTATCAATTTATGAAAAAAGAAATCTGAAATCTGGCAACCACAACCTTGAAATCTTGTAGAAGATCCACGCCAATGCAAGATGCCAAAGTCTGATTAAAATGAAACTTTATCAGGATAAATAACCAGCAGGCGAGCCGAGTGTGTTTAATAATTCAAGAGAAGGAGAAATAGCTTTAACATGCATCTCCAGAAGACATCTCAACAATATCTCACACGGTGCTGAACATCTCAAAAATATCTCAACATGAACTCTAACGTTTCTCATCAGATGATCAGAGCAGCTACTCCTTCTGAATAACAACTATCAACAGCACAAAGAGAAATATTAGGAAATATGAGACTGAATAGTTCTTAAAGCACTCATTTTTCTTTAGTTTCAGACTGAGCTCATTGTGTAGTCATCGTAAATCATGCTGTTAATGCCAAGTTGATTTTATTGATATATATATTTGTGCAAATGCTTTAAATTCAGTTCCACTGACTGATAACACAAGGGTAAATCCAGAGGAACCGGACGGACTCAATTAAAACTTTAAAATTAAAAAGAAAAGAGAAAATATACAAATACGTCTAACATAAAATATCAATACTATCAAAGATCAAAAACACACAACAAAAGAATTAAAACCGAAGCGAAGACAGAAAATACACATTCAGATTATTGATAAATATAATATACATATTTAAAATATATAAAATACTACAAAATCACTACGAATACATTTAATTAGAAACAGAAAATATGAAAATAAAACTAATTTAAATATTTTTTTAATTAAAGATATTAATAATACTTATAAAATGACAAAAACAACAAAATTACTCATATATATAAAAAATTAACTATATATAAATAAATAAAAAACTAAAACTAAAAACTTAACTAAAATTACATTTCTGAAAACTATGAATATTTGAATAAACTATGATATATAAACTGGACTTAAAAAAAACACACAAGACATTTTCATGCACTTTTAGTCTTTTTAATGTTTATATTAATTTTTTTCATCTTTTTGAAGTACTTTACTTTTTATTGTTTGGAAATCAGTTCTCTGTTGATATCAGTGCATTGCCATGTCAAGCGAGTGTGGGAATTAATTTGAAATAAAATCTGGTCTTAAAATATGCAAATGGCGATGATTTCTGTCGTGTGGTGTGCCTTTTCTTTTGTTCAGATTTCTAGAAACATTATTTTTTCTTTATCTGTTCATGCCAACTGAGTCAACCTGATACAACTGGTGTTTATCTTTTATTTTTCTTGGCAAATTTGTGCAAAATGATGCAAACCCTCCCTCCACATTATTTGTTGCTGTCAATGCATTGCCACGAGTTTGTGTAAAAATTCATTTTGAGTCAATCTGTTCATGAAACATGCGCCAAGCGACAACCTTCTGTCTTGGAGCATGCATTTGCTTTTATTCAGCTTTCTAGAAATCAGAATTTTTCCAGAATAAGCCGATTGAGTCAAAATGTGATACAAACATTTAGAAAACTATTTTAAACACATTTACTGGCGCACTTTCTGATTTCTATTCAGAACTACAATAAAGATGGCAGAAGTGCAGACAAAAACAATAATGATTTTTCTACTTAGTATTTTTGTCTTGTTTTGTAGAACAAATATCTAAACATTCTTGAATCAAAATTGTTAGTTTTACAATACTTCACAGGCAAAACGACTTAAGATTTTAACTGTTTCTTAAAAAAGAAAGAGATCGAAATGTTATTTACTTAAGCCTTTGAATAAAGATTACTTTCCCTACCCCATGAACAGATATTCATGCTCATTTCAGGCAAAAACTAACAAGTCTTTGGTCGTTTTACCTGTCACTTAAATGCATCTTGATTCAGAAATGTTTCGATATTTGCATTAGAAACCAAGACTAAGTATGTGCAGGTCAGGATGAGCCACACTAAACTTTCAGTGAGTGCTCCTCGACACATGCACGCGCAGAGCAAAACCTCAACTAGTGATGCATGAGTGTAGTGTTCGCATCCCACGCGCTCCACAGGTCTCGCGACTCCAGGGTTCACCTGTGTGTGTGTGTGTGTGTGTGTGTGTGTGTGTGTGTGGTACACTCACCCAGGTCTGGAGTGTGTCCTCATCTGTCTCCTGTCTCCGTCTCTTCGCGTCTGTCCATAAGTCACACGGACGCGTCCATACGTGTCCTCAAGCCCGAGTGTGTGTGTGTGTGTGTGTGTGTGTGTGTGTTTACCTCTCAGGCATCAGAAACGCCGACACACACACAGTCTCTCTCTCCTCCTTGCGCGCACGATCAGAGATGCTCTTCCAGCGAGAGCTCTCACGCGCGCGCGTGCATGTGTCTTTGTGTGTGTGTCTGAGAGAGAGAGAGAGAGACAGAACACACACTAGTGCTGTCTCGACTCTCTCTGTCTCTGTCACTGTCTCTATCTGCTGCTCAGGGCTCAGGGAGCGACGCGCAAGTGCAACACTGGAGCAAAAACGCAGCGCGGATAAGGGATTGTGGACAAATTATAGGTTATTTCTTACAATTTGTTCTACTCCAGGACCATAACCACTATAGGCACTAAGGGGGACAAGTTCCCCCTAATAATTAGAAATGGCCAATCTGTCACTTTATTGCTGAAAGAGAACAAGATATGATGCAAATCATTTAATATTAGTGCCTCAAGCAGCCTAGTGCCTAAACAAATTCAATAAAAAAAAAAAAAAAATCTAATCCTTTCTAATTTCTCTCTCTTTTTTTAAGTAGAAAATCTAATGTCCAGAAGGCGGTCACCCCTATTTTCACAATTCATGCTTTTCTACTGGACATTTTCACAAGATATATTTTTAATGTTTTGATAACATTTCATAAAAAACATTTCCACTTGCATCACTTTGAATGGTGCATGGTGGGAAAGGATATGCATGTTTCTGCTGTTACTGTAATAACCAATCATTAGTGCACATTATTTTAAAGTAAATTATATGTCATCAACATATATTATCTTGCTCTATCTATTAAAAAAAGTCAGATTTCAGACGTTTGTTTTTGGATTATTAAAATGTCCATTTCCCGTTGACTCCCATTGTGATCTTTATCCATATAATGACAGTCCAAACTAAACGGTTTGGTTACCAACATTCTTCAAAACATCTTCTTTCATGTTCCACAAAGGAAAAAAAAGTCATGTTTGCAACAAAAAAAAGGACTAAATAATGCAGAATAAAAAAAAAATTGGGTGAAATATTCCTTTAATGTTATCTATTAGTCATATAGTGGTCAAATATTTAATATTTAGCCATTGTTTTAGGCTACTTTAATGCAACTTTTTACCAAAAGTTAACAGCAATTTAATGCTAACTTTATTCATTCAATAAATAATACTAAACATTTAAGAAATAAATAAATAAATAAGTTTTAAAAAGAAAGAAGCTTTACTACTGGCAACGTTTCCTTCAGATGATGTGGGTTGCAAATGTTTTTTAATGCTGAATTTAAAACAACATAAATGTGAGGGAGTTTCGCTGAGTTAACATTGTAACTGGGTTTCACTTCAGCAGCCACTAAAAGCATCCAGGTCCTCGTCTGTAAACCCATTCAAATCATTTCAAAAGGCAAACTGAAGTAAAAGCTTTAGCACCGTCTTCAGCTCTTACTGACCAGACTGAGCAAAGGAAAAGGTCTTGCAAACCATAAAATGTGTTAACCTTCATGCCGTTCCTTCAGTGTGTCGGTATGGTCTTCAAATTTAGAAAACATTTCTGTTTTCCAAAAAAAATATCTAAACACCCTTAAATCAAGATACATTTACTGAAGATGCAAAATGAACATGAAGTCTTGTTTTCTGAGAAAGGGATCAAAATGAAGTGAGTTTATGATTAAAACCAGATAAAATATCTAAGGGTAGAAAAATAGATGCTGTTTGTTTTTTCACAGTGCATGCAATGTTTAGTGCCACGTTTATGAATTTAAAAGCACTTTTAAGGACTTAATTTGTAAAAGCATGAAACATAACATTTTAAGAACTCCAGAAACCCTGAGTTCAATTCACGTTTGCCAAACTTTAAGTGCATTTAAGTCAAAAGCAGCTTAAATGGTATACAGTAATGTGCTTGCAACGCCATGTCTTGGGTTCAAACTCACAAATACAGATGGTGACCAGGCTGTGAAACCCCCCCCCCAAAAAAGCAGCATAAAAGTACAATAAAACTAGCCCATGATTTTGTGTTCAACAGGAGAAAGTGAAGGTTTGGGCTGTCATGACAGATTGATCATTATTCTTATTCCTAAATAACTCATGTGATTTATTTAAACATCTTTATTTTCCTGGGTGCTTTATGAAGTGGACATCATGCACATCATTCATCTTCTGTGCAGCTTCGCTAGTCTGATATTTTTGTTTTATCATATAATTTGCAATTGCATGGTTTAGATTTGCAATTGATTTTTAAAAGCCAAAACATTGTTTGTCATGCACTAGTCCGTTTTGGTATTTTGAGTTTTTGGCTTTTCATAAAGTTTATGTTTCAAACTATATTGGAAAGAAAACAAGCAAGATACATTTGAAGTGTTTATTTTATTGCGCTTTATCTATTTAGGTCTGTAAATTTAGTTTTTTTTTTCTCTTACAAATACCAAAACTATCTATATTCTGAAGGTTTGGTCATATATCATTCACACTGATGTATATATAACATTTTATTCCTAAAAATGCAAATAAAATAGTTTTTTTTTTTTGTCTGTTGAAGCTATGTGTGATTTATGGAGTGATAAAAAAAGATGCCTCGCTAAAAAAAAAACAAAGTATTCTAGAAATGTTATTTCTGATTGTTCTGGGAACATTCATCCAGTTATTTAAATGTTTTGGGAAAGTTTTTTCCAAACGTTAAGGAAACATTCCATTGTATCATTTTATAAACATTATGGGAATGTTACATTTGAATGTTCTAAAACAAAAAAGTTAGATTTAAACAAAAAAACAAAAACATTCCATAGATGATGTAAGCCTATAAATGTTTTTCATGAAAATTCTATTCATATTACTATTTTGTTCATATCTTTGAGAGGACCTTTCCAGAATATTCTGAGAACGTTTCCTGTCAGCAAAATCAAACGTTTTCTTTTAAACACACATCTTTTGTCTTCTCCAGATGTTCACTGATGGACTGGAGTGCTGTGGATGATTGTGATGTTTTTATCAGACTCTCATTCTGACGGCACCCATTCACTGCAGAGCATCCATTGATGAGACACTGATGCAATGCTACATTTCTCCAAACCTGATGAAGAAACAAACTCATCCTGATCTTGGGTTTTCTGAGATCTGAGCTGATTTTTAGATGTACTGTTCCTTTAAATGTTTGACCCTCTTCACCTGTGCATGGTGTTTTGTCTTCACTAGGTTGATATAAGGTGTGTGTCCTGGAGGTGAAGCCTGCGGTTTACCAGATGGCTCTCTCTCTCTCCTTCTTTCATCCCGTGTCTCTCCATAACAAGAGCGAACGCACTCGAGCAGTAAATGTAGGTCACGGTGGCATTGAAGCTTCTCTCTCAGCGCTGACACACAATAACAGCCGCACTATTGACTCCTCATCCAGCAATGCTTTCATCCGTGTGCTCAGACTTCAACATGTTCTCCTGAGGCTGCGAGAGAATACTCCAGAGTAATCCAGCGCTGCAGACTGGTGTTACGGGATTGAAAGATACAGGACATCATTACAGAAACCTGGATTTGACACTTAAGAGTTGGCATAAATTTAAGATCTATGCATTTGTGAATTGCATGTAAAAATCCCATGCATTTGGATTTCAGACTCAAACTAACACACTTAATGTGACGCATATTTGTCAGTCATGCATAAATGAAAATGCACTCATGGCATCATTTAATATATTGTTAACTATTTGTGTCCATTTTATGCATTTATTCAGATGGCTTAGAATCAGCATAAATTGTAAAAATAAAAAAACAGTATGTCAAATGATTTTTTTAGAAAAAAGCAAATGAAAAAGCTATCTGGATAATGTGCATTTATATTTATCATTATCATTTATTGGCTTCAGTGTTATTTTATAGTATCTCTGAGATACTATTATAGTTGTCAATAATATTTTACATTTTATTGTATTATATTTTATTTGTATTTATGGTTTTATTTTAATATTTTCCATTTTTGTAATTTTATTGCATGGCATTTTTTGTCGTTTTTTTTAATCTTTATATTTATATATCTATATAATTTTATTAATTTTCATTTCAGTCTCTTTTTGTGCATCAAGTGATACTGAATTAAAATTGTAGGACGGATCTTGACAAACACAGCTCTTAAAGACATGTTTCACATTATTTCTTCTATATGTATTAATAAAGTATTATATTTTATTTTCATATATTTTCATTTTATATTTCTTCTATATGTATTAATAACGTTTTATATTTTAATTTTATATTAATATTAAGAATTAGATTTTATTTTGTATATATTTTAATTTTATATTTCTTTTATGTATTAATATCAAGTATTAGATTTTATTTTTATATTTTAATTTATATGCTCAATGACACAAAATCTGCTCCAACATCTCTAAACGCTCTTATATTTCAGTCCAATTTCAGAGAACAATATTTCATATTTCTTCTAATCTAAACCACCAGACAAAGAGAAATCCTGCAATGTTTATGGTGCATTATTATTTATAATATTGGCTGAAACCCAAACAGATTCACAGCAGGTCGGTGTGAAACTCGTGCATTATGTGAGCAGATTATTCTCATTGTTCATCTCATGCATATTAATTATGTATATAGGCTTGTGAAAAGCAGTCTCCATGGAGTCCTTCGTTATGTAATGAACTATAATTATATGTTTGAATTTCCCATTCCTCTTCCTGCAATGCCTTCAAAGACGAGAGCGTTTCTAAGAGAAGAACATTTACTGTCACATTAATATTAATAACGTGTCATACTTCATGCTAAAAATTGCTAATTTGCATTTGCAAAAATAAAATGATAGCTATTTTAGAATAATTTTTTGTGTATTAATTAAACACGTTTAACCACAAATTCTCATTACTGTATAATGCAAAACAATTTTATAGTCTAATTAAATAATAATAATATGTATAAAATATTTATAAATGATGCTACTATTTGTTGAACTGCCTTTAAATATATAGAGAATCTAATGAGAGTCATCTTTGAAAATAATGAAAACACCATCAGAAAAACATTAATATTAGTGAGAATTTGAACAATTTAATTGTTATTAAAATTGTCAAAAAACGAAATGTTCCTAAAATAAACTTCTTTAAAAAGAGGCAAAATATAATATATTTTAGTATGTATTGAACAAAAAACTAATAAAATGACAAAATGCATAAAACCATTAATAAAGATTTAACTAGAATAAAAATAAATGAAACCTAAACAGACATATTTAAAATAAACAGCAATTATTATTGTATTTTTTTAGTTGAAGCACTAAAATGACTAATTGGAAGTAAAATAAATGATTAAAGCTGAAAAAAATATATACATTATAAATAAAAAAATAATAACTATTATTATATTATTTTTTGGATATTCTTTCCCAGTCAGTTTAAGTTGAAACAGTAAAATTATAACAATAAATAAAATAAAAACTAAAACTGAAATAAAAATAACCCTAAATATTATTTAAAAAGCACAAAAATTTTACATTTAAATGAAAACTGAAAATATAAACACTAATTCAAAATATTCATAAAACTCTAAGAGTTTATAAATAACACTAAACTGACCCTGGTGCACATGCAGGACACTTACAAAGCAGACTCGTCTCTCATTGGTGGACGAAGCAGCCAATCAATCTTCAGCTTTGACAGGCTTTGATTGGCCGATGATGACATTTGCTGGAAGCTGAAAGAGAAAAATGTCCTTTTCACGGCCTCTCAGTCTCTGAGGGACAGAGGCATTATGGGAAATAACTTCTATGGAGACAGATGGGCTTGAAGCTTCAGTGAGGACAGCCGCCATCATTTCTAATGAAGAACCTGCGAGCAGAGATCAATAAAAGAGGACAGAAATACACACTATACAGTGAAAAGTGAAGGTCAGATTACTGACTTTATTGCAATTAAACGAATGTACTGTAGTTCGATTATGTTTTTTATTTAATGTTTGTATTTTTAGGGGATTTTATGCTACTAAATTCTATATTTGGAAAAGTTATGATCCATTTATTACCTGCCAACTACTTTTTCAGTGTACTTTTATACATTTTCCAACTTAAGCTGTTGTAAATCTCGAATGCTTTTCAAATAGTTATTTTTCAAAAAGACACTTGGCAAGTGATACATTTAAAAATTGGCGGGAAAAGCAGAAAATGAGCGAAATACTATTTTAAAATGTTTAATGAAATATAACCCCCATCAGAATGACGCTAAAAATTCAGCTATGCATCACAGAAATAAATTAGTTTACCAGATATTCACAAAGAAAACAGCTATTTTAAATTATAATATTATTTCATATTTTGATCTTAAATAAGTGCATCTTATATAAATTACATAACTCCAAATTTCATCTTATGAATTCAAACCAAATCAACCAAGAAAACACCCTAAAATATTACCCCTTCTCTTTTAACCATTTTTCATTTTGCTATGATAGCATCTCAATCTATTTCTGTTTCATTTCTACGACTGCTACGTTTAATTATGTAGCCTGTATGTCCATGTGCTCTTGTGCAAAAGTGTTCATATATTAAACACTATTCATTTACATTTGAGGGAATTTAAAGATTGGCTTTTTATAGAAACTGATGTGATTTTAAGCCTTTTCTCATTGGATGGGGATCAATATCTAGTGTTTATTTTAGATGTTTATTGTAATTGCTATTTTATATTCATAAAGTCACATGGGAAGGGAAAAAATTGCCAATGTATATATATAAAATGAAAATTAAAATATTTCTGGTAACAGTGTCTAAAGGTAAAAACTAGACTGCGATATGTACACTGAAAAAATGCAGATTTTTAGGAAAAATTTACACATTAACACATGACATGACATACAGAATATTCACAAAACATTTCTAATAAATGTATTTCTGGTGAAAGGTAAAGTATTCATTTAAATGTTAATATTTTTTAGCTTCAGAATAACTAAAACCATAATTACTTATGTGTTTTTACTATAAACGTCTGTATTTGTCAGTTTAAGCGCAATAAGACTTAAAAGAAAACTTAGTTTATTCCTCAAATGACAGAGACACATTCTGGGGACACCTGAGACTTATATTAAATCTTTTAAAAAGAGGAGCATAATAAGTCTCATTTAACTAAAATAAATAAATGAATCTGATGAAATGATACAGGGAAAAAAAAGATTTAAACATTTCAAATTATTAGTGAAAATGTTAATAGTATCTTAACACGAATATGACACTGGTGCACAGTTTGTCATACACATGTAGCTGGTTGGTCTTTAATTTTTTGCTAAAATGTTCTGTATATAACAGAGAGCACAGCACGTGTAATTCTCTGCATCCCATAATACAATGTCCTCAGTCCGACCTTCAGTTTCCAGTGTAACAAAGTTATATTAGCTTCATATTGTCAATAAAATAACAAGATGTTTCTTTGTTAACTGCATGACCCAGCTGTAAACACACACACAACACACACACACACACGAGCAAACACAGAGGAAAGACTATGACCTCTAATCACAATGTCATGCTCTAATGGATGATCATCACACACACACACACACTCACACAGACACACACAAAAATGTATTTATTATAGTATTATATTGTATATTATTTCTGTTTATTCATTTAGTTACATTTTTATAATGTAAGATTAATAAATATGCACCAAATAAAATATATTTAGCTGATAGAATAGTTTTAGAGTCTGAGAGATGTCATGTTTCAGCACACATCTGTAGAAAGCGTGTTTGGTGTCGAAGTGGAAATGTCTCCCGCTTTTCACAGAAAATCAGTGCAAATGGCCTGAACACACAAGAAATCACCCACGAGTGTTTGTCCTACATACGACTGGCAACACAAACATACAGACGCTCACAGTCCTGCGTTTACACTCGACAGCAGCGGATCCAGATCCTCTCTGAAGAAACCTCACATCACGTCTGACTAAAGGATGTCACAGAAAAGCCCAGAGGACACGGATTGAGTCATGAAAGGCCAGAAATAGCAGCGTACAGACACTGAGACTTCCTAAATGACAACAAATCTGTGCTGGACTCACAGCCAGGATCCCCAGTTAGTGTCCGTCGATCCACATTAAGAGCTGTGAATGTTCACACAATGTTAATCAGCACATAAATCACACGTCGTGCACAAGTTCATCTTCTGCTCTTCCAGCAGATCTGACGCTGTGTGTGTGTGTGTGTGTGTGCCTGTGAGAGGGAGATAAAGAGGTGTGTGTGTGTGTTTATTACTGTCAACTGGCGATTAATCACAGCGGGTGAAGCTTGGCAGAGAGATGAAGAAAACACAGACATTATATCTGAGACAAACTCACTGAGAGAGATTCAGAAGCAGACAGATGGACGGAGACAATATCTTAACAATTTTCTTATTTCCTGTTTATTTAAAAATGTATCCATTAGGGCTGGGCAAGTTAACGCGTTATTATCGTTATTATTACATTAATGTTACAAGTTAAGATTTACAATAATTATTTTTACTACGACTATGTAAAAGGAATACTGCTGTAAAAAGCACCTTGTTTAAAGTGTTTGCAAACCAAATGTTATTGCACTTTTGTTCATATAGCAGACACTCATGCGATTAATCGCAATTAAAAAACAGCATGCAGTGAGCAGTAATGCAAGTTCAAACAATAGAGCATCAATGCAAAGGTCACCGTTTGGATTCTCAGAGAACTGACAAAATGAAACTTTTAATGCAAGTATTCCTTAGATAAAATGTGTGCCAAATCTATAAAAATGTGACTGCCTAACAAACAGGGGCGGATCTACCGGGGTGGCATAGGGTGGCAAATGCCATCCTAAAAGAAAGCCTTGTCACCCCTGCTGCCACCCCAATTGACAGCAACGAATTAAAGGTTATGGCCAATTTGAAAATTTACGAGCGCGAATCTTTCTGATCCCGCTCTGTACTACCAATCTGATTCAAATGATTTGCGATCCCCAAACTGACTCAAATGATTCGCGATCCCGCTCCAAACTTTCGAATTGATTCAAATGATTCGCGATCCAAAAAAGCTGACTCAAATGATTCGCGAACCCGCTTTGAACTCCCGAAATGACTCAAATGATTCGCGATCCTCAAACTGACTCAAATGATTCGCGAACCCGCTTTGAACTCCCGAAATGACTCAAATGATTCGCGATCCTCAAACTGACTCAAATGATTCGCGAACCCGCTTTGAACTCCCAAACTGATTCAAATGATTCGCGATCCCCAAACTTACTCAAATGATTCGCGATCCCGCTCCGAACTTCCAAACTGACTCAAATGATTCGCGATCCCCCTACGAACTCCCGAACTGATTCAAATGATTCGCGAACCCGCTACGAACTCCCGAAATGACTCAAATGATTCGCGATCCTCAAACTGACTCAAATGATTCGCAAACCCGCTTTGAACTCCCAAACTGATTCAAATGATTCGCGATCCCCAAACTTACTCAAATGATTCGCGATCCCGCTCCGAACTCCCGAACTGATTCAAATGATTCGCGATCCCCAAACTTACTCAAATGATTCGCTTTGAACTACCGAACCGACTCAAATGATTCTCGATCCCGCTCCGAACTCCCGAACTAATTCAATCTGCCTAGGGCACCAACTCCCAGAAGGGGCACCATCCCAGTTGCTCCAAAAAAAAAAAAAAAAAAAAAGACATAAAGTTGGCTTGACATTGGACGTGTCTCAAGTTTAGATATTTCTCAAGATATTGCTATACAATTTTCTAAAGTTAGTAGTATTTGAGGGGAATGACTTATAGTCATAAACAACTGTAATTGTTCATGTAGGTGTCAGCTATAATGCACAATTGAATGCACACCTTATGCATTTTTAATATATATTGAAATAAAGTATAAATCATTTAGGTAAAAATGAGGCCCGTTTCTCATTCCCGAGAAAGTTTTTTTTTATTCAGGTTCCCTTTAGAAAATTACCCTTGGTTTTAACAATAACGCCACAAATCATGAGGCAATAATGATTGGTTAATAATAACACTGTTAAAATACATAATGTAGGCAAATACAAAATAAACTATTTATGTACATGTTATTACAAATGTCATGTGATTGCTGCTGTTACACTTACAGGACGATCAAATCCTTGTTTAGGATACTGACCAAACATTTCATTCAAATATTCACTTTGAAATTATTTAATTTCATTTTTGGACATCTTTTTGCTATAGATGACACAGCCTTTATAATTTCTTCAACAAAAGATGTGCATATCACAACCCTTACAAAAATAACCATGGTTTTATCATAGTAAAACTGCTTAGTTTCCTTTTGCATGATTTCTGAATGCTTGAGACTATAAAATAAATTAGTCATAATAAAGTTATAGCCACAGGTAAATGTCGAGAGCTACAACTGTGATTTGTAAATAATACAATTTATTCATTTATTTTTTTATTTTTATTAAAGTTCTATTTTCACCTCTATAGTAGCTGTTTTTTCATCATCATATTTGAGGAAGAGGGGCACAACAATACACTCCTGCTTATGGGAATGTGTGCTCTACTACACACACACACACAGCTGTAATTGGCTGTTAAAATCGTGTGTTTCTTATAATAAATTGACATATTGATGACACTGAACCTTTTATAATGCTCTTAATTACATGTTGATGCATACTGTATGCATTAGTGAGTGTGAGGGGCTTATTCTTTATATGAACTGTTTCAAATGCAAGACATTGATTGCATGAGATTAAGTTTGTAAATGATAGCTGTGTCCTTTTGTAGTGTGCACATATATTTATCATCAAACTGTGACTAAATTCAGTATATATACGTCTGCAATATGTTGCCACCCATCAAAAATTCCTGCCCCCTTCTCGCCACCCCATCAATATTTCTAACTGCTAACTGCTAACAAAGCAGTCAAATATAAGACCAGGGGCAGATTTAGTGATCTGGGGCCTTAAGCAATCTGCTCTTTTACGCCTCAGAAGTCTAGTGCACGCTAACAAACAAACACCTGAGTATTCAGCTGAATCCTAAAAACACGTCTAATGCAGACGCATCCGACATGAGGTTTTTATACTACAATTCAACATGAAACTAAACTAGATTTTTATATTTTCTCAAAAAAATAATATATTTAGAATTAGCTTTTTTTCATTTTGTTATGTGCATTTGTCATTTTAATTACTATTATTTTTTAAATATTACTATTCTGGCTTTAATATGACAACAACAGCAATAATTTTATTTTACAATGCATAAATAAAATTACAATACTAATATAAAAATATCTTAATCTCAAAAAGATTTACTCTGCTTGTTTTATTTTGTCCAAAAATTGTGAGGGCATATATAGCAACGACTATAAATAACAATTAAAAAAAAAAAACATTATTATTATACTAAGATATACATAAGTATTAATATTATATAATGTTTACTAATAACATTATACTAAGTTATATTACTATTTCATTCTTATTATATGTGTTTCATCAAATCGAAATTAACTCTTGACTTGGTAACTAGCTGAAATATGTTAGTTTTCCATCTAAAAACACTCCATTTGCACTATACTTCTGTCTAGGAGAAGCAGCGGAGATCTCATTTGTGATCAAAAGAACCAATTTGTGAATTAGAAATGAATAGATTTAATTTGTGATTATTCTGCGTTCGCTGCAGGTCAATCCTCCATCAGGTGAGTGATCTGAGCTCAGATACGGATGGGATTCACAGCACAATCACTCAAACTGGGAGAAAGAGAGATGCTTTATCTCAGAAACACACACACACACACACACACACTGTCAACAAATCTGAGCCGAGCACACAGCAGAGAGCTGCAGTCCATTGATTTACAGAGACGTACTGAAGATATCGGACGTCTTGTGCAGAAATACACCGCTGATTAATTCAGCAGACGAGGACAGACCTGGAACAAACAACAGATTTCTGAATAATGATTAACACCCGTCCAAACACACAGACGCCGTGCATTATTAACATTCTGTTGTGCTTTCTTATTCTTCTCATGATTGCTGCATTAACAAAAAAAAAAAAACTATTCTATTTTGATAATATTTTAATATATCGGTAATATTTTATTGTATTTTAAAATTAAATATATATATATATAACATTGTATTTTAGGTCAGTTAAAAAATATAAATAATAATAAATTAAATAAATAAAAAAAGTTAATATATGTACATTAATCAATACCAATAAAATAAAATAATAGCATGAAAATGGATTAGAAATAAAAAATAATAATACCACCAAGTCTTTCCTCAGTTATATCACAAAAAGCATTATAGTTATTGATGCTCCAAGCTACTGCAAATAAATATAAAATGAAATGCACCAACAGCCTGAAGAAATGAACTACATTTGACCTTTTTAATAGAGTTTGTAAAGAATAATGCAATGAATGCTGAATTAATTCTGCTCGGCAAGAACAATTAGAGAGAACATTACCACATAATCCAAAACACGAGCTAATGATTGATTTAATTAAAGAGCGCAGGATGGTAATAGTCTTAGCAGCTCGTGAATGTTCACATCTGCTTCATCTGCAGTTTTATGATGTTCACAGGGTAAAATGAGGATATTGTCATTATCTGAGCTGGTATTAGTGAAGGTCACAGAAGTACCTTATATACAGTCTTCTCATTAGTGTGTGCAGTATGTTAATTTATGCATTGAATACTACGATGAACAATAAAACATGCATGGGATACTGTATCCCACAATGCAGTGAATCCAGCATGAAATTTCATTTTCAGAATAATACAGGAGTGATATCTGTTTTATAATGTGATCAGATTGCCATAATGAAGCTGTTTTTACACAAAAACAATGTTACCATTAACTAATAAAAAATAATAATAATTGTATCGGTTAATTGAAATAAAATATCAATTTTAGATGAAAACCTAAAAAAGAAAAAAAGGGGGAAACAATGTTGCACTTTCCACTGACAAAAAAAAACCAAAACAATTAAATTCAGGTGAAAGTGATAAAATTAAAAAACCTAAACTAACTGATGGACTGGAGTGCTGTAGACTCTCATTCTGACGGCACCCATTCACTGCAGAGCATCCATTGATGAGACACTGATGCAATGCTACACTTCTCCAAACCTGATGAAGACACAAACTCATCCTGATCTCAGATGAGCTAATGGCAGCTCACTAGAACCAGAGCGATGTATACGGTCAGTTAACTAAATAAAGCACATTAAACCTGTTCTTGTGTTTCTCCTGCATGTGAAGATCACAGTGGGTCCCTCACCTCTCTTCACTCACACCGGCTGCTGGATTTAATCAATTATTTCCCAAAGATATTTATTGATCGTCTTCCTCCTCCTGCCTGAGCGCTAAACGGTTTCAGGTGAGTCTCCGGTCTGAATGTGTCTGGAGGTTCAGCCAGATAATCATCTCCTGAAGTGAGATTAACGTCAGACTCACGCCGCTGCACATCAGAGACTCCAGCGGTCTCCGTCTGAGAGACACACACACACACACACACACACACACACACACACACACACACACACACACACAATCAGGTGAAAGCATAAGTTTCTTGCAGACCTCACAACATCACTAACAACTAACAACATCACAACAAAGTATTGAAAATAATTTGATCTCTCTTATATAAAATCTCTTCTAGAGATCTAATGGAGAGCAAATGGAGATCTCAAACTTCACTTACTGTATCTCTGTCATCTTTGTTTTTGTAAAAGAACTCGAGTGCCAAAGATGCTTATAGATCCATTATGAGTGTTAGAAACAGAAACAAATCATTCCTGAGGCTGGGAACAAAAACATGGTTTCTGAAAGTGACGGCACCCAATTGAATTACAAAACTGAATGAAAAATGCTAAATTATATATTCCTAAAATATGCTGCTTGCTGAATAAAACATCCTTTGGGAATCTAGCTGAATTATTTACCTGAAGAAGAAAGACATCCTGCCTTTCACGGCTGAACCTGACAAAGACAAACATCTAAAGAAATATTCATTTAAAACTACATCAATCACATTACACATGAGATTTTTCAGGAGAAATGTGCAAAGATAAAAAAAAATCTATATTTTGCATATAATTTCAATTTAATTTTTTAATTCTAATGCACAATATTTATTTCTTTTGGTTTTATTGAGAAATGTGGACATGCAACATGCATATAAAGCATCTGAATAAAACTGCATTTTAACAACAATCTGAACATTTTCTGGTATAAGATGTTTCTTTGCACCAAGTCAATCTCAGATCGTCACTAGCAGTGTTAAAGATGCACATCTTATTTTAATTTTTTTAATTTGCAAAAAAATTAAAAATAATAAAAATCATAGCATGCACTTTTAGAAAAAAAAGATACAAAAGTCTGTCAATAAGACGATACCTTTTTCAAAAGATACTAATATGGACACTTTAGTTACTAATATATCTTTAAGCTATTAATATGCACCCTTTAGTTATGAACAAGGTACAAAAACTCTACTTTTAGAAAAGGTGCCACCCCAGTACCTTTTGTTTCTGAGACAGTGTAGAACATTACACATCCCGAGTGTTTCCATGTTTTATGCAGACAGTTAAAAGTTCACAGTGCGACAACATCTCAAATGATTAAACAAGTCCAAACACATCGATGGGTCTCAGACTCGCGCTGCCTGTAAACAGACCACCACAGATGCCCTGAATCAGAAATCAGGCCGAGGTCCAAGCAGTGAAACACACAAGGATGTATTAATGACCATCTCTTCATCGGTGGCCTGCCCTGCGTCCATGAATCAGAAGACTGTCAGGACGGTGAATGCTGGTGATTGACTGGTCTCACGCTCTGCCTGCATCTGACACAGACACTCGGACCCGCTGATGAACTTAATATGCACGACCCCGGAGAGATTTAGCCGACCGACAAGGTCACGGAGAGTAGCTCAGCATGAAATCCTCTCTCTTACACACATCAAAGGGCTTTGAAGGGACAAAGACATGTCAGCTGAACTGGGATTGGGCTCGACTTCAGAACTGAAATGTGACAAATGCTTGAGCTCCACATAAAGGGATTAGAGACGCTTCGTGCTGTAAGATTATGATTAAGTCATTTCAAAGTCAAAGCAATGCAGAAGTTATTAGTAAAAATAAATATTCATCATTATCAGAGCAGTGTTAAGAATTTGGCTCTTTACTGTTATTTATTTCATCTTTTCTGAGGGGAACTGGGTACCAGTCAACTTTCTCTGAATATAATTTGATACAGCACTCTGTGAACAGCCAGCCCTCTCAGCGATGACCCTCTGTAGCTTAAACCTTTTTGAGGAGGGTGTTGGTGATCGTATGTAGTCAGTAGTCTTTCCAATAATTGTGGTTGCATGTTCTAAACTAGCCCAAGAGAGCTACCCAGTATTTATATTCAAAATTAACCAATCTAATCAAGCTCAAAATGGAATATTAAATTTTTTTGAGATACTGAATTAAATTTTCCTAAGCTGTAAGTCATAATTAAAATTAAAACTAATTTTAGGCTTGTGTGCAATGAATCTAGAATATAGGAAAGTTAGCATTTTTGAATTAATTACAAAAAGTAAGACCTTTTCCATGATATGCAATTTTATTTTTAGATGCACCTGTATTTTCTAATTTGTGAAAGCTCATGATGGGATGTGGGTCAGACTGTAAATGTCAATGCATCACTTGTTCGACAGGTTAATAACAGCATTGCATTTATTTTTAAGGCAGGCATGCATTTCTAAATCAGTTTATTATCATCCTTTGTACCAATAATATTCTTCTCACAGCGGGCTGAAGAGCGCCCAGCGAGGTGCCTGACGATGTAATCTATGATTTGGAGCAAATCCACTGATAGCAACACGATCAAACTCCCACCGGTCCAGATGCAATTTAAAATCTGCCAACCAAAGTCAAACAGTCAGGAGCCCACTTCAGTGTGTTTAACCCCTGATTTCCTCACTTCATGCGTGTGTGCTGTAGATGCGTTCGTAAAACAGTCACGTCTCGTGCACGTTTAACCTCATCACTCCAGCACTGCTGTGAACTCTGAGACACCCACAAGACCGTTTCATCGCCCCCGCAGCTGAATTTCTCTCCTACAGTCTAAAATAAACACAGTATGCTTGTGGCTTCTGGCAATATATACACTTCAGAAGCATAGCGTGCTACAAAAGCCAAATATTGCAACTACAACTTGATTTTTGTCATGCAGCATAATAGTTATTCTCCCTAATGTTTCAAAACACCATATAAAGATTCATGTGTGCCTGTGCAAAACTCGGCATTCTGGGTAATCTCTGCGATCTTCTGGTCTGCAGATGTTTTTTAAACCTGTTTTATTGTTGAAAATGGTGCATCTGATCACTTAAAGCGTCTGTAATAAAGGTGCTTCACGAAAAGAACCAGTTTTGTCTAAATGCGTCCATGAAGAATTCTTCAGATTATTAAAGGTAAGAAAGAGATGGTTCTTTACACAACCTTTGACCGAATGGTTCTTTGTGGAACCTCTAATGCTTCTTCTATACAACACGCTGAAGTGTAATAAAAGTTCAGAGTGTGAGAAATGCAGCTAATTATTTTCCATTAGTGTAATCCATTAGTAAAGGTAAGGTAGCACTCGGACACTGAAGATAAATCACTCGTCTTGTTCAATAAAGCATGCATGTGCATCTTTAAAGCACAGAATGGTGTTTGTTCCACATGAACCAGTGGATCTATAATGAACCTGCAAATTATCAGTGATGTCAATTTCTGACCAGGCTACAGAGGGCCAAAACATATTCGGATGCTTCAGTCACACTTATTGTGTTAGACACCAAAGTATCAAAGCAATTGTGATTCAGCACAGCAAAATGATTCAAAAACAAGACGGTGGTTTGGTCGTAGATGATAAAACAATAGATCTAGTGTTAAAAATGAAGACTGATAGTATTGTGGTTCTAACAATCTGCTAAAAAGCGGAGTAGAAAAAAAAAAGCAAAGCAAAGCCATGCATTTCTGAGTCCAGCTGAAGTGTTGAATGATGAGAAAGGTTATTATATCACTCAAATGTCACGTTTGCTTTGTGTGTCCAGAAAGTGTCCGGAGCGGCTCGGTCTCGTGTGCTTTACCAGGAATAGTGAATAAAGCGGGACGTGTGTTCGAGTTTCAGGAGCATGGAGAGGAGCAGATGAGAAGTATCTGTGAAATGTTGAGTAACAACTGAACATTCATTGTTCTTGAAGACTTCATGCCGTCATGATGCAACTCTTGATATCAGAGGAATAGCAGACATTTCAGTCTGTTAATATACACAACACATTCAGCTCATGCTTTGTTATATTTCAGTAACTGCTGAATCTGCTTCTCTTACAGTTGCTGTAAATGAGACTAAAGAGAAATCAGAGTTAAATTCAGCTCAGATCTGTTGATTTAATGCTTCTGTGTTTTGCAAACCCACTATCATTTACAGGAGTTTATAGAGTTACAGCGTCCTCTAGTGTTCATCTCTGAACGACGCTCAGTAAATCAAGTGATTTTCACATTTTAAAACTATTACAATTAAGCAACAGATGCATTAAATATGTATGTGTTTATTATTATCCCATTACACTGGCAGCTAGGGCTATTAACATGGCAGACTCAGTCATATATTTTAAAATAATCAAAACTAAATAAAATCTTTAATACATTTATTAAAAAATACTTACTGATGTTTGAGCTGCTGTGTTTCTTCCAAAACCCTGAAGCAGGATGAAATTTAAATAAATGTTGCAAAATATATATATCATTTTTTTTTCTTTTGAATTTGTAGCCAAACACAACATGCAGCTGATATTGACAGGTTTTTTCTGAACTCTTAAGACTTTTAAAATATTTAGAAAATAGAAACAAATATTAACACACTATTAGAAGTAAAGGTTATTTATATGTCAGACTAAAATTAGTATAAATAAAAAATTAATATCAATAAAACTTGTGTTTTTTTATATTCAACAGAAAAATCAAACATTCCTAAGAAGTCATTTTACAAAATGTAATTACTAAATATAATCTTAAATAACACAAAATACACTAAATAGAGCCGAATCCTGGTGTTATTTTTAGTAACGGTTTACATGACGCTATAAATCAGCATAATTTGACCAAACTGCTCAATCACAAGAGCTTACTGTGTTCACTTCACAGTCTCTGTTTCAATAGTTTCTTTCCCTGTTGATTGTAGTATTATGGGATGCATGTTTCAGATGCTCACAGACCTCTGACTGGCAGCCTTCACCTCCGAAATAAATCTCACTTCATCCCAGGGACTTATGAGTGTCCCGTTACAGCACGGCTTCATTCTGCTGCACCTGTGCTTGGCTGTCATGTGTGTGTGTGTGTGTGTGTGTGTCCTACACATGCTCCAGCGCTCTCACACCGCCGTCCTCTCCGTCTCAGGACTCCCGCTCACCTCAGTGCAGGTAAGCCGTGCGGTTACAGGGGTCAAAGGTGACGTCTGTGATCCTCACTGCTGTCTGAATGGAGTCTGTAGATATTTAGGGACTGTTATTGTTTGGACACCGTGAGATACAGATCATTTGCATAATGTTTAGGATATAACAAAGTAATCTGGTAAACTTAATGCTGTGATTGCTGAATTTTTTAATATTCTGGAGATATGTAGCTCTCATAAGATTGATTTCTGTCTGATTAAATATTTTAGAATACAGCGTTATTTCTTTCTTTCTTTTTAAGTCAATTTTAAAATTTTAATATTTTGTTTTAAAATATTTACAATTTTAAATTATGATTTACAGAGCTGGAATGCGTTTTAACATTATGCTGTGTTTAAAATATTTAATCTGAAATTTGTAAATGACGATTTTAAAATGTACAATGTTTTAAAACAAAAGATTTGAACTTTAAAAGTATGATTTTCCCATTTTGGATTTATTTTTATTTTTACAATTATGCTGTGCTCTGAAATATCTGTAAATCACAATTTTAAAACGTAAATATATTAAAACATTTTTTTTTTTAATGCTTACCCCTAGAAATGTTCTCATAATGCACGAATCTCAAACATGGAAATACATTTTTGCGTTTGATTGCTTATGTTTAAAACATTTCAAGACAATTACAAGACACAATGTAAACTCAAATCCAACAACGCATTTAATTCATTTCCGTTCTTATTGTCTGGGACGTTTAATGTGACATGAACGTGTCGAAGCTCTGAAAGGATCAAGTATTAAAACACAGATATATGTGACACCAGCTTTTAGGAATTCTCCTTGTTTCTCAGGTGAGTGATGGACGAAAGCACCTTCGAGACATTTGAGGAAGAGCTCGGTAAACCACTGCAAGACGTTCCTCCTCAGAAACCTGTCAAGCAAACGCGAACAGAAGCCAGAGCGGGTACGAAGGAGATCTTACTGTACTTCTGTTTCAAACATGAATATGAAAGCCCCAGGAGTCGAGATGTCTTGGAAACAAAGTGCTCTTTCTAAATTAAGATCAGGGCTGGAAGCATCCACAGTATTTGTGATGTTATAGTGAACAGTGAGTCTAATAATACATCACAATAACCTTGACATGACACCGAACACCAGACACACCACAGCTGTCTTTAAAGCAATGGACTTTAAATAACAGTGACCAGCAGTTTTTACTCTAAACACACAGTTTTATCATTTTACTGTAAAAGAAGTGCATGTGGTGCATAAGTCTTTACTGTAAATAAGGCTTTTTTTTTTGTTTTTTTTTGTGCATATATTACATGGTGCACCTGCATTGTTTGTTAAATCTAACATTAGTTTCACTGATTAAAGTTAACCAATCAACAGGTTAACTAGCATTTATATTATATTATATTATGTTGAAAAGAGGTGGAAAATTTCCAGAAACTTTCCAAAAATATCTGGAATATAAAAAAAATAAAAAATAAAAAAAAAGAAATCCTGTAAAGTTTCCAAAATATCTGGAATCTTTCCTAAATTTAATGGAAAATTTCCATCTTTTGCAAACCTAGTCACAAGACACTGTTGAAATACTATTATAGTCTGCATTCATTTTTAATCAGTTTTTATTTTCAGCTTCTCCATTTTCATTTTAAAATGACTATTTTTGTTTTTAATTCATATCATTTCTAGTTTTTTTTTCAATGTCTGTACAGTTTTTAGTAAACTTTTATTCCAGTTTAAGATATTTTACAACATCAAGGTAAACTAAAAGTGAGAAATGTGGCCTAAGCATCGATTTCATTTCAGATGACATTCATTTTATCTCAAGAATCACAATTTTTTCTTCATAATTTTAATTATAGATTCAGTTTTAGATTTAAGTTAATCTTTTTTATGTAAATAATAATAAAAAAACTATACATAAAACAGCACATATAAAAAAAAGTTTATTTCTTTTTGATAAATCTAAAACTAAATCTAATCCCCTAAAAATATTTTCATTAGAACTCTTTAAGTTTAAGTGGATTCTAAAGAAGTTCTTTAAAGCTATAAATTATGTGAAAAAAAAAAAACAACTTTGATGATATTTCTGTAAAAAAAACCATGCAATTTCTTGCTGCATGTAGGTTTTTACAGTAAACAAGGCGATTAATTATTCCAATTTTGCACTTTACAACAACATCACCATCCTATTTTTTCGGAGTAAAGGTAACAGATCTTCAGCTGAACTAGCATGTTTAATCATTTGACTGTCTGATGTGTTGTTGTTGTTGTTTATAGAGCTGTACGCTCAGAGGAGGGTGCGAGAGGTGAGTCTGAGAGCACACATCTGAACATGACGTCTGACACACACATTAAACACTGCATTAATAACCTTCTGTCCAGCAGGAAGCTCCAATCGTCCAGCAGGTCCCAAAGATGATCGCACGGGAACACCGGGTCTCCAGCGCCAGTACGAGCCTGAAAAACACAGATTCATGTGTTCATGTGTTAATCATCTCACGACTAAAAACATCCTAGAAAATTACGTAAATGTAACGGTGTGAACTAAACCACATCAGACCCGACTTCATTCTGAATCAATTTAATCAACTGAGTTTCCATCTGAAGCCTTCATTCTAGCATTTAAAAGACATCGGTTTCATGTATAAAGACCACATTTATACAATGAAAAAATAAATAAATAACATTATAGATGTGTAAAATATTTTGTTTCTACCATTATCAAATCTTTTCATATTAACTACTTGAAGATGCTTTAAATCATATTTCATCCTATTTTATTTGATTTAATATTATTTGACTATTTATTAAATGTTAGTTATTGGTATTTAATAAAAAAAATATATAATGAAATTGGATTTAACGCATTTTCAAGTAGTTATTATTTAAAAAAAAAAATTCTATTTAACTCTGTAGTAAGTCTGCTAATTAAAGAAAATGAACATAAGTGTTTTGTAGTAAAGGGGGGGGGGGGGGTAAAAGCATTGAAATTGAGATTTTTCACCCCCATGATATTTTTTATTCATTCACAAATCTTTTCTGTGTTAGAAATAATATGATGTGGAAGAAACCTATTTTTTGTAATTTTGTTGATCACCGGTAACGCAATACTTTCACACAAATGTTTTGAAAAATAAATGTCTTTTTTTTTTGCAGCAAAGTAATGAAAGTCAATGAAAAATTTGTCATCAGATTTTTTTTTTTTAAAGTGAACGAAAGTTTTCTCGTAATGTAACTTAATAGAGATTGCGAGAGAACGCAAACGTTTTGAAAGCGAACGAAAATAGGAACGCGACAATTTTGCGCGCCAAACCAGAGTTTATCTTCAGAACGCATTTAACGTTAAATGTTGTTGTTCCTTCTATCACGATGTCGAAACCTACATTTAGATCGAAACGTGGAACAGTTGAGCGACTCACCTGTGTTTTATCACCTGTCCAGCGACGTCGTTACGCCACGCGCTCTCCGTCCAGAATCTGACGCAGCTCGAGACGCCGTGGGAAGGAGTGACGCTGAACCGCTGTCTGATCGCAGCCATAACCCTCCTCCTCCTGAGCTCCGCGTTACAGAGAATACACGGCAAGTGTACTTATCCCAAATAACATCTAAACACATCAAACTCTCCAGTGACTGACAGATGTTTTCTCCTTGTGTAGAAGCCGTCAGAGGCCGCAGAGACGTCAGTGAAGAGCTCACAGCACTAAACGAGAGACATACTCTGATAAAAAGAGGAAAAATAACACCACATGAGGTGAGATCAACACCAAACACACGGTATATGAAGGTAAAGATATCGCTTTTGCAAATAAAAGCGTTGTTTTCTATGTAAAGACGCGTAAGATAGACGTTTTTGACCGTTGCGCTAGCACATAAAAAACGCGCCGCTTAAAATTGCTTCATTCTGATTGGCCAACCGGATTACCGCAACTGGCGCTACTTTCAAGCTTCTAGTATCACTCCGCGTACTCCCGCTTTTATCTTTCACACAAGGAACTGAGAATACTCTGTGTTAATATTACTGGAATGTTGTTGCAATTTCTATCTTGTTTTATACAATGAAATTGACTTTTTTTTTTTTCTTAGCGGCGGAAGCTTCACGATATACAGATACAATTATTTAAATAATTAAATTCAAATCAATATTTCATATTAAAATGTATTTATTTGATGATCGATACATAAAACGTATACATTTAAGAAAAATATGCTATGTTTATAGGCTATATTAAATATATGTATCTATAATATAATAATATAAATATATACACATGTAAATATTTTCAAAATAAAAAATGTATTTTGTGTATTTATATATGCATAAATAAACAAGTACACACTCATATGTTATGTAAACAAAAACGTTTATTTTGGATGCGATTAATCGTGATTAATAATTTGACGGCTCTTAAGAAATAGTAATCATTCACATCTGAATTAATACTCTTAGCCAGACACACCCTTATGGGAAAAGTTTTTCTGGTGGATTGATGATGATGATGATGAAGGCAAACATAAGAGAGCGACTGGCGGGAAAGTTTCCAGGGGCCTCCGGCACCGGGCCCTTACAGACCTCAGGCTCCTGAAGAAAAGAGACACAGAGTTCACCGAGCGCAGAAGAAAAGGAAGACACGGAGAAGATGAGACTGAAGAGAAAGAGATGAAAGTCAAGAAGAAAGCCAAGGAAGTGGAAGAAGAGGAAAAAGACATAAAGAAGATGAAGAAACAGAGCAAAAAAAACACTTAAGAAGAAAGAGAATAAGTGATGTGCCAATGCATAAAGAAAATAGGGCTGAAGACTCATGTGCTTAAATTATCATGAAAATAACGCTAAATAATCTTAATGATCCTAAAATGATTCATTTTCTTTAGCATGTATTCTTTTGATTAAAGGGTGAAATATTATACAGTTGATGATCATGTGCATAATTAGGTGCTATTTTTTTCGTGTCAATGCAAGTTTATTTAAAATGGTAGTTAAGTGACATTATAAAGTAATGCAATGCAAAAGTAAAGCTTTTTAAAAAATTTAACCGTGTTTCGTGAGTTTTCTTGAGTTCTTTTAAAGTTGCTTAAAGAAATAGTTATCGTAAAAATGAATATTCGCTGTAAATGTGCTCACCTCTTGACCCAGTCGAGATGTATAGAAGTTTTTTTCTTCAACAGATTTGCAGAAACGTGTGTGTGCGCATTTTTTCTTTTTAATTAATGTGCCCTCAAAATATTATAAAAAAAACCTTAATGTTATCTCCCCCTCGTTAGTAGCAAGCAAAAACCATCTAATCAATTTCCAATGGATTAATTCAAGTTCATTCAAGACATTTCATTCAGAAGTTATAGTATAGAAGAAAAGACAATCACAACTTCAATTTCATGTCAACTTTAAAGGTTTTAATAATAAAAAAAGCATAAAAACAGAACTGTCAAATCAGAGACTTGTGCTCATGAAAACTAAATTAACATCAATATATGTCTAGAAAGATCAACTGTCAACACTTGAAGCCTTCACATAAAATGCATTATAAAAATATTCATGATGCATTATATTTATCATAAACAACTGCAACCGTAGTTCAAATGCATTACAATACTTGAAGTTAGGTTTGTGTTTTAATGCATTACACTTTCTAAAGTTGTAATAAATGAATAGAAACGTATTATAACTGTGGTTGCAATTATTCATGAGGTCATATACATGCATTATAAGGTGAAATGGTTTATTAATGCATTATCTATGAAAGCTTCAAGCAGAGCGTCCCTCAGAGGTCGCGGGGCATCGGGGGCCTCATGTGAGGAGGCAGGGCTCCTGGGGGGGGCATGTGTGGGGGCATGTGGGCTCCGGGGGGCATGCCATGTATCCCTCCTGGGGGGGGCGGCATGGAGTCACTGTGTGGATGCAGACCGAGTCCAGAGATGATGGAAGGTGGACGCTTCACACCGAGCGACGGCGTCTGACCCGGAGGAGCGGCCAGAGACTTCTCCATCTTAAAGTGAAACTGCAGGAAAAACTGGAGCAGAGCGAGAGCGAGAGGTCAGCACGAGAGAAGCTCCAGAAACACACATGACTTTTATCTCTCTCTTTATTTACTTGTTTCGTTTCCCTGTTCCAGTGTGTCCAAAAACGAGTCTCTGCCTTATCGATCTCGCGACTGGGAACCTGAAAATATGACAGAAACAATATCATCAAATCTCAGATGTAATAAAACCTGATGACTATTTACATTTAAAATAAAAGTCTGTTTACATACTGTGTGTGTGTACTTATAATTATTTTATATATAAATCTAACATTTTGCCTTAATTTAATATATATATATATATTAAATTAAGGCAAAATGTTAGATTTATATATAAAATAATTATATATACAAGTATAAATATATGCATGGGTCAAAGACAAAAAAGGTATAAGCTATAAAATTTAAATAAGTATTATAATTTTCATTATACTTTTTTAAAAACTCATTTGAAAAACAATCAAATTTAATATTCTCACTTATTATTTTATATATTTTAATATGTACACGTCAGAATAAGCATGTTGTTAAAATTTTCACATAAATATTGTGTCACACTGAATGACAACGTAACATTATTTCTACAAAATTTTGACATTTTATTGTCCAAAAACGTATTTGAAACCTTAAAATGGACATAAAATCACTTTTGTAAATTTCTTATTGTCTTTGACCCACTTTCAAATATCTATTTTTTTTTTTTAATTTACAACTCAGTATGTTTACACACACACACACACACACACACACACAGAGTACACAATATCCGCTGAGGATCAGTGAAAGTAAAGCTCCTGGAGACAAACGCTGGACTTGTTTGAAGCATGCGATCCACAGACCTTGAAGGAGATGGTTTCGTACGGTTCGGCTGCGAACAGCAGATACTGCCAGCGACGGTCCGGAGGCTCGATCCTCTGCTCATACGCCGACATGAAGCGATGCCTCGGCCCGATACCTTCTGCTATCTCTGGGTAATCAATCTGGAACATGAGGACAGCGTTTATTATGCAAGTGAAGGTTCAGATGGATGTAAGATCTGAGCTTTAACCCTGAACAGACACGACTGGGTTTACCTGGAAAAGCAGACTCTGCTGTCCACACTCTGGATCTCTTTGTTTCGTTACTGCAGGCGAAATAAAACAAGAATATCTATTAATCAATGACTTTTAGACCCTTACTGCTTCTGATACATGCATTCTCATGACTGTCCAGTCATTGGTGATTACTGAATTTTGAAAGCAAAAACACAATACAATGCATTGTGTGACGTACTCCAGGTTTCATTCATCACAGGCTCTCACCTTTATAACCCGGTCTCCCGATCTTCACAAACTTCTTCACTTCAACCTTGACTTTCTCTGGAGCGGGTTGAGCTGGCGCTTCCTTCGCCTCTTTCGCAGCTCGTCTTGCTCTGAAACAGGTTAGTACATAACACAATGAACTCCAGGTCTACACTGAACCCCATCCTGATCATCAGAAGTGCACTCACAAGTTGGTCTGATGCTTTTTGCCCTGCGTGTGAGCGAGGTAACTTCCCTAGAAGAGGAACATGACAGACAGGATGAGAGTTATGTTCGAGGAGGAGTGTGTGTTAAGTGTGTGAGAGTCTCTCGGAGCGCACACCTCGTTGTTGTGCAGCGTGAGACACAGTTTACACTCGTAGGAGCCCAGGTGGTTCTTCATGAAGTACGGGTCTTTGTTGATGTCTATGGTCTCTAAGGCCAGCTGTCGAAGGCGTTCACGCCGGTCTCGGTTGCTTTCGGACGACGAGGCGACGCCGCCGCTGCCGGTTTTCCCTCCGGCTCTGTGCTGGAAATCCATGATGACAGATCCCTCGCTTCACACAGATGCTCCTGGAACCACAGAAGAGGAAAACACACTCAAACACGACTGAAGATCATCTGAAATCATCTTAAAGATTGATGGGTGAACTTACAGAACTCAAAACGACCCGCCAGCACACTCTTGTTCCAAAACTGACTGAAAAATAGAGTACAGAAATCAGCAAAGATGTGGAAAATAGCCTAGAGAGAGAGAGCTTGATCGTTTAATATTCACATATAGAAGTCTGAAACTAACAACGAACAGCCTCTGAAAACAAATGTAATTTTGTGAAGGATAAATAGACATCAAAATAAATGATACATAAAACAGTTACGTTACATAAAGCACTGAATCGAATCGGACCGTCTTCAAAGCGGCATTTTAACGAACCATAACAAATGCAGAAAGCTCATTAAAATACCAGAGATTAGTTTAGCGGTATTATTCAGATCATTCTTTAAAAAAAAAAAACATAATTAAATGCTATTTTAATTGGAAAATTCTTTGTAAAAACACTTTTTACCTCAAGGCCGGATCACGCTTGCCGCTGCTGTAATGCGTAGTCGCGGCGATGAGTGATGAACTTCCGCTTCCTGTTTTAATAAAAGTCACACATTGTCGGGATTTACTAAAACAAAACTGTAAATGACAAGACGTCGCATAATAAACATAAAAAAATTGTTTTAAATTCACAAACTAATTTTAGTCAAATTAAAAATGTCCAAATAGTTTGATCTGCATTGTTTTTTCAGCGGTAACCCAGCAGCGCCCTCTTCCGGTCGCTCGTGTTCAGTTCCTGTCGCACTCTGTCTGCGTGTATGTTTGTTTTGGGTGTGTGTGTGTGTGTGTGTTTAGGACGCTTAAACATTCGATCAGATGAGATTCTGACCACAGCAGCAGACTCTGGCTGATATTCTGGAGGAGGAGTATCCGATCTCACACTGATGCTGGGACGAAAACCGCTGTTTAATGACACAACAATGCGCTTTAATGGGACGAAAGTGCTGTCAGAGAGCTGAAGATGCGATTCAACGAGAAAGAGCTGGTGTTCCTGAGCCGCCAGCCGTCAGAGAGAGCGGCCGAGCTGGGCATGAGAGGCCCGAGAAGGGGAGACGGTAAGCGGGGACGTTTCTATTAGAGCACCAAGGTGATCGGAATCGCATACAGCGTACTATTCGTACTATTTTCTGATAGCAGTTGTTAGGTAGTACGCGTACAGCTGTTTAGTCGCTAGTGTTCGTCACACAGCTGCAGTATCCAATCGCGTTAGGAGGCGGGTCCCGTCGCCTCCACTACGCGCTCTGTGATTGGTAGATTGATTTCAGTGAAATTAGCGTTAATCGCATCGTGTCAGTTCGCCGTTATTAACGGTAAATTTTTTTAAATAAAAAAGCGGTTATGGCGCGACATTCGAAGTAATTTAATTAATCAGTCACATAACTTGTAAACTGCCATTAAAATAAACCAAACAAGAAATGGAGCGTTTCTGTGGAAGCTGTTGAAAACAAAAGCGCTCAGATTGGAGTCTTTAAAGCCACTTTGACATGACATTTTAAAAAGAATAATAAATAAGTAAAAATATATGCCTTTTTTCTCTAACAACTTTAAAAGTTACGACTTATAATCTCACGGTTCTGACTTTTTTTCCTTTTCGGAGAATTGCGAAATGTAAACTCAGAATTGCAATCTGTTAACTTACTCATAATACTGAGGTAAAAAAGTTTGAGATTAAAAGTTGCAACTGCGAGAAAAAAAGTTAGTGTTATGAGATAAAAAGTTGCAATTTTATTTTAAATTTTTTATTCTCTTGATGAAAAAAATAGCGAAACGTAAATTCATAACTATGAGCGGAAAAAAAGGTCAGAATTGTGAGTTTTTTCTCACAATTCAAAGTTATCTCACAGTTCTTACTTTTTTTATTATAATCTTCTTATAAGAATTGTGAGTGGAAAGTCAGAATTGTTATATAAAATGTTCCTATTTTTTTTTTAAACATAGAAAGTAATAATAGTATATTTTACAATACAAACTAATAAAATACACAAACCAGGAGAGAATAAAAATGCATTATATATACTAATTGTAAACGAAAGTGACATAAAGGCACTAAAAAAAAATACGTTTTTAGACTAGATTTAAATTTAGATCTGGTTTAGCCTTGTGGAGAGGATAGAGTCTTATAAACCAAAATTCTTAAACCTCAATAGAGTTTAACTTTTATTCCTACTCTGTTTCCCACTACAGTTGTGAAGAGGCGTCTAGTGAAACTGATCGTTAATTTCCTGTTTTACTTTCGGACCGATGAGGACGAGGTGAGTGTGAATCAGCATCCTCGTTATCATTATCGTTATCGTTATCGTTGAATTGGTTTGTGTTTCAGCCCATCGGCGCTCTGCTGCTGGAACAGTGTCGTGTCGAGAGAGAAGACGATCGCGTTTTCTCCATCGGTAAGAGCTAAACATTTAAAATATAATAAATAAACACGAATAAACAACGCACATCTGTATTTTCAATAACTAACATTAACATAGTAATAAATGGACTGTTCATTGTTTGTTAATGTTAGGTTATACATTAATTTAACAAATTACATCTTATTTTTAAGTGTTATCCATTTAAATTATGTGTTAACTGAAGTAAAATAAAATATTAACGAAAATTAAATTTACTTTATTTCATGTAGTTGCCAAGGAAACATTTCTTATTTTCATTTAGTGGATATAACTTGATGTACTAAAATGTAAATAAAGTTACAAAGACGTATTGTTTTTTAAATTCAAAATGAACAAAACTAAATTGCGGGGGAAAAAAGAAGGAATTACTTTGGAATTTTTTTATTTTTATTTTATTTTTTACTTTTTGGTTATTGTTACCTAAAACTAAAATTATATATATATATATATATATATATATATATATATATATATATGAAAAAAACATATTAACTGAAATAAAACAAAAACCTAATTTATTTTATTTCAGGCAGTTGCCAAGTAAAGATTGCTCATTTTTTGTTTAGTTTAACTTTGATTTCCTAAAATAACTAGAATTATATAGATAAACTAAATTATAGATAACCTAAATTATATAGACATATTGTTATTTTTTTATTAAAAACTAACAAAACTGACAAAAACAGGCAACTAAATTGCAAGAAAAAAGAGCAATAAAATACTTTAAAAAATTACTTTAAAATAGAAAATGTAAAAAAAAAAACTTATTTTTGGGGATTTTAAGAAGAGTTTTTGTTAACTAAAACAAAAATAATATTAAAAAACATTATTTGAAATAAAATAAATATTAACTGTAATAAAACAAAAACTTAATTTACTTTATTAATATAAATTATATAAAAACCTATAATAGTGTATCAGTTATACTACAATGACTGGTTATTCTTTATGTGAGGCTCTTTAAGAGAGAAGTGTGACTCTTGTTTGTTCTCAGTGTTTCTGGACGAAGCCGAGAGAAAGTATCTGTTCGAATGTGATTCTCAGGAGCAGTGTGTGGAGTGGATCGATGCCATCGTTAAAGCCAGGTGTGTGTCACAGACGTTTCCCATCATGCATTGCGTCTCCAGCTTTATAACTCTGATCTGCTTCTGTCTCACAGTTATGAATCCATGCGCAAGAACCTGATCTACTATCGCACGGAAATCCATCGGCTCACCGGCAAGGTGAAGGAATCTCTGTTAATTACTGTTTATTACTGCAGCTAATGCCTCTCAGAGATCAGTGTCTGTATTCACAAAACAACTCCTTTGTTTTCATTAAGCTGTAATAAAGCTATTTCAGGCAGTTGCCAAGTAAAGATTTGTTTAGTTTAACTTGATTTCCTAAAATAACTAGAATTGAAATAAAAATGATATAGACATATTGTTTTTTTTTTTCTTAAAAACTAACAAAACTGACAAAAAGACGCAACTTATATTGCGATAAAAAGAGAAAGGGATTACTTTAAAAATGACTTTAAAATATATATATATATATATTAATTATTTGAAATAAAATAAATATTAACTGAAATAAACAAAAACTTAATTTACTTTATTTCATGTAGTTGCCAAGGAAACATTTCTTATTTTCATTTAGTTGGTATAACTTGATGTACTAAAATAAATCAAATTAAAATAAAAATTGCATAGACATTTTATTTGTTTTTAAATTAAACAAAACTGACAAAAACACGCAACTAAATTGCGAAAAAAAAAGAGAAAGGAATTACTTTAAAAAATTTAAAAAATGTAACTTTAAAATAGAAAAATATTTTTTCAGACTTATTTTTTGGGTTGTTAACTAAAACTAAAATTATATTAAAATTTAAATATTATTTGAAATAAAATACATATTAACTGAAATAGTGAACTGTTTGCATGTCTATTCATTATTTATATGCATTTTTGCTAATTGCTTTTGAGAAGTTTAATTAATTTATTAATAAGTGACATCTTTATTTGAATGTAGCAGTTAAGTTTCATTTTTAAACCTTTATTTGAATGCTGCAACATAGTATCCAGCTCTAGAATAAATCAGCCAATCACTGTGTGCATAGTTAATGAGCTTGCTGAGAAGGTAAGCCCCGCCCCCTTCCCTCTGTGCCTCAGGAAGAGTTTGTCTCAGCAGCTTTGTGAATAGAGAAAACCTCTACTGTTGATTGAATGTTTTGTAATGAAGATGATCTGGTGCAGGACCCGCTGGTGCAGTATGGGATATCAGACGAAACACGCTTTCAGGTCAACAGTGGTCTTCCTCCGCCGTCCACATAAACACACACTTTCTCAGCTGTTCGGGGTCTTGGGGTTTTTCAGTCTGCCAGTATCTGTACATTCTCTAATGTTTCATTTCATGTGAGTTATGGGGGAAATATGTCATATTACTGTAATAAACTGGGACGCCTTTTAAAAGCTGATTCTGGCACCTGTCTTTCATAACTGTGATGTGAAAAGTGCACTGAAGAGGTTTCGTAGCATCTAAAGCATTAAAGCTCAGTCAATCCGAGCAGACTCAGTCCAAACATTTCACCTGAAGCTGTGTCTTAGTCTTATTTCACCACAAAATCAAAGGAAAAAAGGTAGAATTATAATTTAGCACACAAAAAAGTCTTAATGTTATTATTTTCATGAGAAGTGCATTGTTTGCTGCTAGAAAATGCAATATACAAATTTAAGTTGTTTAATAAATTGTATATAATTTTATATAAAAAAATATAATTATCATCATAAATTACAAATGCACTACATAATTTTAATATATATGATAAAATTGTAATTATTTATTTAATTATTCAGTTTAAAATCAGCATTAATGACAAATACGCTGCACAATTAATTTAATAAATAATAAGTAATTTAATACATGGTATATATTACTATATTGTGCACTATTATTATTATTTTTTAAATAAAAATAATATTTATAATACAGCATAAAATGTATTAACTCTACACCGGCTGTAATTTCTTTTTTCTTTTTTTGATTTTGTGGTGACCTATATTTCATATACATTAAAACAAAAACGTGGCATTTGCAAGATCTTTTTGTTTGGTCGTTGGTATTCGTCACCGTCTTGTGCTCATGAACAGCAAAACAAAAGGAAACAACTTGAACTTCCTTCCTGTAATTTTGGACACAGCTTTATTTGAACCCACTTCGCCTGTAACTTTCTGTTTCTATCAGCGATGAAACCATAATACGAGTGAAAAAGCTCAGAATGTGTGACTCATGAATGTCTCGATCTATTTCATGCACTAGAACTGGTTCCTTCTATCATTTAGATCATTTCATTATTGATAAATGTTCATTTCCAATCTTGTTTTGGTTAATAAATCCCTTTTTAAGCTACCGGTGTGTTTTTGTTTTTATGCTGATTCAAGAGCAATAATCATTCTGTCACGAGGAAAGGCCCGAGGCTCACTAGATGGGATCAAACAAATGTGATTTTAGGATATTTCAAGTGTTTCTAGCTATTAGCTTCACACGTTTAAAACTTTACATGAAGTTAATTTAAATGGGACAAATGTTTCAAAGTGAAACAAAACCAAATCAGGTACATTAATATACTCACTGATGTTTGTGCTGCTGGTTTCCCGCCAGTAAATGATGTCACTTCCTGCAGGTTGATGTCATCAAGGAAGTGGTTTTTTGGTAGTTAAAGGATTTTATAAAAAAAAATTTTTTTTTTATAAATGACTTATAAAATGGAAATCATATTAAAAGAATTCAGCCAAAAATGAAAATGTCTCATCAATGGATGCTCTGCAGTGAATGGGTGCCGTCACCCAAAATGAGAGTCCAAACAGCTTCCACAGTTTCAGGATTTTCAAACATGTAAAACAAGGGATCATCAAGACGTTAAATTACATTTTATGTTTATTTTCTGTTCCACTTCTGAATTAAATGCACGTAAATGTTTGTCGCTGATCATGTGACTCCAAATATGCATTCATTCTCAAATTCACTTTTAATCTTAAAAGCCCAAGTTGTAATGCTTAAGTCATTTGTAATTAATGTTTTTGTAAATTAGAAAAACATGCAAAATAAATACAATAAAAACGGTGATCTCTCAGAGAAATCTGTGTAAAAGTCACTGAAATGAGGGTGAAATTCAAAAACAAAAAATTCCAAGACATGTCTCAATCCTGTGTGTAATTGTTAATAAGCTGATTAATCAATAAATGTCAGTAATGTTTCTGAATTGTACAAGCAAAGCTGTAAAGATGATATATTATATATTTACAAATTCAGTCACTTTCTTGATTCATGTTCCTGCTCTTTGTTCTAATTAAAATGCAAATGCAACCGATCGAGGAGTAAATGAAAGTGTTTTTATTTTGTTTTCCAGTGCTCTTAAATCAAGACACATTTACTGGAGAAGCAAAATGAATGAATGAAGCATTTACATAATATAAAGTCAGAGTTTTGTATTCTGAGAAACTGATCCAAATGAGTTTATGAGATAAAATCAGTTATCAATGTGTATATATATATATATAATTGATTATATTTGCTATTATTTATATTACATTCAAAAACATGATTATTTTTCTTACTTTTTATATATATTAATATTTATACATTTGACAAATGCAACAACAATTCTCACAATACGAGAATTAATTATTTTATTCAACAAACAAAAACGATGTTTTTCCTCAGTGCATTCATGTAAAAAATCTAGGAATGTGTAGATGAATATTCATCGACACTCACTAAACGAGAAGAAGCACGATTGCTGGACTGGACTTGAGTGCACTCAGTAGTACACATCTAGCTGGGTGTTTATGTGATCGTGTGCTGCAGCTTCTGGTGGCCGTCGGTGTGGATGTATTTGGTAGACTGAAAGCCTCTTGTGTGCTCCATCTTTCCGTTCATGAGGATGGGGTTTTCCTCTGAATGCAGGAAGCTCCTGGTCATCTTGTGCTCCAGCTGCATGTGATTCTGTGGAGGCAGTCCCAGACACGCTCTGCAGATCCACACACAAACACATTCAACAAACAGAGCTGACAACAAGAAAGCTGCTAATCTGCTGCAGAGAGTTACTGAACATGATGCATAATTAATAACTAAATAAACTATATCAATCAGAATGTCTCCTGAGTGAAGGTGTGTGACCTCATGACGTTCTCGATGCACGCCCGCTGGCGGGAGAAGGCGTTGACCACCGGCGCCCCCTGCGGGACGAGAGGCGCTTTACACAGGAAGCTGAGCAGCGACAGGACGCTGTGGAAACCCTGGAAAACCGGATCGTCCTGAGTGCGGAAGGAGATTCTCTGACACAGCTCTGTCAGGATCACCAGGTCCAGAATAATGGGACTGGCCAGCAGAGAGTCCTGGACACAAGCATCAGACTGGGACTTAAATACCATAACCAAAATTTCAACAGCCATGCAATCAATTTTCTATTCATTGGACATGCCTTTTGATTAACATTTAATTTAACCATTAAAATAAAATCCAGGACATTTTTATTTAAACTGTGTTTTTTTTTATAAAGCCCTAAAAAAATTAACTTAATAAACATGATTTTGGTTTCATGATTTTAATTAATTATAGACATGAATTTTGATTCTTTACATTAAAACAGAATCCAAAACAGATTAATTGTTTTGTTAAACCTCTAGTAATTCTGTTCAATTGTGTAAACTTCATGATTTCAATTAATCAGAGAAGCTTTTTGACTGCCAAAATATAATTTAACTATTAAAACAGAATCTAGAAAAAAATTAATTGCAAAAAAAAGAAAAAAGAAAAGAAAAAGTAATAAAAGAAATTAAAACAGGAAAGAAAAATGAGTTTAAATAAAGCAAAATAAAATGGATTACATTATACAGAGCCCTACCTTTTTTTTATATATATAAATTATTGTTAAATTGTATGATTTCAATTAGCTACACATGCTTTTTGATTAACATTTAATTTAATCATTAAAACAAAATCCAGAAAAAATGGAATTAAAAGAACATTTATCCAGAATTTTTTTTTCTTTTTCTTTTTTTACACTGAAGGCAGAAAAATAGTTCAAAGAAAAACATTAACTTGGGGGAGGGGTTAATTAATTTCATAAAGCCCTAAAATTTTATAATATTTTTTTTTTATTAATTGTTGTTAAATGCATAGGTGTCATAATTTAATTTAATTAAAGACATGCTTTTTGATAACTAACATTAAGACAGAATCCAGAAAAATTCAAACTGGAATTAATTAAAAATACAACATTTCATAAGGGCCTAAAAATGTAATACTTTATTCAACCTTTAGTAAATTACTGTTCATTTATGTAACTTGATTTCGATTAATCTTTAAAGTCAATCATTGACTACCAACATAATTTAACCATAAAAAAATCTAGAAAATTATAAAAAGTAAAAAAAAAAAAAATTTAAATAGTAAAAAATGTAATCCATAAAAATGAAAAGGTATTTTAGGAGGAGTTTGCTCTCACCTCACAGGTGTTGTGCAGAGCGATGGTGTTCGTTCCTCCCATCATGATCTCAGACGTGTACTCATCCATCGCACGCTTGCTGTCGCCCACATAGGGCACATATTTAATAACCACCTGCGCAGAAACACACCCGGACGTTAATGCACTGCAGCAATCGTCAGTTTGCATTTACAAACTGCTCAAGAAAACTGTGTGTGTGTGTGTGTGTGTGTAAAACAGCGTCAGACTCACGCAGTGGTCAGGTTTCTCTCCGGCTCGGTACAGCACAGGGTTCGACTGCACCATGTCATCCACCACGTTACTCTTGGAGACTTCTTTAGAGAGAAACTGCTGCGGAGCCGACAGATTCAGACCGTCGTTGTTGCCCAGATGATTATAACTCACTATCGAAGTCGGCTGGAAAGGGGCATTTTATTTTTTAAGTAATATGCAATATAGAATATTCCACTTAATATAAAGTACATACTTTAAATAACACCATAATAATATAGAATTTATATTATAAAATATGGAATATTTTATGTAATAAAATAACAAGAAATATTTTATATTGCAGTATACTGATGTTTTTCCAGAATATATACCTTTGGCACTTTTTATTAAAATATTGTACGAAAAATGAATTATTAAAAAAATAAAAAAATTATCAGTGAAATTATGTGCATAAGCTTAAAAATTTAATGTTTGTCAATCAAGAGGACAAAATACTTGTATATTCATGCAAAAAACAACAACAATTTGATTAAAATTGTACTGAATTAATAGTATTTAAAAGTAATGTGATAATTTACTGTAAAGAAAATTATGGTAAAATGTTACAAGCTTCCATTTTTTAACATTAGCAACAATATTAATAATTCTAAAGCATTAAAATACCCTAGTTCATGTTAATTTTAAATTTTACTAATAAATTGTTAAAATCAAATGCTGAATCTGTTATAATTTAATGGACCTGAACTAACATGAACTAACGATGAACAGTTATATTTTCAACAAAGATGAATAAATAAACATTTAATTTAACAATGAAAACAGAATCCAGAAAAATGTAAACAGATCAAATGGAACTTTTTTATGGAAAAGATATAATGCTTAAAAATGTAAATGTAATTTTCATAAAAAAAAAAAAAAATAATAATAATAAATTAAACAAAAATTGGGGAAAAGTATAATGGATTTCATGGGATCCTGAAATTATAATAAAAAAAAAATGAATGTGTAAAAGTTGAAATGCAAAAAAATGGAATACTTTTTTTTTTTATGTTCTTTGTTTCATAATTTTAGTCATTACATGAACTACTGGGTCTTTATTGTTAAATGTGAACTAAATTATATTTGCCTTTTTATTGCTTAAAACAACATAATAGGACGCTAAAAATTAAAACCCAGAAAAATTTGGATGGGAAAAATATGTAATGCATAAAATTCAAACGTAATTTTAATAATAATAAAAAAAAAACTTAAACAGTAAATGGGGAAAAATAAAATGGTTTCATGGGATCCTGAATTTTCCCTTTAAAAATTCAAACGGGGGAAAAATGGAATGTGGAAAAGTTAAAATGCAAAACACTGAATTAGAAAAAAATTATTGTTCATGTTTGCTAATTTTATGCATTTAGCAGATGCTTTTATCCAAAGCAACTTACAGTGTCTTCAGGCTAACAATCATGTGTTCCCTGGGAATCGAACCCACAACCCACAACCGCTTGTTAACGCAATGCTCTACCACTTGAGCTACAGGAACACTGATAATAACTGTAATCACTGTATCTTTATAGTTAAATGTTGCCTAAATTCTATCTGTGTTTTTAGTGCTTAAAACTAAATGACAGGACGCTTCCACACGTGTTCCTGTTTCAGAAGTGCACTGGTTCTCTCTCACCTTGATCCCGGCGCTGATCAGGAAGTCCACCAGCACAGACTTGAGTTTGGTCTGTCCAGATTTGAAGTCGTCTCCTCCGATGAAGACGCCGCGCTGGACGGCCAGATCCACGGCTCCGGGGACAAACGTGTTCTGTGGCGAGCCGTTAATGTAGGCACAGCCCTCCAGAAGACTGGCCACCGCAAACATGGTGGAGGGAGACACTTCCCCTCCCGTCTGAGACACACACCCCACCGAAACCATCAATACCAGCGATCCTGACCGGGTCTGATCCATGCATTACCACTACCACTACGCTCACCTGGATGCTGTGGAGCAGGTTCTCCGCCGTGTCGTTGACTCCAGGAATCACGTCACAGAATCGCTCGGTGTTCGCCGTCCACAGAACGATGACTTTATCCACGCCGCTCTTCTCTCGGAAATCACAGATATCTCTGCGGATCTGAGCCACCTAAAACAAGACAAGAAGATTAAAAACATCCTGATTTATATATTATATATACTTCACATCTGTGTCCCTGGAGTCATCAGTAGCACAGGGATACAATACATTGTCAAAATTATACATTTCTCTTTTATGCCAAAAATCATTAGGATATTAAGATCACCATACCCAGTACATTCATTTGGACATCTGTTTTATTAATCCTTTGCCTTCACTGCCGCTTTTCAGAGCGCCCTTCACAATGCACACTTCCTAATTCTTCCTGGTTCGGAGTATGGAGCGTGAATCATTTGAACCAGTTTGGGAGTTCGGAGCAGGATCGCGAATCATTTGAGTCAGTTCGGGAGTTCAGCTTCGCGGATTATTTGAATCAGTTCGAGAAATCGTTTGCGAATCATTTGAGTCAGTTCGGGAGTTCGGAGTGGGTTCGCGAATCATTTGAGTCAGATTGGGGATCACAAATCATTTGAATCAATTCGGGAGTTCGGAGCGGCTTCGCGGATCATTTGAATCAATTCGAGAATTCGGAGCGGGTTCGCGAATCATTGAGTCAGTTTGGGGATCGCAAATCATTTGAATCAATTCGAAAGTTCGTATAGGGTTCGCGAATCATTTAAATCAGTTCGGGAGTTCAAAGTGGGTTCGCGAATCATTTGAGTCAGTTTGGGGATCGCGAATCATTTGAATCAGTTCGGGAGTTCGTAGCGGGTTCGCGAATCATTTGACTCAGTTTGGGAGTTCGGAGCGGGTTCTCGAATCATTTGAGTCAGTTTGGGAATTCAGAGCGGGTTCGCGAATCATTTGAATCAATTCGAGAGTTCGGAGCGGGTTCTCGAATCATTTGACTCAGTTTGGGAGTTCAGAGCGGGTTCGCGAATCATGAGTCAGTTTGGGGATCGCAAATCATTTAAATCAATTCGGGAGTACGTATAGGGTTCGCAAATCATTTAAATAAGTTCGGGAGTTCAAAGTGGGTTCGCGAATCATTTGAGTCAGTTTGGGGATCGCGAATCATTTGAATCAGTTCGGGAGTTCAAAGCGGGTTCGTGAATCATTTGAGTCAGATTGGAAGTTTGAATGCAGTAATGCAGTAGCTCTTTCTAAGGGTATTTTTTCAAAATCCTTTTGCACATTTTATTTATGTTCAGTTGTTCTTTCTATCTCAAGCAAATCCACAAACTAATAAAAGGTTTAATTATTAAGTTTGCCTGTTGACTGCTGTATATAAAAGCCCTTCAATATAGTTGTTGTTACCTCAGGGGATGAGGCGAATCATAAAAAATAAAACAGAAAATAATTTTTTTTGGCTATAATAGAGTACCGGCACCTCTTTTGGGCCACTTAAAGCACTGACCATACCGTAAATATATCAAAACTTAATTTTTGATTAGTAATTTGCACAACTATATGTATGTAAAATAATACCTATAAAAAAATTCAGCAACTTATCAATGCAATGAGATGCTTAAGCTTCACAATCTGATGTTCATCAATCAAAAGGTCAAAGTAAATAGTTTATGAGTGCAGAACCTTTTAATGTTAATTTGATGATAATTTGTCTTAACATATGTAATAGAGATAGAAGGTTCCATTAACATGAACAAACAATGAAAAATAATTAAATTAAATATATTTTAGTAATTTAGTTAAACTGTCCATGCAAAGTACTTTAAATGTTGTGTGCATGTATGCAAGTATCCAAAAAGGAAGAAAAAGCAATGCAACTTCATGATTCAGGCTGAAAAAAAATAAAATTTTAATGAAAACAAATAAATTGGCATTGCATTGTAAATCTTAATACACAGTGCTCACCTGCTCTGCTTTGCTTCCTCTGATGAGGTTGTCCGCCCGTTGCTCCTGGTTAGCTGCAATGAATTCTGGGATGTAGATGGAGGGTCTGGGTTTGAGCTGGCTCATGTGTGGGCGGAGCTTCTCCTGCAGACTCCAGTCCAGAACCTGAGCACGCTCCATGGCTCTGCCGAGGTCCAGAGACGAGATATCCCAGCCTGCGCAGACATCACAGCTTCAGTCATTACTGCACAGCCACTAACAGAGCGTCAGATCCATGAGAGATGATGCTTTTACCATCAAACACGATGTCATTGGGATGCACCATCGGCAGCAGATCTCTGAAGGGAACGTAGACCTCTCCATCCGGACCGGATCCCAGACACACCGTAGACGACTGGAGCAAAGAGCCGTAGTAATTGGCTTTCTGAAAGAAGATGATGCAAACATTCTCAGAACGTTCTGGCAAGGTTCTTTGGACGTTAATAGTAACATTCATTCAATGTTATCTGGTCTTTGTCCATTTTTTTCAAATGTTAACACTATACATTGTTATGTTGTTTTTTAAACATTTTAGATGGATGTTTCATGTTTTTTTTTTTTTAATGTTACTATGTTTCAGAACGTTCAAAAGTAACACTCCCATGATGTTTGCAAAGTGATACAATGGAATGTTTTATTAATGTGTGTATGTTAAACAAGGATATAAGACAGTTTTAAGACCAAAAACAAATGTTTTTAAATAAAAAAACATTCAAAAATAGCTTTTGATAACATTAGCAAAACGTTCTGGGAAAAAAATTCTTTTGCTGGGTTATTTCAATGGGGCTCACTTATAATGCACAGTTCTAAAAGAATGGATGGGCTGAAATCATATATATTAAAATGATAAAAATCATGTTTTTCACTGGTTAGGCAAAATGGAAAAATATGCTAAATAAAAAACTAACTAAATAAATAAATGCAGAGCTATTTTTATATAATCATGCATAATCATACAAAATAAATTAGCTTTTTTGTGCATTTACAAATATTAAACAATACATCTACATTTATATAATAGAAAATTAATACTACATAATAATATCGATTTTTTTTTTATAAAAACATAACAATTAATATGCATAATCGTATTTCTTAGATTGTTTTATATGCATTTAGTGTTTTATTATTAATATGTATTATTGATAGTAGCTATTTAGAAATTTTCCTGCTTAATTCTAAGACTGTATTATTTTTTTGTACTGTATTTAGTCGCTACTTTACGTCTAATTTAATTAGTCTGATGTTTTTATGCATTTAAAATATGTGTATTATACAGTAGGTTTATTTTATTGCATTACATTACAATAAATGTTGATGTTTGATTTTAAGGACATTTACACTGTATTTTGTGTTCCTGTGTCTCAGTGGTAGAACATTGCATTAGCAGCGCAAAAGGTTGTGGGTTCAATTCCCAGGGAACACACAGACAGATAAAAATAATGCATAGCCTGAAAGCCACTTTAGAAAGTGTCTGCTAAATGCATAAATGTGAATTTGGGTCACTATGCAATGAGCTTACAAAACATTTTCAAAAGCTGTACCTTCAGACCGGTCTTGGTTCTCCAGGTCAGACCCAGTTTATTGGCCAGAACCGCAGCTGTGACCGTGGTCCCGTTATTCCCACCCCATCCCACCAGCATCACACCCAGCCTGGGCACCTTCCTCTCGGTGCGGAAGGTGAACTCTGTGCTGGACGGCGTCACCTTATTAACATAAAACATGCTAAACACTTGTTTACCAGTACAGTTGCATCATACTCAACTACACAGAGGAGGAAGAAAACGCAATGCAACTTTCTGATTCAGACTCTGAAATAAAAAGTTGCATAGCCTTCAGCAATGCACAAAGCAGAAATGCATGAGTGTAAAGGTTGAGAGACTCACAGTGAACGCGTCTCCATCTCTGCGCACAGAGGCAGTGTGGTAACAGTACCGCGACTCGATGTGTTTCTCAGTGTATTTCACATCTGCACTGTTGATGCGAACTTTCTCAGGCATGATGATCAACCTGCAACAACAGGAGAGACGATGCTAACTAATTCAAGAAACATTTGTGACCCTAAAAGCAGTCATCAGTGTCACAGGTATATTGGTAGCAATAGACAACAATACATTGCATGAGTCACAATTAGACATTTTTATTTTATGTCAAAAACCATTAGGATATTAAATAAAGATCATGTTCCATGAAGATATTTTGTACATTTCCTGTCTTAAATATATCAAAACTTAATTTGTGTTCAGTAATATGCATTTCTATGCATTGCTAACAACTTCATTTGAACAACTTTTAAGATGATTTTCTTAATATTTCGATTTTTTTTTTTTGTCCTCCCAACATACCATACCTCAATATAAATATTATTTATTCAGCTTTTAGGTGCATGCATAAATTTCAATTTCATAAAATTGTCCCTTATGACTGGTTTTGTGATCCAGGGTCACATTTGTGCAATATGCATTAATGAAATACAGCCTATTGCATTTAAAATATTATTAAATAAAAGCCTACCATAAGACAATAGGTAGACTACAACAAAATATAAATGCACCAGACATACCATTAACGATATTCTCCGAGCCGAGGGAAATGATAAGGGTTTCAAGAGTAAGACTTTGAATTAAAAGACTGAGAGTTATCTCAAACGTAAAGCACCTCCTCCCGCGGTTTCGGTTCCGTCTGCCGGTGCGTCGCGCGCGCTCTCGCTTTTATCCGCTGGAGGCGGTGTTTCCGACGCATTCTCGATTTTTCCACTCGTGCAACCAGAACGTGAGGATGGATGCTTCTGGACTCCGGAAGACAAAAGCTGAGCGACTCCGTGCGTGCAGTGAACCGATATCAGAGAACAATCTGAACTCTACTGTAGATGCACGGACAGGATGAAACCAAACACATTTCATTTAATGCTGCACAGATGCAACAAGAAATCCAGTTTCTTAATCAGAACGCTTTGTGTAAGTTTAACCCCTTCACATTTAAAAAATAAATATTTGAATTCAATATTTTTTTTTACTAATGTTTAATATCTTTTACACTTATAATTAATAAGGAAAAAATAAACAATTTATTTAAAACAAACATTAATTTCTCAGCAGAATTGGCAATCCTTGAATTTTAATAGTAGGCTATTCTTCTAATATTAAAAATTTAACAGTATTTAATGCATTTTATTTTATTTATTGCATAGTAGAAAATACAAGCAGATATTAATTATGAGAGGACATATCCTAATATTCTAAGCAAGTCTGAGGAAAACATTAAAACAGTAAATTCTCAGCAACATTTCTTTGTATAGGGCAGAATTTGCAAATAAATAAATACATTCATTTCCAAACAGCATTTGTAATCCAATGGCAGAATTCCAGTGCATTGTTTCTCATGTCTTTATCACATGATATCTGGCCGTCCAGCCCTAGACGGGAATCGTGTGAAGGATCAGGCATGTAAACACATTTCAACACAGCTACGAGAAATGTTGTGACTTTGAGACAGTGTTAGTGAAGGACGGTCAGACGCTTCTAGAAACTCAAGCAGTGGAAAAATACTGACAGTGTTGAGAAAGTCCCTTCCACTTCCACTCATATGATGAACTGCTTTTGTTTCTGTAATCATATGTTAACAGTACTGTGTTATTAAAGATGCATGCAGAGCGAGAGTTAGAGCTCAAGACATGCACTATATTACCTCATGTACATGCATATACTTTTTGTGCATAAGTTGTGACAAAACGATCCGATTCACAAATGTCTTTAAAAATAAAATCTAGTTTTTAGCAATTATAGACTAGAATCTTTTACTTTGCATCAGCAACTGATTCAGCAAACAAATCCAGACGTTCATTCAATAAACAGTGAAAATGTGGAGGTGAAAATGTACCAATTTGCAATGTTTTGTGATGTTTTTATCAGACTCTTATTCTGACGGCACCCATCCACTGCAGAGCATCCATTGATGAGACACTGATGCAATGCTACATTTCTACAAACCTGATGAAGAAACAAACTCATCCTATGTTTGGATGGTAGAGTAATTCTACATTTTTGGCTGAACTATTCCCTTAAATTATTTGAAAATGTCTATGACCGCTGACCAATAAAGAACGGTACTCTTGAGTGTGAGTGACTGAAGTTCAGTCTGATATGTGTGTTCATCCACACACACACACACACACACACACACTCATCTGTTCGCTGGGTTTCTCTCTTCACTTCAGCAGCGTCTCCAGATCAAGGTGCAGCTCGTTTCGGAGGATCGTCTCAGCCAAATCTGCAGGTACATTACATTATAATTAATTTAATAAACTATTACATATAAAACATCTTTACTTTAAAAATTAAACATTGCATATTATAGTAAGTACATGCATTTATGGACACACAATGTGCTAAAAAGTAGCAACAATTCTCAAGGACAGTAAAGACTTAAACTAATGTGCAACGTGGATGAGAATGTGTACAAACTATATATTTGCATGTTGTGCGTGTTCAATCAAACTAACAAAGATACTGAAGATTGGAAGTGACCATAAACTCAAATCTGTCCGTTCCGGAGCGTCAGAAGCCACTTTCAAGCCCTGTCCTGTTTTAAAATAGAGCGCACACCTATAGAGATGAAGGCATTTCAAAGCTGCGGTCGGATGCTTTTGTTGTGCAGCCCTTCAACATTTTAGCCAGAGATCATTTAACCCTTTCAACACACTGCTGCTTTCATACGTGTTTCCATTTGTGTCTGATGAGCAGAAAAATGTTTCACATGCGCTGGAATAATAACAAATATAGTCAAATTAAACATTATGTTTACAACGTAAGCAAATTAAAATATATGGAAGGCCATTTCCACCAGATAAGATTTTTGTTTTTGTTGTTGTAGTTTTTTTGCCGTAGTAAAAAAAAAACGTCTAAATGATGATATATTCAAGTATGAGATAAAAAGAAAATTATTGAATATTAAGTCATAAATATTACAAGAAATCAAATGTCAACATTTAGTCATAATTTGTCCAAATAAAGTCCTAAGTGACTTAGTAAGTCATTTATATATCAATTATGAGATAAAAGTTTGAAATGATTACATATCACATAAGTTTTACTTTCTTATAATTATGAATTTATCATATTATATAATGTATTTTTATTTCAATTTTTTTTTTACAATTGACATCCTCATTTATTCATATTTTTGTCAATTATGACTTATTTTCGACATTTCACTCTAATCATTTTCACTTTTATGTGATAAGTATTACAATGTGTCATAAGCTTGACCTTTGATTTTTTACTCTAATATTTACTTTTTACTCTCATGATCTCAAATCAGAGATGTAAATTCAGAAAAAAAGGTCAGAATTACGGCAAAATTGCAATTATCTCAATTTCAACTTTATAAATCTCATAATACGGACTTTATACTCACTTCTTATGTCAGTTATACAATTTTTGTCAGAATTTTGACTTTTTAATATACATTTTTATTTATCTCAAAGATCTGACTTCGAGTCACAATTTAGACATTGTTCCTCAAAATTTTTTTTTAAGTTTTATGTCAATTATGACATTGTTATCTCATTTTTGACATAATTTTGATATTTTCTCATAATCACGATTTAGCTTTTTACTCTAATTTACGATTTACATACTTTTTGTCAATGATATAAAATGTTACATTTTTTTACGTTTTGTCATAATATCGACATTTTAATATAAAAATTACTTTAATCTAATAATTCTGACTTGATCGTTCTCATATTATTCACCTGTCTCAAATATTAAATTATGAGATTTTCAGTTTCCCCCTTTGAACTCTATAAATATCATATTTTGACTTTATCTCATAATTAAAACTTTTTCCCCCTTTTTTCAGTTAATGTTTTTTTTTTATGTGTTTTACATCATAATACATCACTTCTCATAATTGAAATGTTTTATGTCTTAATCTAAGCTGAAGTTGAGCTCGGTCATGACAGAGTCACCTGATTCCCCGGCGGATGGCAGTCCGCTCATCAGCGCCGCTCGGCTGGGAAAACTGCGCTTGGTTCGTCTCCTGGTGGAGGGAGGAGCGCAGGTCAACGAGAGGAACCAGCGAGGAGAGACGCCTCTGCTGGCCGCCTGCCGAGCTCTGCGGGGCGATCAGTCCGGATCCAGCATGCTCAGACTCATCCAGTATCTCCTTCACCACCAGGCCGACCCCAGTGTCCAGGACACGACGGGCCGCACGGCTCTGATGTACGCCTGTATGGAGCGGGCCGGGCCGGGTGTGGCGTCGGCTCTGACCGCGGCGGGCGCAGATCCCAGCACGGAGGACTACGCCGGAGGCTCGGCGCTCGTTTACGCCATCAACGCCCACGATCAGGACACACTCACAGTGCTGCTGGACGCCTGCAAAGCCCAGGGACGAGACATCATCATTATATCCACCGATCTGAGCTGCGACCCGCATGTCCCTCCGTCGCCCGACAGCTCGCCCGTCTCCTGCATGTCGCCCTCGGACATCGAGCTCAAGACCAGCTCTCCCAACTCTGAGGGCGAGAACATTTTTAACTTTCGAGGAGGCGGTGAGGTTTCTCCCGAACTTTCGAGGAGCGAGAGTCGCGGTCGGCAGCGTTTGCGCTCGGAGCCGTGGCTGGGCGTCGAAAACCTGGGCAATCTCAGCCAGCGCTGGGAGAAAAACACAGAAGAGGAGGAGAACCGAGAGCACGGGCGTTATCTTCCCACCGGTGAGTTACACAAATAGATTTCTTCTTTGGGTCACATCAAGTGTACTTGACTAAATGCATTTTTAAAATACAAAGATAGCCCTCGGTTTCACAGACTAAACGTCCAAAATGCATATTTGAGTCATCTCAACTAAAAAATATCTTGCTCTGACATTTCTTGAAATATGTCAGTGACATCTGTAGCATTTCCTTCTAAAGCATTTTTATAAAAGCTGCTTAAATGTCTTAATTTGTGTTCCTGTAGCTCAAGTGGTAGAGCATTGTGTTATCAAGCGCAAGGTTGTGGGTTCGAGTCCCCGGGAACACATGATAGGTAAAAATAGCCTGAATGCACAGCAAGTCGCTTTGGATAAAAGCATCTTCTTAATGCATGAATTTAAATTTTAAAGTGAAATTTAATGTTAATTGAACTACGGCCTAATCCTGGTTTAAGATAAGCCCTGTCTGTGAAACAGGGCAAGAATGTTAAAAGTGTATTTTAGTCTAAATATAGCACAGCTGAGTACACTTAGATGATCTTATTGTGACGAGTCAGCTGCCTCCTCCCTGATTATCACCGGCACCCCATCCTAAATCGCCGCCCTTCACCAGGCTCCCGACTGGAGTGGGTGTGTGAGAGGAGGGGCGCTGGACGAGTCAGGGCTGGCGGCGTGTGATGGGGCACACCTGAAGGAAGTGGAGCCTCATTACCGCCGCTGTTTAAAAGCCCAACGCGCCTCTCCTCAGGAGACCGGTCTCTTCCCCGTGCATGCACACTGGTGTCCTCGTGGGTCCAGGAAGGGTGCGTTGAGGGACTCCCGCGCCACCAAGACGTGAGCTGCCGGACCCGCGATCCGGATGGGAACCGCACCCGTATACACGGCCGACGGGCCAGGATGCCGGGCCGTCCATCCCCTACCAGCGCCGCGGCCAACGAGAGAGACGCGGCCGCTAGGAGAAGCCGCCGCCCCTCGCGCCCCGGACCAAGGAGGGGAGCGCGTGCGGCCGCCGGACTCCGCCCCTTGCCTGGACCCTTCCTTGATGAACACTGCCCGACCTACACAAACCCCGCAGCACGACGAGGACACCAGATTCCCTGTTATTTTGGACACTTTCCCCCTTTGGCCACTTTTATTCCCTTTGTTTTATGATTTCTGTTAATAAAAGCCTCTCCGAGGCCTGACGCCACGCCCACTGTGTCTGTCTTGTGCTCCTCCCGTGACATTATGTTTATCTTAAGGACTAAAGAATCATTTTTAGTGTAGGTTTATTAAGTACAAAATTAGTGTGCGAGAATAGAGCACTTTTAAGTTAATTATGGAAGTGCACTTTTGTTTTCTAGGCTTTATGGTACCCCAATCTCAAAAAAACTAATTGAGAGAAACTAAAAGAAGTGGCAACTTTAAAGCCATGTCCAAAGCAGATAACCCTGAGTTTCTACTTTCTAGGTGGGATGCTACTTTCAAAAGACGATATTAAGTACAAAATTATAGTATATTATGGAAGTGCACTTTTTTTAACCTGGGAGGCTATTGCTCACAAAGTGAGGTACTGAGTTTGTTCCACATTAACCCTTCCCGTTTCCTAAAAACAGATTTGAAGTTTAAATCGGAATCAGAGCAGCTCCATAGCAGAAGAAACACACTTCCAGATCTTCTTCAGCCGCCGGTCCTTAAACTCACTCCGTCCAGATCCGACACTCACTTGCACCGGGATCCGTGCGCTCCGAGGTTCCCCTCCATCTACAGGAGCAGTTCTCTGCTGCTGGCTCCTCCTGACGCGCTTCACGAGCTCCACACGGCGAACAGAAAGAAGACGAGAGCTCACGGTGGATTCTTGCCTCCTCTTCCTGGTGTTTCTGTGAGGAGCGTGTGCAGAGATCCGACCCCAGCCCCGGCTCCTGTCCGACGGGAAGCTCACGGTACGAGGAAGGAAAGCTCGGAGATGCTCTCCTGTTGTGAAATGTCTTCTAATAAAACCGAGACTATTACATTATACCAGTCAAAGGTTTTCCAACAGTAAGATGTTTGTATGGTTTTAAAGAAGTCTCTTCTGTTCACCAAGCCTGCATTTATTTATTTGTACAAAAAAAACAGTAAAATTGTAAATATTTTTGCTATTTAAAATAACTATTTTCTGTTTAATTTAATTTTAAAATGTAATTTTTATCCCCGTTTTCAAAGCTACATTTTTAGCATCATTAATCCAGTCACACGATCCTTCGGAAATCATTCTAATATTCTGATTAAGAAACATTTATTATAATTACTATTCTTATTATGTTGAATAAAGCAGAGTAGAATTTTTTCAGGTTTCTTGAATAGAAGAAGATGAATAGAAGCATTTATCTGAAATATAAATACTTTGGAACATTATAAATGTCTTTATCATCAATTTTGCTCAATTTACATTATCCTTTCTAAAAAGTATTATGTTTTATGTATACGTATTATGTTCAACTTCTCAGCTTCTGGTCATAAAAATAAAGAAATGGGACAGTTAAATCAACTAAACCTGTAAAACACTGTGTTAGGACGATAAATAAATGGTTAAATCTTGTTTTTAGACAAGACAATTAAGTTACTTAAAACTGTAAAATACAGATTTAATGCTGATTGTTTATTATTACTTGTTTTATTGCTGGTGGGATGTTATTAATAAAAACATCAGATCTTTGTGTTTACCTTCTCAGCTTTTATTCATAAAGCCACCAAACAACTTGGACAATTACAGAACCTGATTAAGTCTGTATCAAGAAGAAAAATGAATTAAAGTATAATATTATTTAAAATAATTGGTTTTATTACTGGATGGTTGTTGTTTAAAAAAGGCTTGTTGCGGCTTGTAAACACTCAAGACCTTCGGAAACACAATTTAAAGGGTTAATTCATCTAAACATTAAGATTAGGCTGTTTTATTCACCCCGGGTGTAAAGATGAATCCAGTCGGAGTTACAGGTGCATCTCAATAAATTAGAAAAGTTTTGGAAAAGTTCATTTATTTCAGTAATTCAAGTCAAATTGTGAAACTCTTGTATTAAATAAATTCAATGCACACAGACTGAAGTAGTTTAAGTCTTTGGTTCTTTTAATTCTGATGATTTTGGCTCACATTTAACAAAAACCCAAGTGTTTAGTGAACTGTTTGGCTTCTGGGAAGTATGTTCATTTACTGTTCATGTACTCAATACTTGGGAGGGGCTTCTTTTGCTTTAATTACTGCCTCAATTCGTATTATTTTATTTTATTTATTTAAATTATTTCCCCTCACTGAAAATTACAGCACTCCCTCCCAATGATCCATTAAGACACTAGAGGACTTTATCCATCATATCCATCAGAAAGTCATGGATTTTTATTGTAAATAGCAAAATGGTGCGCTCATATTAAATAATCCACACACAAAAAAAATACAGCGTAGCACAGGTTTTACAGGTTATAAAAAATTAAAAATGTAGTGCTGTCAAACGATTAATTGCGATTAATCGCAACTAAAATAAGTTTGTTAACATAATATATGTTTGTAAACGGTGTGTGTGTGTGTGTGTGTGTATATATATATACACACACACACACACACACACACACACACACATATGCAGGTGTGTTACTCACTCACTCACTCACTCACTCACTTTAAGAAAAAGTTTGTTTATATATTAAATATAAACAATACATTTTAGATGTAAAATGTAAAAATATATTTAAAATATATGCTGTATGTGTTTTATATATACATATAATAAATATACACAACACATACACATAAAATGTAAACAAAACTTTTTTCGGATGCAATTAATCGCGATTAATCGTTTGACAGCACTAGTTTAAATATAAAGGTAATGCATTTTCTGTATCAGACAATGTTTCACAAATAGATTAAAAAAGGATATAAAAGTATTCAATTGACGAGCTACTTTAAAAAGGCAGTATATAAAACACAAAGCCATGTTATTTGATCATTTATCATACACAGTATGTGTCGAATGTCACACGGGGTCACCAGTATGCATACGCCTCTTCTTCGGTGTGGCTGCGCTGGTGCAGTTTGAGAGAGTTTAAGTGTGAGTAGGACTTGCCGCACTCCTCGCAGCTGTAGGGTTTCTCTCCGGTGTGCGAGCGCTGGTGTGAGATCAGGTGTGAGTTACAGTAGAAGCCCTTGCCGCACTGTGGACAGGTGTAGGGTCTCTCTCCGGTGTGGATGCGCTGGTGGATCTTCAGGTAGAAGCGTGTGGTGAAGGTCTTTCCGCACTGAGGACAGCGAGAGCTCCTCTCCGCCGCTGAAGGAGTCACACGCAGAGGGATCTCCTCCGGTCTGTACGCGTCCTCCATGTGATGCTGTGCGCTCGGATCCAGCCGACGGTTCTCGTATCGCTCGCCTGATTCCAGAGGAGACACGTCCAAAGCCTGGGTTTCGGCGTTCATGGGATATTCCTCAGAAACGAGTGAATTCCACAATCCACTTGGGTTCGTTTTACTCTCCAGGATGAAATCACTGCCTCCTGATTGAAGTACAGAGAGCGGAGGGTGAGGACAAAGCACCTATTATGTGCAATGAAAGGTTAATATTTTGGTTTAAGGAGTCCCTGGGAACAGGTTGACACGCATGCAAGATCAAAAAACACTTGCTTTGTTTTATAAAATACATTTATTTTTTACCATACTTGCTTAACGACTCTCAAACGATTCGCTCAACGATTCACTTTTCCAAACCCATGTAATCAGCGATCTCCGCGTAAAACTAATCATGCTGACCAAACTGTAAGTCGTAGAGACCTGAGACTTGGAGGGATGGTAGTACTCACACTACCTACAACGTGACAAAGGCTCGGCACGATCGGCCTGACGGGGGCGCTACAGCGATCAAAAGTAGAAAATTGGTACCATCAGTAGAATACTCGAGTTGCTGGAATCCTTAAAAGTTGTGCCGACAGGTTTCGGCCCGAGCCCGACAGGTACATTTTGATTGACAGCTGTTTTAAAGCCCGAACCCGTTTACACCCCAAAATTATTCAAATGTGCACACGAACAGCTCTTTTGCCTTTTGTCAAGCATGAGTCATTTATACATGTTTTAACATAATTTATTCATAACTAACGTTGGCTATAGGCCACTTGGAAGTTTGAACAAAGAAATAAAATAAGTCCTCTGTAACATCGTAACATCTCAGCACTCTAAATAGACATAGGCTCATATAAACATGCCAACGAACCAATAAAAATGAGTCTTTCTTAACAAATTAAATTAAAATAAATTCTAAATTAAGATGGTTATTTGGCAATAATGGTCAAAACTTTTCCACACCTCAGCTTTATTTTCTGGTGCAACCAAAACGTTATCGCCAGAGGCAAGCCTCCATTACACTCACTCAGCATCCTTTCGCATCTTTCTCGCACTAATCGAAACACATCATGACCGCTCATTTACCGCACAAACCAGAGCGCGAACCCAAGCCAAGCCTGTGTAATAAGATATAAATTAAGCCCGAATCCGGCCAAGCCCGTCGGGTCCCATCAGGTTCGGGCAAAGATCTTTTCCGGGAATTTTGGAAAAAAATGTTTTATCTACTTTTCAAACTAGTCCTAGGTTTTTCACCCAAAACCCCAATAATTGCTGCTTGCAGATATATTTATAAATTAATGTATTAAACCCTCTTGTGTTGTTCAGTGATGTTTTGTGTAAAACTATTATTATTTTTTTATTTTTTATTTTTTTACTTCATTGGAATAGTAAAAAACTTGGTAATTGTTTTGGTACTTGCTACAGTATGTGAACACACACAACAACAACAACAACAACAACAAAATATATATATATATATAAAAAAAAATATATATATATATATATATATATATATAATATATAATATATATATATATATATATATATATATATATATATATATATATATATATATATATATATATATATATAATTGAAATGATTCCAAAAGATAAAATGGTCCAGAAGAAAACAGTAATGCTTGTTTTGTTCACGGTCAAAAATGACTGCAATTGAAATGAATGGAAGCTAATTTACCTAGTGGGAACATTTGGTACTGCGCTCAAACAAAACCTTGCTGAAAGCTCATTTTTTTGCGATATCAACCTCAAATTTAAAAAACACATCTGGTTTAAATATATAGCCTTGATTTTCTTGCATTTTAAAGTAAAACATATTTTGGAAAACATATTTTTTATATAATGTTTTTATAAATAAATAATTAATTGTATTATTATTTTTGTGTGCATTTCGTAAAAATAAAGATAAACATCTATAAAAAATTTTTGTTTCAGTTCATTTTTTTCCACTTTTTAATTTTTTATAAAGAGAGCAAGTTAAAGTCTGCACTCCAAACCTTTCAAGAATTCTGACAGTTCTAGTTGGAAATTACACTTTCAGGTCTATTCTCAAAAAGTGGTTAACAAGTAATAAATGGCGTGTTCCATAAATATAATTTAGCATCATAATAAAACCTAAAAATATTAAATAATAAATCAAAAATAAAGGTCATTCAAGTCATTGAAATAATAATTAAAAATCTGTCATTTTTGACCACCACATAAACAACACCAGAGGGTTAAAAACAGAAGCACAATTTGTTAAATATAACATTGATAAATAAAAAAGAAAGAAGCAATTTCATGTTTAGTTTTACCCACTTCTGTCTCAAAACAAGTACTACCAAACCTCATTTTTAGCATCACACCCCAATTTTACAATAATTCAGCATGCCATATACATACTGTGCACTAAATCTGATGCTTCATAAAGCTGCTAAAAAAGTCCTTAATTCTAAAGACTAGTTATTTAGACTAGTACTGATCTCTCACCCTCTCTAGCTGGTTCTGTTGTTCCTGCACTGAACCTGTCCTGGTCCTCCACCTCTGGACCAAACGGGCAAAGAGCAGGAGAAACTACAATAAAGACAGTGTGGAATCATTCAAACAAGTGTAAAACAACGGAGAATGTAGATTAGTGTATTATATTTGACAACGTTAAAAAGTGAATACGTGGTAGCTTTAAGATAATTTTTAATAGCATGGTTATTTTAAGAATGTGCATGTGTTTTACTCGGTCCGCTGTCCCACTGTTTGTCCTCCATGTGCTCTTCTTTGATCTGAATGGATTTGATTCCATCTTCCTGCGTTTGAGAATGACAAGAAATCAAGAGAAATATAACAAATATTGACGAAGAATCTAATAATGAAGCAATCCTTACAGTTAGTGCAAATGTCTGTGCTGAAGAATCGTCTGTGTGCGTCTCTGTCTGTGTTCCTCCATCATGATTTTCATTGGACTTTACAAGGTTGAGGTTCACTTCTAATCAGAAAAAGAAATGGTGGGAAAAAGCATGAAACACAACAGTAACAATCTGTATGGACTGAACGCAAAAAAAAAAAAAAAACTCATGTTATGAATTTAGCTACTTACAAAAGAGAACAGCCAACAATATTCTTAATATACAATGACGGGTTTATTAGAGACAACTTTATTAGAAAATATCAATAAAATTTGGTACTGCGCTTAAACAAAACCATACTGAAAGCCTTTTTTTTTTTTTTTTTTTTTTTTTTTTTTTTTTTTTGCGATATCAACACATCTGGTTTAAATTTATAGCTTTGATTTTCTTGCAGTCTTATAATAAAACATATTTTGGAAAATTTATTTTATATAAAATTTGTAAATATTATTTTTGTGTGCATTTCATAATAATAAAATTAAACTTCTATAAATTTTGTTTTTCACTTCAGCAATAATTTGACATCTTTTTGTTTTTTTTTAAAGAGACAAACTAAATATATATAAAACTTTATTGCCCTAAAAGTGTCAATGAGACATGTTAGAGTGAAATTATTTGTGATTAATAACTAACTATCTAACTATCAAATGACTGCACGATTGCATGTTAAATATCTTCGGAATATTGCATGGAAGAAGGAAAATCATATGGTTTGGGAATGGCATGATAAATGAAACGATGACAGAATGATCTTTTTTCAGGTGCACGAGTAAATCATCCCTATTGGTAATTTGATCTAACTAACTATCTAAACAAGACTTTAAATATAGAGCACAAGCTATCTTCTTTTCATTCACTTTCATTGCATGTTCCTCGAAGTGTTAAAACTCAAGCCAGCGCGCGCGTAACCACGGGGTTTTAGGGATGGGAAACACATTTAAGAGAAAAACATCCGAAAATGCTTCTTTTCACCATCACTAGCGTTGTATGACAGGTTAAAGGGGCGTGGCTAGCACGCGGGTCGCTGGCTATTGGCTGAAGCGCGGCCTTGCATACGTCAGCAGCGATAGGAAGTTGTTTCATCAGAAGCGCAAGTTGTTCAATCGCGATTAAAGATGAAAGAGTACAGCGTCGCGTTGGGTTTAAACGCGCTCGCCTCGCACCTCTCTGTCCGCTGCTGTGCACTTGTATTCCCACGGAGCGCAGGTTCGCTTGGCTCTGTCGCGCTGATCGCAGCTCGCTCTCGGTGAACTGGAGCTTCACCAGCAGGGTCTCGACCTCCATCTGGCGGCGCGTCATCTCCTGCTCCACCGCGCGACTCATCTCCAGCAGCGCGCATTGGGCGAAGCGCTCGAGGATCGACGCCAGCTGCGCGTGGATGTCGCCCGACGCGGACATTCTAGTCGCTTATGTGGCGAATAAATCTGTTGAATTCGTGATTTAGGTGCTGCTCGTTTGGCGGAGAGTCTCGCGTGCGATCCGGTGATCCGAGCGCGCATCAATAGTGTTTACACAAACATCACAAAACACTCGGCCAGTTCCTCGACAAGTACGTCACCGTTTGAAGGACCAATAGATTTTGGGCTGTTGTTTTTAAATACTGTAAATGCTAGTTTATCAGCGCCCCCTCCAAAAGGACCTTAAAGTGGTAAAAAAAAAAAAAAAAGCCAGACAAAAGAAACATTAGGTTAAATATTCAAATTCATTTACTTTTCATCACAAACCAACCAAATAGTAGTCTAGAAAAAAATAACCTTATCCAAAAATGTGCATTTAGGAATAATTTAGTCAGAATAATAGATGAACAATGGACTGAATTCAAGATTTTGAGTTGTGATAAATAAAAATAATATTAAATGCCTTTATTCTGACATCAGTTTTTGTAGTTATTTACATAGCTTGTTCCAAAAAGTGTTAACACAATAACAAAATAGTATTATTAGAGACAGGTTTATAGGTTCACTTTCTTTTATTATTAATAATAGTTTTTATAGCACTGGTAATACAGTACTATTTTAATGAAGCCCCAAAATATGATTTAAATACTATATCTCAAAACCCAATTATTTATTTATGTTTATTCGAAACAAATTATATTAACGTAGTTATTCTGCATATTTGATTAACAGTTGTTTCAGGTTGAATAAAGTTGAATAAAGTCAAAAACCCTAAGACCTCCATCACTTACATTATTTCTTAGAGCCTGCTTTTGATTTTATGTGGTTTATATTTTCTGTATTAAATTATATAATCGTTTATGTAACAATGAACATAATGAAGTTGGACAGTCATTACAGAAAAGAGATAACACTTTAGTTTATTGTCCGATTCTCACTATTAACTAGTTATTAACATGCATACTGGCTGTTTATTAGTACTTATAAAGCACATGACTTATTCTGCATGACCATATTTAGATCCCTTTAAAAAAGTGTACACCATCTACACACAGAGATATTTATAATGAAAATACAATTTTATTAAAATGAAATGCATTGAATGTTCTGAATGTATACAGAGATTAAAATACATAAAACATCATATACAGATTGTCTTACTGTCCTTATAAAGCAGATGTGTTCGGCTTCTTATGCATTTGTTCCTGAGGTTTTGAATGCATTAGGATATGCAATGCAACACAATCATTTAAGCAGTAAATCAGTCTGAAAATGAATGTGTTGGTTTAAAAACTAGTTTATATTTATAGAGCGGCTGATTTGTAAACAACCATTTTATTTTGTATGAATATTAAGATATAAATGATAAAAATATTTTTATGTGATTTGAGATGCACTTCTCCAAATATACTGCCGTTCAATAGTTCGGGATGAGTTAGACTTGTAATGTTTTTTAAAGAAGTGTTTCTGCTCATCAAGGCTTTATTTATTTAATCAAAAATACAGAAAAAAACAGTTATCTTGTAAAATGTTATTACAATAAAGAATAATGGTTTCTGTTTTAATATCCTTTGAAATATAATTTATTTCTGTGATGCAAAGCTGAATTTCCATCATCATTACTCCAGTATAAAGTGTCACATGATCTTCAGAAATCATTCTGATATGATGATTTATTATTAGAATTATCAATCTTTTTTTTAACTGTTATACTTTTTTCAGGATTCTTTGATGAATAAAAAGTTGAAAAGACCAGCATTTATTCAAAATATGAATCTTTTTTAACAATAGAAATCTTTGCGATCACTTCTTATAAATTTAACACATGCTTGCTGAATAAAAGCTTTAATGTCTTTAAAAAAAAAATGAAGAATACAAAAGTTCTGACTCCAAACCTTTGAACTCTAGAGTATATTGTTAGAAAATATTTCTATTTTAAATAAATGCTCTTCTTTTTAACTTCTTATACATCAAAGAGTCCTGTAAAAAAGTTTCACAGGTTCCCAAAAAATATTAAGCATCTTTCCAGCACTGATAATAAATCGGCATATTATTCTGATTTCTGAAGATCATGTGACACTGAAGACTGGAGGAATGATGCTGAAAATACAGAAATAAATTACACTTTAATGTATACTGAAATAGAAAAGACACTTATCTTACATTTTAATAATATAACACTTTTTCCTGTATTTCTGATCAAATAAATGCAGCTTTGATGAGCAGAAGAAACTCCTTTAAAAAAAGAAAACATGAAAATAGTTCTGATCCCAAACTTTCTATCATATGAAAATGAGTATATTGAAAGAAAGGTGAATCCGTTGCACGTTTGCTCTCCCGTCAGTCAGTTTTCCCATCTTTCCGGCTCTCTCTGTCCCACTGCGTTCCGGACAGTCTCTCCGTGCTCCCTCTCTCTCGGCTCCTCTTCTCCGTGGCTCGGGCCACAGCTTGATCGAAGCACATGCTGATGCCGCTGTTCCTCTTGGCTTCTCTGTCTGCGTCTCTCCTGCGATCCGCTCCACCGTCCCACGTCCCTCGTCTCTGTCCGGGACTCTCAGAGTCCAGGTTTGTCCCGGTCTCTGCGCTTTCATCCTCGTCTATGTGTGTCATTATAGTTTCCGCTGTGAGTTCTTGGTGTGTTTGCGCCTCTTTATCATCATGTTGTCTGTGCTGGAGCTGTTTTCTGAACGTGAACGCTGTGATTTTGGAGGTTTGAGGTTTGGGAGGGACGACGGGAACGGCTTTCGCATTCGCAGGTTTGCGTGGAGAGCGTTTGCGAGGCGCTGCTAAGATCTGATCGGACATCTCTTCTTTGTTTTCTGTTGGTTCGTGTTGAATCTCGTCTGGTCGCTGCTCGAATGTGGACTTCTCCAGATCATCTCCACCATCAGGAGAAAGATCTCCCTCAACAGAACTTTCTGTTTTTACGTTCTCGTCCTCCTCGGAGTTTCCTTCACTGTTTTCCTCTAAATCTTTTATATGTTCCTCATCTATTTCTTCACATTCTCCACTGATTATCTCTAAATCTTGTTTGGCTTCTTCTATTGTTCCAGCTTTTGCATTTTCTTCACAATCTCCACTATTTTCCTCTAAATCTTCACATCTTTCAGCTTCGTTTTTATCTTGCTCTCCTTCTTTTTCATATTCCTCATCTACATTCTCAAATTCTTCACTATTTTCCTCTAAATTTTTAGCTTCTTGTTCTCCATCTTTTGTCTGTTCCTCGTTTATTTCTTCACATTCTCCACTGATTATCTCTAAATCTTGTTTGGCTTCTTCTATTGATCCATCTTCTGCATTTTCTACACAATCTCCACTATTTAACTCTAAATCTTCTCGTCTTTCAGCTTCGTTTCCTTCTTTAGGTCCATCAGTTACATTTTCCTCAAATTCTCCGTTATTTTCTGCTAAATATTCTTGCCTTTCAGCTTTGTTTTTGTCCTGTTCTTCTTCTTTTGCATGTTCTTCACATTCTACACAGTTTTTCTCTGAATCTTGTCTTTTGGCTTTTTCTTTAGGTCCATCTTTTGGATTTTCCTCACAGTCTCCACTATTTTCACCTAAATCTTCTTTTCTGTTCACTTGTTTTTGTTCTTTATCTCCATCACTAAATTCTTCTATAGATCCAGCCTTTGCATCTTCCTCAACATCATCACACTTTCCTTCACCTGTATCTGTTTTGTTAAACTCCTCTCCTTCATTTTCTTCCATATTCCTTGTAACTTTCATAGTTTCTTCACTCTTCTCATCCTCCACTGTTTGAACCTGTTCAGTCTTTGTTTCGTTGATAATCTGTGTGTGTTCCTCCGGTGTTTGGTCTGCATCCGTGAGCTCATCGATGACTGGTACCCCACTGTTACCATGGCAACCATCAGCATCCAGCACCTGCTGAGCATCTTCGGCTGGAGACAGTGCTGGGATGGGCTCAGGAACATTGATGCTGTCGGTCTCAGTTTGGTTGGGTTCTGGTGAAGGAGGAGTCGAGTCCGGTCCAAAATAAGTGTCTTCTTCACTGGGTTCACTCTCTGGATCATCTTCTCCACTGTACACATGCAAAAGTCAAATATTACACAAAGAATAGATAGTTTGTTAATGTTACAAACCCATATTATTATCTTTCTGCCTTGAAACACAAATATAAGCTAGTAGAGTAGAATAAGATTTCTCAGGTTTATGTTTTCCATAAAAAGAAAGCTACAAAAACATCAATAAATGCATGATAAAATACGTTTTTATTTATACTGGGAAAAATTTCAGTCTGTTAATTAAATGGTTAAAAAATGTATATATATTTAATTATTTTAATTTATTATTCTAGACTTAAGGCAGACATTGGTTGCAAAGGATTCTCAACAAAATACAAAAAAAATATTTTAATATTTATAAAAATTAACATTTTATTTAGGATTATTTTTATTTGTCCAATTACATTTGAGCCCCTGAAAATGAGGGTGCTGTGTATAAAAATGGTTGTAATTCCAAAGCATTTTATTTTATATTACTGAATAAATACTGAAGATATTGATCAAACTAAGATAGTTATAATTAAAAACATGTAATTTAATTTAATTTGGTTTAAATTTTAATCGAATTGTAAGTGAAAAAATCTAATGATTAAATTATTTTAATTTATTATTACTACTTTTAATTTTATTACTTAATTTCATTTACCCAATATTTGTGTGCTGTGAACTTTTTATGGAATGTTTATTCAGTAGATTTATTCAAAATTAAGTAGATAGTGAAACTGTCAAAAAATTTAATTACATTTTTACATTTTTCTACATTATATCTATGTTTATTATTAGTAGTATTAGTAGTATTTTATATAACACTTTATGGAGTTTTGTTATTTTTGGACCTTGACATCCTTTATAAGAGCCCATTCTCATTTAAATAAATTTTCTCATTTAAATTAATTTTCATTTTGCACTTACATCAGTGCATGTTTATCATTCTCCACATCCTTTGAATGACTCTCTTCATTCTTCTTTTCATCCATACACACTTCATCTGTCTTCAATGCATCTAAACTGAGATGTTCTTCATTAAGTTCACTGCTGTCTGTCAATGCAGAAGCTGCAGGAATCGCGTCTTCTGATTGGTCGATGGATTGCGCATCATTATTGTTCTCTGGAGGAAGTGTGTTTGATTGGTTAATAGTGTGAAGATCTACATTGTTGGTAGTAGACGAGCCATCAGTGGCTTTTAGACTCAACCAAGACAGTCCCTGATAATCCTGACAGGCTGGGAGACTCTGACAAAACATGTCCTCATATTCAGAATCTTTATCAGACTCATCATCATCAGCAGGGCTATATTCGTCATCTGAGGACAATGACAGGGCTGGCAGGAAGGGGCGGGACTTAAAAGGCAGGCTGTGTGATTTTCCAGAAAGAGGCCTGTGTGTGAAGGATGGGCTGCTGCTTTTGGCTGCAGATGTTTGACAGTCATTAGCAGAACAGAAAACAGCTTGATTGTCCTTGTTTTTATCCTCCTCTTCCTCATATTCGTTCTCAAAAGGCGCCTCGACTGAGAATTCAACCTGACGAATAGAAATTGACATTAGGTACAGAGTACGTGTGCTCAGCGTATACAAACAAAAGCCTATTTAGAGTATTAAACTTCTTTATAAGACTTTTCAGCAAATTAATCACTGACACTGAATTAAAACCTCTTATAGAAAAATTTTATACAGCATCACATAATCCCGTAATGTATTATGACGGTAAAAATTTTAAATCTAAAGACATTTTATTTATATAGTAAAATTTTATAATATTTTAATTTAACATGTCCATTTAATTAAAACAATTAAACAATTTTATGGTTTTAAATATACTATTTGTAATAATTTTCCCTATATTTGTGTATGCTAAGTACTCATTATAATATACATGAACACACCGGGTTTGAAGTACCGCTTTCCATCGAATCTAAGAAACCGAAAGCTTCCTGGAAATCGAGTGGCAGATCCGTTTCTGGAAACTCCATGTCCTCATAGTAGTGTGCACTGATGGGTTCCCGATGGAGGTTTCCTCTCATTTCTGTGGGAAACACATTTACATCTGCCTTAATTTTCTACCACACTATTTTCTACCACTACTTGTTTATTCTTGCACTAATCAGTTAATTTTTGTTGTTTGGATTTTCATAAAGTGCTGTTTCAGTGGAAACAAAACAATCCAGAAATAACCCCCCCCACACATTTAAAGAAAGGCACCCTTCATATCTCACAATACTTCCCCAATTTGATTTGATTTCATTAAGATTAGTGAATAATTGTATTACTTTACATAAGTTTGCAGAACAGAAATCTGAACAATGAATCAAAATTATTGCTTGATTGATATTAGAAATTATATCACTTCATAAATAAGAAAATACTGTCAATAGACAGAAAAGAAAAACATTAACACTATTATATTTAGGAATGAAATGTTAAAAGTATAAATAAAAGTGAATGATATATAAACAAAAACCTCAGTAGAAACATTTAGAATATAGAGAGGAATTAAACTGTAAGTTTTGGTCTATGTAAGTGCTGCTCAAATAGAGAAAAATATTCAAAGACATGAATTGCAATTCTAAGATAAAGTGCAATTTTCAAGTGATTTTTTTCAGATTATGTAAACAAATTTCAGGAAAAAAACTTCTAAAATACACTTATAGGTATTTATTTTACAACCCTTTGTATATTTGTGTATGTGGATTTTAATTACAATTCACATCTTTGAAAGTTTTTTTCTCCATTTAAGCAGCACTCACATACACCAACGCCTAGATTTTTTATTCCTCTCTATATTCTGAAGGCTTTTACTGAGGGATTTGTTCATATATCACTTACACTGATATTTATAACATTTTACTCCTGAAAACATGACGAAAATGCATATCTTTGGTGAGTTTTTTCTCCACTTCAGCTACACTTACAAACTTCAAAGCTTAGAGTTTTATTGTTCTCTATATTCTGAAGGCTTTTATTGAGGGGTTTGTTCATATAACATTCACACTGATATTTAAAACATTTTAACTCCTGAAAACATGGTGAAAATGCATATCTTTGGTGAGTTTTTTCTCCACTTCAGCTACACTTACAAACTTCAAAGCTTAGAGTTTTATTGTTCTCTATATTCTGAAGGCTTTTATTGAGGGGTTTGTTCATATAACATTCACACTGATATTTATAACATTTTATTCCTGAAAACATGGTGAAAGTGCATATCTTTGGTGAGTTTTGTCTCCACTTCAGCTACACTTACAAACTTCAAAGCTTAGAGTTTTATTTTTCTCTATAATCTGAAGGCTTTTACTGAGGGGTTTGTTCATATATCATTCACACTGATATTTATAACATTTTATTCCTGAAAACATGGTGAAAGTGCATATCTTTGGTGAGTTTTGTCTCCACTTCAGCTACACTTACAAACTTCAAAGCTTAGAGTTTTATTTTTCTCTATAATCTGAAGGCTTTTACTGAGGGGTTTGTTCATATATCATTCACACTGATATTTATAACATTTTATTCCTGAAAACATGGCGAAAATGCATATCTTTGCTGAGTTTTTTCTCCACTTCAGCTACACTTACAAACTTCAAAGCTTAGAGTTTTATTGTTCTCTATATTCTGAAGGCTTTTACTGAGGGGTTTGTTCATATAACATTCACACTGATATTTATAACATTTTATTCCTGAAAACATGGTGAAAGTGCATATCTTTGGTGAGTTTTTTCTCCACTTCAGCAGCACTTGCAAACTTCAAAGCTTAGAGTTTTATTTCTCTCTATATTTTGAAGGCTTTTACTGAGGTGTTTGTTCATATATCGTTTACACTGATCAAGACAACATTTTACTCCTAAACATGAGGTAAAAATATATAAATAAATTCTGCCTGTTGACAGTATTTTCTGTTTTATGGAGTGATAAAAAGAGAAATGCAAATCTCCTTAAAACCTTTACCTCTAATATGTCAACAAAATCAAACAAGTTTTGATTTTGAACCAATGTTCAGATATCTCTTGTATGCAAATCAGTACATATTTAATTACACAATGCCTAATTTTGCATATTTAAACATTGAAAAACATTGAACCTCTTACCCTATTCACCTGCAGTGTCTTGCCTTAATTTATGAAAACATTGCCAAAAAATTTTTTTTAAACTAAATTGCACGTGATCATCAGAATGCACACATTTTCATGTCAGTGAATAATAATCTCAATATTATTCTCTCTTACCCATGTAATCCTCTTCTGAGGTTGCCTCTTGATTTTGTGGTTGTGGGTCTTTTATATTTTCCTTCATAGACTCTTGATTCTGGCTCAGATTTTCGTTCTCTGCTTCTTTGTCACATGGTGAGTTTCCATTTTCTGGCACATTGATCTCCTTTCTTGTAATCTCTGCCATATCCTTCCCACAATCCTCCTGACTTTCCACATAACTATTGGAAACTATGGTTTCGCTTTCACTTTCTTGAACTATATCATTTTTGCTCTGGGGATTCCCATCTGTGGACTCTGTCTCGATGCTTTTAACGTCCTCATCTTCTGCTTTGTCTCCTTGTAGGGGTTGTTCTTTATCATTCCAGCCACCATGTAGGACACCCAGAGCCAGTCCAGATGTTATATGAAGTGGGACGGTCACTGAAAATGGCCCTGATATGTGTATCCCAGCACGCCGGTCTGCTCTGCTGGTCATTCCGGGCGATCTGGCCATGCCCTGTGACACCCCCTCGTCTCCGCCCCCAGACTGCAGACGGTTATAAGTGCCCGGGGTTCCTCTGCTCACCATGCTGACCTGAGCTCCGCCCGTTCGCCTGTAGGTCACCGCGTATCCACTGGACACGCCCCCACCGGCAGAAGCCACACCCTCTGAGCTGCCCGACGCCGTGGACACAACCAGAGGAGAAAGAGGTCTGGAATCTGAGAGACAAATAAAATAATAGTGATACAAGATTGTGTCAATTTAAAGGTCTGGGGTTCATTTATTATTATTCTGCTCACCAAGGCTGCATTTATTTAATCAAAAATACTATAAAAATTGTGAAATATTATTGACATTTTAAATATATATTTTCTGTTTGAATATTTATTAAAATGTAATTTATTTCTTTGATCAAAGCTGAATTTTCAGCACCATTCCTCCAGTCTTCAGTGTCACATGATCTTCAGAAATCAGTCTAATATGCTGATTTGCTGCTCAAGAAACATTTCTGATTATTATCAATGTTGAAATCAAATTATTTTTAAATCAGATTAATTTTAAATTTTAAAATTTTAAAGTTAAATTATGTTCAAGAAAATAAAGATAATATTTTCCTTAAATATAAAACTATGCATGTAAATTAGGTAAATTAATCTAACAGTGTTGAAAATAAAAATAAAAATATCTCTGATTAGGTTTAGCTAAAAAAAAAAAAAATCGGAAAAAACGAATAAAAATAGAATGAGTTTAGATTGATTTAAAAATGTTGCCAATTAACAAAATGGTGTATGGCATATTTATTCATGTTTATGGATGCTTTTCAAATGCTTGTTAAAATTTTAAATTAAGATAGTGTAAATACAAAAACTGTGGGGTCAGTGTAATGTTAAACACCAACAAATGTGCAACATCTAATATCTTACTGCAGTAAATTCAGATGAAATATGACTTCAAGATTGAAATAAATAGATGAATCTTTATTCTTTGATGAGCAGATGATGCTCTTCATAAATTATACTGCATAAGCACCTGAGCTCAGAGAGTCCATGCTCTTCGCCGGCCTCAGACCTGTCTTCTCTTTATCTGTGCATTCAGAAGATATAATGAGAAACAAAAGCTATGAATTAGATGTTAGAGGGGAAACATTTGTAGGCAATTATCTGTTGATGTCAGTCATGCAAAAATTAATTTTTAATTTCCAGACTACTCTATGATTCAGCTGTAACTTGGTTTACAGTCAGACCCTCACACCTTTAGGACAGTATTTATTCTTCTTGCGTGGATCTTGGAGTCTCCCACCCAAATTAAAGATGGATTTCCACTTCCTTCCTTTGAGGGAGCCCTTCCTCCTGAACACAACACAGATGGTCAATCTTAATGCTGATGACTCTGCATGATCAGTGAAGCAGGGGAATAAAATATAATAATATATAAAAATAATGGATGACAATGGCTACATCTCATCAAGCACACTTCAATTATGCACTTAAAATACATACATCACTGGTACTTTCGAGTATGTAATAAGAGATTACAGTCCATAATTGTGTCTTGATGCTATTAGTGTTTACATGAAAGCATCAGTATCATTGTTTTTATATTCATTATTAATTAACTTTTAGGCACCTTTAGCTTATTGTTCTCAACTCACTTTATTGGGGAGGCACTAATCCTAATGTTTTAAAGTAGTGATGAAACAGTTGAGTTCATGTAAATTAAATTAAATTAAATTAAATTAAATTAAATTAAATTAAATTAAATTAAATTAAATTAAATTAAATTAAATTAAAATATAAAAATCTAACTAAATTATCTTCAAAATCATTATTATTTAACCCTTGGCTTACTTTTCTCAAATCTGTAAGGGATGAACAAATCCTAATCTCACATACTTAGTACCCACATACTTAGTCAGTCTGCTAAAATTAAATATGGTAAAATAAAATAAAACTAAATACTGTGAAGTAAAATAAAAATTAATTAAGAATTATGTATTAAATAATAACCGATTTTTTTAAAATGAAAAATCGGTTTCAGAGCCAGATGTGAATGAGGCACAGGTGTGGTTAATCTTTCTGACCACTAGATGAACACATACAGTAATCCACAGTGTTCAAATTCAGATTAACATGTTTCAGATGTTCAGATCTTCACAGCATGGTCATTCAGAAGCACTATGTCTCATCAGTCTTACTTGTCAGTGCCGTCAATAATAGCGTGGTACGACCGCATTGCTGGAGGTCCGTCTCCTGGACTGATGTTTCCAGGACAGTGTAACGGTAAAGACTTGAAGAAAGGATCGTCTGAACTGGACAGTATGGATGGAGATGGCAGGGATTTCCGCCGCTCCACAGACATTCCTGGATTAAGACAATAAAATCAAAATTTTACACCTGAGAAAACTGGAAAACGTAATACTGAAGATGATGAAAACAACATAAAATGCAGAGGGTTTATTAAGGAAGATGAAATACCGCTTCCAGGGAAAAGGTCAGCCACGTGAGTGAGAATAAACTCCACCACGATGGACTGAACCCGAACCTCCATAAACGCCGCGGTGCCATTAAAACCCGTCGACTCGATGTCCTTCGATCTGCAAATAATTATGCACTTATTTATAATTATGCACAGAATATAAATAAACAAACAACAACCATCATTATAATCTGGTTTTCTCTTTCAATTTTTTTTTTGTTTTACTATTTTTCAGATCTTAATATCTAATATAACTAATAGTAATTTTCCTTCTCAAATAAATGTATCTCGATTTAAAGATGTTTAAATATTTGCACTGGAAAATGAGACAAAACACTGATTAAGGATTGTTTGTTTCAGTGTAACAGTTACAGTATGTTAAAAATATTTCATTAAATTAGTGGTACCTATCCAAAAAATAAATAAAAGAATAAATAAAATGCACAAGAAAAAGTTACAACTATTTACATTCAAGTGAAAAAATTAAGAACTTTCTCAGCCGTACAAAGTTACTTTTGAAAACAAGTGGCAGTAGAGATTTAAATATTTATTATCTATATTATATTATAAAGAAACCTGTGGGAATTACAATTTTCTCATTGTTCTGATTTTCTCCAACAGCAGATTTACCTGAATTTTAGCCGCAGATGATTTCACTGTGGTTTGACATTTGAAAATAGTTGAAAAATGTTTAGACAGCGGTGGTTATTATAAAAACATATAACTTCAGTTTAAACTCTGGGTCAGAAAGATTTTGTTCACTCAAAAGTGTACATTCTGTCATTTTGTCAGTTATGATAATTTAGTAACATCAGGATAAAGATAAATGCTATTTTTAACTTGATATAACTGAGAAAAGCTTTAAGTCACATGACATATATATTTCATAAATCATAATGTAGTAATAAACAAAAAATAGTCCTATTTCTCAAATACTTTACACCACTGATAAAATTCCCTAAATTGGTTAAAGCAGTTTGACAAATGCATATATGCTGTTTAAATGTAAAATAAGCAGATGTTCTCACACACACACACACACACACACACACACACCTGAGGAGGTTCGGGGCCCAGACGATGGCCAGGTTTCTGGCGTGCATGTTGGTCAGAGAGGCGAATGTGGACATCTTGACCAGATGACGCATCAAAAACTCCAGAGTCCTGGAAAACAAACAGCGTTAAGGGAATACAGTTCAACTAGACGCTAAATTCTACCATCAAGCTCAATAACAAACACCATAAAGTATCACAAGAGTCACTTTTGCACTATACTGTATATTTTAAGCTTTAGGAAGTGTTTTAAGTTTTTATGCACTGAAAATCTAGCCTTCTAAAATCAAATGCATGTTGACATTCAAAGTATTTGAACGTCGTGTTTTTTGATGCACTAAAACATTAAGCATAAAAACAATGCCATCTCCAGCTTAAATAGCTTACACATGAATTATTACCTGTCTTCTGTAATAATAATGATGCATATATCCTTATTTATACAGCTGTATATAAAATAAATAATGCATTTATTGCTAAATCAATGTAATATATATTTTGGTTCAATAATATTTTTGTGTTTTTTTATTTTGTATTTTGAGTGAATTTCATGGTACTAATTAATATTTAAGCAATAATTTTCCATAAAAATATATACATATATATACATTATATACATTTTCAGTTAAGGCAGTATTTCAAGTTAAATTACAGATAATGCCTTTAAAATCCCATTTTTTAAGCCAGATTAGTGCCATGTCTTGGGAGTAAAATAAGAAAAACATATGCAATTCCTATATAGCTCTATATGAAAGGTCATAAAGAATTTAAGTATTCATAAGTATTTATAAAAGATATAAATACTTATTTTTATGAAGTTGTAGTTTGAATATAAAAAGTCAACATTTTGGAAAGATTTAGATTTCTTTTTGTTTGAAATATTGATTTGAAGCGTCAGTTTTTAAATTATTATTAATTGGAATTATGTGGATTGTTGCACAGGGTTTGACGTCATTGACAAAACACACCACTGTGCTTTTTGAAGCATTTTTTGTCTTTGCAGTTTTACAGAAAATGACATGTTCACCTGTGATGAAGAGCTGGTAAATCCTTCAGAACCTCTTTAATCTTCACCAGACGCTCGTCCTCCAGCTGAATCGCCACTGCGTCCTGCGCAGAGACCAAAGAGAAGCTTCTAAATGCAAAATACATCCCATTGCTGAAATGGGCCATTATTTCGCACACATTTTCCTGTAAATGCAATCATCATTACATTTTGGAACTGACACTTCTGTTAATCAGACGAGTGCACACAGCCATCAGATGATTTGATAATTAGATTAAGCTAGCCTAAATTAGACTAAATAACCACAATCTTGGATGATATCTGTCACTGATCAAAGTGCAAGAGATACAAGGTTTATCCAGTGCATTTTAGCATATTTTAGAATCATTGATTCACTATTATATTTTTATAAATATTTTGAGTTAGTTTTTATTTTATTAATATATCTATACATGCTAAATATTAAAAGATATACTGGAAAGTTATAGAATTATATATGGAGTGGGAAAAATAATTTTATATTGTATAACGTCTTATATGGACATGATTTTTCTTTGTTGTTGCAACACATTTGTTGTGTTAAAATAAGTAAGTTTGTTCAAAATAAAAATTAAATTAAAATAAGTCATTGCATTTGCAACTGGCATAAAATAATCTGTGTCCCTGCAGCACAGAAGCAGTCTGAAGTCTCTGGAGTACATTTGTAGCAATAGATAACAATACATTGTATGGGTCAAAATTATACATTTCTCTTTTATGCCAAAAATCATTAGGATATTAAATAAAGATCATGTTCATGAAGATATTTAGTAAATGTTCTACTGTAAATTTATCAAAACTTAATTTTTGATTAGTAATATGCATTGCTTAGAACTTAATTTTAACAACTTTAAAGAAGATTTTCCTCAATATTTAGATTTTCTTTGCACCCTCAGATTCCAGATTTTCAAAAGGTTTTAAACCTATCCTAACAAGCCATACATCAATGGAAAGCTTATTTATTCAGCTTTCATATGATGTTAAAACCTCAATAAAACAAACCACCCTTATGACTGGTTTTGTGCTCCGGGACACAAATAAGTTTGTGTGCATCTCATCTGATTCTATTACACATTGACATTATATTTGGGAAGCAAAATGCATGTTGATCAACATCGACTGTATTCATATGCAGACTTTAAAGCACACATTTGTACATGATGCACTGGCAAGCCGAGGGAGAGACGCAGACTCACGGCGAAGCGGTCGTACAGCTCGTATGTGAGCAGAGGGTTGGGCAGCTCTCTGAAATACGCCTTACACAGAGAGCTGACGCAGTGAATGTCCTGCAGATACAGGTCCTTATACAGGTCAGGAGATCCTTCACTGTCGAACTCACTCCTGCACACACACACACACACACCTTCAGAAGTCTGTAAACATGCTTGAATCACACAGTGTTTTGGTGATGTTTAGTTGCTGCATGAAGTCAGTCCTCCTCAAGTGTTATTATCGTCTATTTGCCATTATGTAAACCGACAATAAATTATGGGCACACACACATAATAAACCACAGAATATTGAATATAATAAACCATCAAGAAATATGTGAATAAAAAAGAAAATAGATGTTAATGAAAAATATACAAAACTATACACCCTATACATAGTGTGCAATTATTATTTTTCCTTTTTCCCTAGTTCAATATTTGTAATAATATACTATAATAATATTAATAATGCTATTATAGTTACTATTACTTACGTTTAGATTTTCTGTTTTAATTTTAGTTAGGTAATTTTGTTTCATATTTTTGTGATTTTTATTAGTTTTTTTTAAATGTCATTTTTTTTCATCTATTTTTATTTCAGTTTCACTTTTAGTAATTGTAGTACTTTAAGTTAAATTAAAGGAGAATGAGAAATGTTATTTATAATTTATTTAATTTCAGGTAAAAATTTTGTTTGTTTTTGGTTTTAACTAATGCACTACACAATTATTAATGATTATAGATTTTGTGTATGCGTCTCCATAATAAAAAAAGAATAGAAAAAAAAACTAAATAATAAAAATAATAATATTCTTTTTAATCTTATTTTAAGAAAAGGTTTATAAAGTAAGGTCGTTATTTTTATTATTTTAGAAAACTTAATGTAAACGAGAAACTTTAATAGCATAAAAATGTAAAAAAAAAAAATATATATAAAATTATACCTGTATATATAATATTAGTTTTTTTTTTTGTATTATCAACTTAGCACTTCAGTTTAAACAAAACGAAAATAAAAAAATGCTGCCTTGCTTGAAGTAAAATAAGGACAGAAAAATATAGAATAATGTGAGGATATTATGGTTTTAGTCATAATTAATAACCCTGTTTGCCACACCGTAGCTTCTGTGTGTTGGAGGACACTCCAGAGAGTCTGTAGATCCCGTCGACGATCCCATGTTTCTCGATGAACTCACTACAGCTGCGTAACACTTGAGGAACTGCTCACAACAGAGAAGAAAGAGTTCGAATCCAAAAGACACATTCAACACATTCAGACTGCACTGCAACGAATAATTTTCTTACTTAGTATTTTTGTGGTGTTTTGAAGAGCCGCGCTTCGAAGAGCCGATCTGAAACAAATGATTCGCGGCCCGCGTTTCGAGGAGCCGATCTGAAACAAATGATTCGCGGCCCGCGCTTCGAAGAGCCGATCTGAAACAAATGATTCGCGGTCCGCGCTTCGAAGAGCCGATCTGAAACAAATGATTCGCGGCCCGCGCTTCGAAGAGCCGATCTGAAACAAATGATTCGCGGTCCGCGCTTCGAAGTGCCGATCTGAAACAAATGATTCGCGGTCCGCGCTTCGAAGTGCCGATCTGAAACAAATGATTCGCGGTCCGCGCTTCGAAGAGCCGATCTGAAACAAATGATTCGCGGTCCGCGCTTCGAAGAGCCGATCTGAAACAAATGATTCGCGGTCCGCGCTTCGAAGTGCCGATCTGAAACAAATGATTCGCGGTCCGCGCTTCGAAGAGCCGATCTGAAACAAATGATTCGCGGTCCGCGCTTCGAAGTGCCGATCTGAAACAAATGATTCGCGGTCCGCGCTTCGAAGAGCCGATCTGAAACAAATGATTCGCCTTCCGCGCTTCGAAGTGCCGATCTGAAACAAATGATTCGCGGTCCGCGCTTCGAAGTGCCGATCTGAAACAAATGATTCGCGGTCCGCGCTTCGAAGTGCCGATCTGAAACAAATGATTCGCGGTCCGCGCTTCGAAGAGCCGATCTGAAACAAATGATTCGCCTTCCGCGCTTCGAAGTGCCGATCTGAAACAAATGATTCGCGGTCCGCGCTTCGAAGTGCCGATCTGAAACAAATGATTCGCCTTCCGCGCTTCGAAGTGCCGATCTGAAACAAATGATTCGCCTTCCGCGCTTCGAAGTGCCGATCTGAATCAAATGATTCGCGGCCCGCGCTTCGAAGTGCCGATCTGAAACAAATGATTCGCCTTCCGCACTTCGAAGTGCCGATCTGAAACAAATGATTCGCGGTCCGCGCTTCGAAGTGCCGAACTGAATCAAATGATTCGCGGTCCGCGCATCGAAGTGCCGATCTGAAACAAATGATTCGCGGTCCGCGCTTCGAAGTGCCGATCTGAAACAAATGATTCGCGGTCCGCGCTTCGAAGTGCCGATCTGAAACAAATGATTCGCGGTCCGCGCTTCGAAGTGCCGATCTGAAACAAATGATTCGCGGTCCGCGCTTCGAAGAGCCGATCTGAAACAAATGATTCGCCTTCCGCGCTTCGAAGTGCCGATCTGAAACAAATGATTCGCGGTCCGCGCTTCGAAGTGCCGATCTGAAACAAATGATTCGCGGTCCGCGCTTCGAAGAGCCGATCTGAAACAAATGATTCGCCTTCCGCGCTTCGAAGTGCCGATCTGAAACAAATGATTCGCGGTCCGCGCTTCGAAGTGCCGATCTGAAACAAATGATTCGCGGTCCGCGCTTCGAAGTGCCAATCTGAAACAAATGATTCGCCTTCCGCGCTTCGAAGTGCCGATCTGAATCAAATGATTCGCGGCCCGCGCTTCGAAGTGCCGATCTGAAACAAATGATTCGCGGTCCGCGCTTTGAAGTGCCGATCTGAATCAAATGATTCGCGGTCCGCGCTTTGAAGTGCCGATCTGAAACAAATGATTCGCGGTCCGCGCTTCGAAGTGCCGATCTGAATATTCGCGGGCCGCGCTTCAAAGCGCCGATCTGGATCAAATGATTTGCGGTACGCTTCGAAACAGTGAATCATTTTGCATTGCAATGGTTTAACTGATTCGAAGTTTAAAAAAGCTCAGTTGATGAGCTGTTCATTGCCACTTTCTCTATATAATCAGTTCATTGTTTGAATTACTCAGGAAATTAAATCATTACAATTAATAGGCACAACTTACAATGTTTTAATGCAATTGTGAGCAAGTTAAATACAGTTTCCGTCTTCTTAAAAACATTTCATGACATGTCACCTATTATCTACTTGCCTAAAAGACGAGTAGTTGACTCAGCCTCCGCCCATATAGAGTTTTATACGCATATAAAAAATTAAAAGCATGCCTCCTGAGTTTTCTTTTTTCACAAATCGCACCAAAAGTATAAATATCGAAACATTCTTGAATCAAGATGCATGTACTTGACCAGTTAAATGATTTTAAAACTTGTTTAAAAAAAAAAACAGGTATAACAATTTTTATATTAACAATTTTATTATATTTTTTGATTAAAATAAGCAAAAATATCTACCAATGCAGTGCGAAAAGTAATCTTAAATCATAGACTAAACAAAAAGATATTGTTTTTTTTACCCCATTGGCAGATATTTTTAATAATTTAAAGAAAAAACGTACAACTTTGTGATCCTTTTTATAAACAAGACTTAAGTTGTTTTACCTGTCAAGTAAATGCATCTTGATTCAAGAATGCTTATATTTTTAGACTAAAAAACAAGACAAAAATACTAAGTAAGAAGCTGATTTTTGCAGTGTGTGGATGAACTCACTGTCCTGTCCGGTGGAGTTGAGGTGCTCCAGCAGGTCGCATCCGAACACTTTATCCCGACTGCCTCCTTTTCTCCGGCCTCTCCTCATCTTGCTTTTCCTTCACCTCTCTCCTCTCTAACATCCAGGCCTTGTGTGTGTGTGTGTGAGCTGATCTAATGAGTGTTTGTGTGAAGTCACACCTCACATGACGGCTGTTGTAGAATATCTGACAGTATTATATGAGTTTAATCCTGATTCTCATCCAGCGCCGCTGCAGGAACGTCTTCTGTACTCACATTCACTCATCTACTTCACCCTGCATCACTGCTTGATGGAGCGGATGCTTCATATCCAGAGAATTAGATCTCTATAAAAAAAGAAAGAGAGAATAAATAAGCCACAATATGAACAATTCTGTGTTCATTCTTTAAAATAAAGGCGGTCGAATATCATACATCTCTATAATATCTAATTATAGATTCCTGTTTGTGTTCTTGATCAAAATCTCAGATTAAAAGATTGGATCTGATCATCCACATTCATTTTAAAGCTCTAGTCTTACTGGATGATGACTACTGTCTTACCGCAAAATTACATGATAACAAGTCTTCTTTATGCTTAAAACAAGAACAATTTTCAGCCAATACAATCAGAAAAACAACCTTAATTCAAAAGATATTTGTTCTTTTCAAGCATAAAGTCACTTATAATCAGTTTTATACAATTGTCAGAAAACTAAACTTATTATATCATAGGCATTTATAGACGCAAAAATGGTGAAAAAGAAATTGCTAGTAAATTTCACAAATAATAACAAAGTTGCAAGTAATACATTGAATTAAACATTAAATGTTTAATAAAGACTGAAGTTGGATTTTCTTGTGAAACTCAAAAATCTGTTTTATAAATCTTTAAAATTATTTTTATAGTATATATACTATATACTGTGTATATATATATATATATATATATATATATATATATATATATATATATAAAATACATCTTATATAAACATAGCAACTTACTGAAATACCAAAAAAAAAAAAGAAAATCACATTTAATATCAACCCACCAAAATTATTTTCAGCTCAGAAAACCACCGGTTCAAAATATTATTAAAAAGCATTTTATCTCCTAAAAGTATGAAATGACTATTACAAATTTTTACAGAATTTCCCAATTATAAACATCCACTCAAAATATAGGGGCAGAAAACAACTTCTTGTCACTTGGTGCCACAAGTAAATGCACTCCATTAAAAATCTATATTTATATGTCATTACTTAACCGAGACATTAAACTCCATTAAGTCACTTGGATTATGAAACTGCATAAAGCTCTGGGTTCACAACCACAGGAAACACAAAAAAGCACAGCAGAAATGCAAGAAGGAAACGCAAAAAAAAAGGACAACAACAACTAAACCGAGCACAAATAAGCCAAAACATGTCGACCTTAGAAATGCATTTAAAGTTTGGTTTGCTGAAGCATGACATACAGCCTGAAAAAAACACAGCAGAGCTTCACATCTCCATCACGTCGCGTGCCAACCTCACAGCGTTTCCTCTTCTCACTTTCTGAGTTTTGCACCAGTTGAAGGCCACACCCTCACGCTTTCTACAAGCTCTTCATATCTTTCCAGAAGAAACCCAGAAGATCGATTCAAATCCTGCTACGGTTTTGATGCCTCCGACACCTTGTGAAGGATTGGCATCATGTTTGTCTGTGTTTTTCAGCGAGTTTGTTCCTCTCTGGTGCTCTTGCGGAAATGACTGATCAGATCTGAAGGCCACGAGTGCTTTACGCTCACATCATCAAATAAACCCAGGCTTTTTCCCCTTTACGAGCCGATAACATCCTATGAGCGTACGATCTGGCATCTTTAAAAGCAAACCTTAATGAAGAATTGAGACGAGAAATGTAGAGGAGAATAGAGAGACGCCTCTAGGCCTTACCTTTCTCTCTGGACCGGCACAAGCTTCAGTGTAAAGTGACTATGACGCAAGAAACCACTAAACTTCCCTCAGTGACTTCCTGAGTCTTTACTTTCTGTCTTGATTCTCTATTTCTAATATACGCCTTTATCTCGAGCTCTGCCTGGTGTCTGCCTTCATACATCTGCTTTATATAGCAAACATCAGGTCAACATGCCATGTTATTCAGCAGCCTAAATATGGGAAAGATTGATGGACATCAGGACACAAAACAGAGGGGAAAAAACACAGTACTTTAATATAACTATGTTTGTTCTTACGCTTTTTTTAAAAAAGTGTATTGCAAATGAGGAAAACAACATGCAGTTTATATAATATGTTACATATTTATTATGCATGTATAAATACACACACATGCAGGTTTATAGTTCAGAAAAAAAATATTTTTATATATTAAATATATTTATTTATAATATAAATTATGTGAATATAGATTTTAAAATATTTTCTTAATATATACTGAATGTGTGTATTTATATATGCATAATAAATATACACAGAACACACATATATATATATAATGCATACAAAAACTTTTATTTTGTATGCGATTAATTGTTTGACAGCACTAATATTAATGCATAATACTTACCATGGTATTTTCATGGTATTGCAGGGTACTTCAAAGAACTGATTTGTCCTAACATGGTAAATAAATGTTCAAGAAAACATGGTAAATTATATAGGATTTTGCAAATGAGGAAAACTACATTCAACATGTCATAAAAGCCAAATATATTCATAGTATACAAATGTACGCACTATATTGATGCATAAGTTAGAGCAGAATAAGGAGATAATAAATAATTACCATATCTTGCCATGGTATTTTCATGGTATTCCAAGGTGCTTGAAAGAAAGCATTATTATAACATGGCAAATGTCCAAGAAAACATGACTTTTCCATTGCACCATGTTGAAAAACAAAACAAAAATGAGTATTTTTACGATACCAAACAACAACAACAGTACTTTCAAGTATACACCACGGTATTTAAAGAGGTCGTCGGATGCCCATTTTCCACAAGTTGATATGATTCTTTAGTCTTAATGAAAAGTCTTTAAAATTGCTTGGTTAAAATTTCTCAATGGTAGAGTAAAAAACATTTTTTACCCTGTCAAAAACAGAATACAAAAACATGCCGTTTTGTAGCATTTTCCTTTAAATGTTAATGAGCTCTGCTGACTCCGCCCCTCTTTTCTGAGCTGCTCTCTGAGGGACTGTTTACTCTAGCTGCATTCATGTGAAACTTGCTAATTAGAACATTATTAGGAAAGATTCGAAAAGATTCATAATAAACCTTACACCCACTTCTTCTGTAGGTGAAATCATGAATGAGTCACGCAAACAAAGACACATTTAGGTGAATCAAGGGCGCATTCTTTTCACAAACAAATGTAATGCACTGCATCTTCAGCGTCTCTGATTTCCAGAGTAAATGAAGACTGCTGAGTTCATTATATCTAACAACAGAACACCTCAATCTCTTAAGTCATTCTTGTCTACATCTGCTCCAGCGGTGAAACAATGGAGGGCTGATGACAGTCACTCAGGGGGCGGGGCTAAGCCATTCCAGTCTGTGCAGAAACGGGATATAAATATAAAAAATATTTTCTTTTAAAATTGTATCGGCTGTTTTTTGTGCAATTTGTAAATGTATGATTTGTCTGCATGATTGAATAAAACAAATGATAGAATGGTTACGGTTTGTTCTTCTCTAGACAATTAAATGCAATTTAAATTTTTTTAAATGATTTAACGTTTTAACATTTAACATTAAAATAACTGAAGTTTTTAAATAACTTTAAAAAATTAAAATCCTTATTAATATACATATATTTTTTTATTAATCTTGTTTTTGGCTCTCCTGGAACATAATGCCATGTATTTGACCTTCAACATTTTAAAAGGTTTAAATAAATAAAACATAACTAATTTATTATAAATATTACACATTTATCAATTATTATAAGTGTAGCAATGTATCGTTAATTATTAATTTAATATACATTTATAAATATTATAATTATACATAATTAGATTAAATAAATTACATGTAAATGAAACATTAAAACAAAATAAAACTTTTAAGTTAGTTTTTTAAAAATATTGTTTTCAAAACTATAAACATGAACAAACACTGTACGATTGTCTTTTTATTTATTATTTACTGGCTTCTTGTGGACGTTTTGAATGAACTGAGTGAATCAATGATTTAAAGATTCATTCATAAAGAGAACAGTTTATTGAATTCCTGAATGAATCAGCCGTTTGAACGAATTGAATGAATGAATGAATGAATGACTCAAAGTCATTTACCGCCACCTGCTGGCAGATTTAGTTTCATATTTAGACTATCATTTAAATTTTTTTTTTTTAAAAAGGGGAAAAAAACTTTAAAGGTATAGTTCATCCAAAAATATGGAATTATGTAATTTACTCAAACCTGAATGACTTTCTTTCTTTTATGGAACAGAGAAGGTATTTTTTAAAGCGGTTTTGTTTACCAGTTTACCAGACTTTCATCGCATGAAGAAAAAAAAAGAAATATAACCACAACAAATAAAACATCTCAGTTGCATTATCTGTAAATTTGCAACAATTAAATGTGCAGAGGTCCTATTTTTAATTACAGAACATTCTCAAAACAATATAAGAGGACAGTTATTAAAAATAAATAAATAGTTATACCATAAAATAAATGGTTAACTGCAGGATTTAAAAAACAAATTAAGAGCTTTAAAGACCTTTTAAGGCCTGCACTTCACATTTCAGCCTTTAAACAATTTTTAAGAAAAGGGAAGATTCAAAAGTATCAATGATTATATTAATTTAAATAATTAGGCTATTATTAGACACTTATTATATTAAATGACATCTATCTTAGTGTCTTAATTGTTTTCTGTCGAACCACTGGTTCACGTTTAAAAATATGTAGCAAAAATAGTAATAGTAAATTAAATTAAATTTATGCATTTAGCAGACGCTTTTAGCAATTTTTACCTATGATGTGTTCCCGGGGAATTGAAACCCCAACCTTGCACTTGATAACACAATGCTCTACCAATTGAGATGTGCTTATTGAAAAAGCAAATTAGACCTCTAATAATTAAGACTTTGTATCATTTTAGAGTTTACATGGTCTTAAATTTAAACAATTTAATTGAAGACTTTTAGTGACCGGAGGAAACCCTAGAACATAGTTCAGTGCAAACATTTCTGTCATGCATTTGGCAAAAAGCTTTTATTGACAAAGGATTTCACCTTTGAAATTTGATGAAAGTGCAACTCTGACGTTGTTTGTGTGATGTGATGACGATCTAAATAACAGATTTCCAAACATATAAATATTCCCTTGATCTTGGTAAAAAGTTAATCTGTTTACCATCTGGACTGGAAAATGCTATAATGCTATATATATATCTTTCCCATTTTTAAGCCTATAGTGGAACTTCTAGAGTCAAATAATTTTCATACATATAGTAAAATAAAAAAAGTATTTTAAATACTGGTTGGGAAAGATTTATCTTCTCCTTAAAACTAATCGATATCAGCCGAATAATTTCCTATCGGTGCCTTTCATCGACTGTTTCTGTATTTTCATTCACATTAACTTTTATTAAATCTCTTCACAGATCAATCAACTTTCTTTCTTTTCAATAAACACTTACAGAAAACACATCTAGTTCAGGTCTGGACGTTAACACTAGTTAGTGGAGTAAAAAAGACATCTTTAAGTCACCAACAGCACATTTACACAAACTCAGACTAGTAACATCTACAAATAGTGCAATACTTCACAAAATAAAATACAGTGTTGGAGTAAAGTGAATATCAATAGGTCCATAATGTCACTGGACGAAGCAGTAAGTTCAGTAGTTTCCTGCGTGGACCTGTTAATCTGTTTAACCATTACACAAATTAATCATATTTTCTAACAAAGTGATGAAACTGTGACTGTATATCAGCCACAATGGAGAGCCATATTAATGTGTCTTTACAGTAGGAACAATAACTATACAAATTTATTTGTAAAGGAAAAATGTTATATAGCTGAAAATAGAAGTATTTTATATTGCATATATATATATAAAATATTTAAATATTGTGAAATATTACGATTACAAATCACAGTTTCTATGCAAACATATTATAAAACGTAATTTATTTTTGTGATCAAATCTGAACATTGATAACAATCAGAAATGTTTCTTGAGAAGCAAATCATCATATTATAATGATTTCTGAAGAGTTATGATGCTGAAAGTTCAGCTTTGACCACAGAAATAAACTATATTTTAAACAGACATTCACATAGAAAACACAATTGTGAAAGTGTAATAATATTTCACATTTCTACAGTGTGTTTGATCAAATAAATGCAGAGACTTCATCTTATTCAAATTATGCCCAACCCTAACTATTATTCACACATTATTCATGCACGAGAGATATCCATGAATATTTTAAGCATGGATGCTTTACAAAACAAAGTCATGCAGGTTTAACAGACATGAGTTTGAGTTAGTGATTTTTTTTGTTTGAACTGTCCCTTTAAGAGTTCGTGATGTTTACAGCCTTTCAGATTATGAACTATAAGGCATGCTCTGAGGATCATATGATCTGTCCTCGTGAGTGTATAATGATGGCGTTGGAGTTTGGTTTTGGCGTCAGTCCGCCGTTGCTGCACTGGAAGTAGTTGTTAGTGGCCTCGGACAGGTGATAGTTCACCTCACAGCTTTCTTCTTCTCCTTCAGGAACTCGCTCTCGCTGTACATATTTCTCACGCTCCGCTCGGTGAATCTTCCATCCATCAACGATCACATCTGCAGTCGGACCCGAGCTCACGGACGGAGGAGGAGGACTCTGATCTCGGTGAAGCCCTGAATCCTGCGAGAGAAACATCATCATTAAAGGATAGCTGTTCTTCACCTCAGGCTGTAAGATCATATAAAACAGTCACAGTTTATTCACTGCTGATGGCAAAACAAGAATCATAAAGATGTGCAGTTATTATGCAATTTGATATTCTAAATCAAATGTTGTTGTTTTTTAAATCCAAACACATCTGAACAATTCAAAACCATAATCTTAACTAAATAAAAAAAAAGTTTGTCAAGACAAACTTGAGGTTGGCTTGAGAAAGTTTAAAGCAGTTGTTAAAGCCTGAAGTTTAGATAGATTAGATATAATGCTGTATAGATATAATAACATAATGCTGGCATGTTAGCAAGTTACTAGCATTTTGCTGGCATGATTAGCTTATTACTAGCATGTTGCTAGCATGATTAGCTTGTTACTAGCATGCTGCTAGCATGATTAGCTTGTTACTAGCATGATTAGCATGCTACTAGCATATTGTTAGCAAGATTAGCAAGTGACTAACATGTTTCTAATGTGATTAACAAGTTACTAGCATGTTGCTAAAATTTTTCTAAAATTATTATTATGTTTTAGCATTTTGCTAACATGGTTAACAAGTCACTAGCATATCGATAGCATGATTAGCAAGTAACTAGCATGTTTCCAACCTGGTTAGCTTGTTACTAGCTTGTTGCTACCATGAGTAACATGCTGGTAACATATTGCTAGCAAGATTAGCAAGTGACTAACATGATTTTAGCATGATTACCAAGTAACTAGCATGTTTCTAACCTGGTTAGCTTGTTACTAGCATGAGTAACATGCTGGTAACATATTGCTAGCAAGATTAGCAAATGACTGACAAGATTTTAGCATGATTAGCAAGTAACTATCATGTTTCTAACATGATTAGTATGTTACTAGCATGCTACTAGTATGTCGTTAACATGATTAGCATGCTACTAACATATTGCTAACAAGATTAGCAAGTGACTAACATGTTTCTAGCATGATTAGCAAGCAACTAGCATGTTGTCTAGTAACAATAAGTAGCTTTCTCAAGCCAACCTAATAAATACTATTACAGTAAATTAATCTTTAATCATTTATAAATGAAATATAATTGTCCATGAAGGATGGAAGTGAAAAACGCCTCATATTCAAGTGTGCATAATTAAGGAGTTTTTTTTATTTTTTATAGATAATATTAGCCAAAAAAGATTTAACAAAGACTGAAAAGTCAAAAATTATTAAATGTTTATGAGAAGGATGCAATATTAGAAATGAAGTTAAGGCATGGCAGGATGAAACAACATATGATATATATGACGGTAGATAATTCTCAGGTGATTGTATGCTTTATTCAAAGTTAAACGCATCTAATGCGAGCTTGAACATCATAGCATAATAAACTGAAGCAAACTTGTACATTAAAACTGAACTCACTGCGAACCAACAAATGTATCCCATAAAGATGGTATCAGTTACTCAGTATGCACATTTAATGATGCAATTTTTTTTTGATATTTCTGAAACCCGATTATAAACATCCATTTCGTTGAGTGCAGTGAGCTAACAGAGAGGCTCCGCCCACACACACTTCTGATTGGCTGGGATATTTGATTGATTCTGTCACGTCAAATTTGTTGAGGACAAATAATTAATGACACAATTTAAATTGTAATATTTGGTATTGGCCATTTTTTGGCTAAACTCTTTTTGTCCGTTGATTTACAAGCGCTTTTAGGCATGTTGTTTGATCTTAGCTCATAATTATAGGCACTTTATGGAGTTAATAAAGTGGTCTGTTGCTGATGAGAGAAATTTTATTTTTTGTTGTTGTAAAACAAAGCATTTGGGTGTTTTACTGTTTGTCTTTTTGCTTGTCCTTGTTTGTTGTTGTTTAATTTAATTTAATTTATCGAACATAACGAGAGTGACTACCGCATTCGACAACCCTATCCTTATAAAAATACCCAAGAAAGATTGCTTGGACACTGATAAACCATATATTGTCGCAACTGATGTTTATTGTCTTCAAGTTTCCTCAGTTAAAATGTCTCTATCTGTGTTTTATTCTGCTCCTGTGATAACTGGATGCCTTTGTCCATATTAGGGATTTCCTGGAGCGTCATCAGTGCAATTACTTCTGCAACTGTGATGCATGTGTGGAGATTCATTACATTAATGTGTACCCAACAACACCAGGGTAAAAAATTGGAAAGATAATATTTT